>NC_056729.1:530620175-530795175 GCF_019279795.1 Protopterus annectens | reverse complement strand
GAGAGCTATGTGTGGGGTGAGATTTTTTTGTGGGAACATATTGCCCTTTTTTTTCTTTTTCAGGTGAGAGTAGGGTGTTGGGGAGGGGTATTAGGTATATTTGGGGAGGTAGGTTGGGTAGGTTAACAGACAAGACACACAAGATATATACAGGTGGTATATGACACATGTGGGGGGTAAACACCTTGATGGGAAGGGGTGCTGGGATATCGGAAGCCCACAGGCCCCCTAGTGGTAATAGTGGGACTGAGGTCTCCACCCATGGGCAGTCACCACTGCACCTTCATAGCCCTGAAGTTGGATGTGCTGGGGGCTGAGCTGCAGAGCCAAGCTGACTCTCTAATTGTGACATTCAACCCTCAAGCTGGCATAGAAGATCACTGACCTGGTCGTTGATCGGTCTATGCACCATGACCCCAACCTGGTGATGGGTGACAGGTACCTGTCCATGTCCACTTCCGGGGTGCGAGTCCCATCCCCTGAGGTGGTTCCACCTGAAGGTGGTGCAGGACCAATGGAGGGGGAGGTGCGGGGTTGGGCCCCAGACATGCTGGTGCCCGGTGCCTTGGCCAGCTGAGGTGGGACAGCTGGGTCCGCTGGGACTGGCCTTCCCAAGTGTGCTTTAGTGTTTAGATTTCAACATCATATATGGGTTAGTAATAGTCAACACATTCCAGGGTTAGGTATAACAGCATGCATAGATATTCCTATTAACCCAGATTCCAGATAAGGAACAGTTGCACAGCAAACAGAACACATGCATATATGGGACCACAGTGGTGATAAGAACAGCATGCAGGTACATTGATGGCACCATGCCAGCAATGCTGGGATAATTCAATATGGCACATGCATGGGAACCATTAGAATATTTATCAAATGATTGGCCATTATCAGAGTCAGTACATACCAGTTGGGGTGGGTATGTTGATTATTGTTGGAAATAAGGAAGGGGGAGAGAAAGATGTCAATTAACAAGTAGTATATTCCTGTACTCCACATTACTTTCCTAATCAGTGCTGTTATCTGTACCTTTCAAGTCTTACTACACTATCCTATAGACCTATATTGGACACTGATATGACTGTCAACATCATTACACATTAACCGGTTTTACCTGCAGTATACACCTCTTACCTGGTATACCTGTGGAGAGAATGTTTGTTAACACTGACTAACTGTTTGTACACATATGGCCGGATTCCGGGTTGATTTTTGCACTATGCTATCCAACTCTTTCTGCACAGACTCTGGCCATGTGTTGACCACATGCTGGTGTGCCTGGACATATTTAGAATATTGCCCTCTTCCACCTTTAGTGACCTGACTCACACATATACATACTTTCCTACAATTATATTATGTAGCACAATGTAGGCGACAGTGATCAGTGATACTTTATTATTCAGAGAAACTGCAACACTCACAATCCCCTACAATACCAGGGTGGACGTTACCAGTACAGGTTATATTGGTCTGTATTTCACAGCACAGTATACATATCCAACGTACCTGTGGGAGCAGTGTTTGTTAGCACTACCTGACTGTTGCCACACAAGGTTTCAGATTCCACATTAGTATTATGCACATGCATCTCACTCTGTTAATGTACACACTCTGACCACAGCTTAACAGGTTGGGGTGTAAATGGGACATACATGGCTTCTTAGTCACATAAGGTATTGGGGAGTTGCTGATGTGCCAGGTTTGTTGTCCTAGATGTGTGTCAAAGTTGTATTTCCTGTTTGCTGCCTATATGTCTGGGATCATCCTACTGATTTCCCAGGGGGACAGGTTGATAAGCATTAGATATGGGCCACTTTAATAGACAATCTGGACATATCTGTACAGTTGTGGTGTATAATTCTGTATGCAGACTACTACCACTGACAGGATTCAAACCGTGGCTGTGTGTGCTAATAAAACAACAGTTCACATCTCAGTTGCATGTGCTATTCGGGTTTTGTTGCTTGAATTTTCCCTGTTTGCTGTCTATGTGTCACTCAGTTGTACTAAATGGCCTCTGGGGATTACACCTGTCATATACAGGTATTCCTACACATTCACATTATGGTGCATGGTATGGGTAGCAGTGCTTAATACTACAGTACTATTACATGATTGCAAATCTACATTATCATATGATACCAGAATATACACATACAGTCCAGCAGTTAGACCTTTTTTGTCAGGGAATTACACTTTTATTGCCATACTAACAATATGAGACTCTTCCTGCCATATTCTCTAGTGTATGCAGTACTTGCCTTGAACAATACAAGTTTTATACTAGCAATTACTTTACTACTACTTTTATTTTTATTTCCTATGACAGTAAAAGCATGAGTATTACCAAACTGCCTCGCATCGCAACCATGCCAGGTGGCAGATGTGGGCCTCCTGGTTGGCGGCCCACTCCACTGCAGCTGTGGTGGACATAAGAGAAATATTTAGCCATATCTATCCATGATATACCTGAGCTGGCAATTATTAAACAGGTATTGGACTGATATACATGGCTGGGACATCCCCTGATGCTCTAGCCTCTTGGAGTCACTCCTCCAAGAGGTCCCCCTTTTGCCACTTCAGGTCAGCATAGTTGTGACTAACCTGCTCACCAGTTCGGGGTATGCCAGTGGCACAGGTGAGGTTGCGGGTGAGACGGTCCCAGGCCTCTGCCTTATATTGGTAGCCCTGGTACTGGCCCTGAAGCAGTCTCTGTGCATGGTCTTTAGCTAGGAGTCCAGCCATGACCTTGGAATCCTGGACACACCAGTGCTGCACCTGGAAGCGCACTCCTTCTCCCCTTACTGCCATAGTGCCTGCAAGGGGAAGCTACAACCAGTTATGAGCTATATTCCCACCTCTTGGATTTAAGTAGGGCCGATTTCTCACACTTTTCCATGATTGGCCAGTTTTGAAAAGGCTAAGCTATGGGCAAATCTGCTTGCCTAAGGTTGACATTGCTTAAAGAGACATACCACTGGGCAGATTCAGTTAGTTGGCCTACCCATTGCTTACCCCAACTAAGCTGAGCTGTGCAATGCTTAGCATTGCCTAATATTTAATTTGCATTATATTTTCCTTTTGGCATTGATTTATTATTTGTTACATTTTATATATGTGTCTGGTATCTGTGACTCATGTGTACATACACTGTATGGGGTCCTGGGGACTTCAACACTTTATTACAATAACACCTCACATCTGGCCTTACTGCAGTACTCCAGTTCACATATTTATGTTAAGTATCACGTTATACAACATCAGACTGTACATAGATTCCTTTCACATATTCAGTTTGATTTTCCTATGGTGAGAATTTGTTTGTTGAAACCTCAATTTTCTGTACTGCTATGATGCCTTAGTGGATAACGCCTGTGACTGTAGTGTACAGGGTCTTGGGCTCAAGCCTTGCATAGTGTCTTTATTTTGTTGCTGGGCAGAACATGGGCCATTGGATACAGAGTGGTTAAGGCACTTTAAAGCAGTTGTAAGCAGGTTTGCGTGGGTTAGTGCGGAGCTAAGCAGTACTAACTTCCAGTTACAGTTTCTTACGCTTTTTAGCTTCTACTTTGCTTATCTGTGTAGACAATGCTTACCCCCATGCAAATGCACTTAAACACTCTTACTGGTGCTTACATATCCTTACTACTGCTTATTTCTGCTTAAACCTGCTTACTAGTGCCTTATTCATTATGACATTGACACTTCACATGTGCATTTCCTGCAGTACTCCAGTTCATAAATATATGTTTTTTAATGGGTTTTGCAACAAAAATATTGGTTATAATGTGCTTTGCCATGTAAAACAGACTGTGCTGCAGTGGGACTCGAACCGGGAATGCCTGCTCGTTAGGTGAATGCTCTGCTCACTACATTATTGCTGTGCTGCTTCATTTGCATATATCTTTCTTTTTATCCTCTTCAGCCTTTTAAGCTGCTATAACCATAGCTAAGCAATGGGCACACCCGCACACCTATGGTTAGCTGTACTCGGATTTAAAAAAATTATATAAAAGGGTTTCTTTTTTTTTTATTTATATGTACTGTTGTAAACATGCAGGACTGTTGGTGGGAATATGAGGACACCTATGAGCGATTTTGCTAATTTCTTAACACCTTCTGCTGTTCTACATTGCAGGGACATGTTTATTCTGAGAGCTCTGCTCTCAGACATGCCCCGTGCACTCGTACACACTCTGTGTAAGCTTAGGAGCTTGGGCAGCATGCCTTGTTAATATGCATGGCGCGCTGCCATCCTGCTCCTAAACGGGCGCTTCTGTGTAGGACTAAGCTAGTCCTGCATGGAAGATTAGTGAATCCAGGGGTAAATGTAGTTTTGACCTTCCACTCTCACCACAGTTATCTGCTCTGTTGTCAATGCTCCCTGTTGTGTCTATGAGCTACTCCTATTTCTTCAGAAATGTTTTCAAAATAATTTCTAAATTTAGATTTAATTTTTAGAATTGTGGAACTTTTTTTAATCTAGATTTTTTTTTATTCCTAAAAAATAGATTTGATTTTGATTTATATCTAAATATGTTTTTCTCTTTTACTCTTCCATACAGATAGATAAGCTTTTAGACACAATTTAGAATGTTCTCTCAATTCCACAAGTGCTGCTTTTTTACCTCTTGATCTCTACGATTGCTGTTGAGTCATTTGTTAATTTTATTTCATCTGCTTGTTTCTCTATCTCATTTTAGCTTATTAGCTTTTTCTCAGTTTTCATTTACTTTAAAAATGGCATTTTTACATGTAAATGATACTTGTATGGGCACATTAATTGATAATCATTAGATAATTATATTTACCCTTCTCCCACATTGGCAGCTCAGATAGCAGTTTTTTTCTTCTCTGTGTTATAGCTGTAGTGCTCATCAGAGGCAGAAGACCATCATTGCAGATCAGTTTACTGAATGAAGATTTGTACAAGACCTTTTTTTGCAAATTTAATTTTCTTTTGTGTTGCCATTTCATTTGCTCCCCCTATATCTGTTGCTTATATGAAACTCAATTCCAAGCCCAACAAAAACTTATATCTGTACTGTCGTATTTAGTCTACACATTAATATATTTCTCAGTCTTGTAATTTACATTGTCACTAAAACCACATAATCAAGTTATTTATTTATTTTGTCATTTTATATTAATATCTTCCTCCCCTTCCATATCTTGTTTATGATTTCGCTTTCACCTGTGACCTTAGATTAATTAATTCCACAGTATCATCACATTCTCCACAGAGTTTAGCTGCTGTTTTTTTTCTGTTTTTGTATAAATGTTATGCCAATCATAACATTCCTTTAAGTAATTTAAAAGAGAAGGCAGTCAGTTATCATCCACGTTATCTGTACAATTTACAGGAAAATACTCATTTAAATCCAGTTTTCCAAATACTCATTAAGACCAACTTTTTATTCAATACTGGAGATTATGCACAACCAAGATTTGCATTTCTTCCTTAGTTTTGCCATAATTTATATCTGTTTATTCCTGGACTCAAATAATGGCACAAAATAATGTGTCAGACATTTTAAATGGGTACTTATTCCTTTGATTTGCATTGCCTTTGCCTTATTGTGATAATGGCCAGCATTTTTCTATGACATTTTATTTGTGTTGCCTGTCATACACATGCAGTTCCTGGTAATGGTTTCCAGTTGTATCTACATTCTGATGTGTGACTTTTTGACTGGAAAACTGCACCAGCATGTCTTACAATTCTTTATAAATCCCCAGATAGTATCTGATTTACATCAGAATTCTCTTGTTTATCCTCTCATCATTCCTGGTAAAATTATATTGATATTATCGTAGATACAAAGAGATCCATTAAGCCATTTCAAAGGGAGTACTGAATGTGATCACAAGGTACTTCTGTCTCCACATGACGCCATTTTATAGCAGCAACAGCTCATTAGAATTCTGATGCTTCCACTTTTTGATGCATCTTATCGATGACTACTATATTTTAGTCATCTAATTATATTAGGTAGCTTATTGTCCATCTAGCACTTGTCTAAACATTTTCATATTTCCATCAAGATCAGACTGTTCTACTGTATCAGACATGGCCACTGGCAATCTAGCCAATGATGTCATGTTACACAGACTGTACCTAGAAAATCAACATATGCCACATTTATCATAACCAGGTCATGCCACTGTGGAGCACCAAAAGAGTCTTAGCAGACAAGCAGATTGTATGTTTATATTTTCACCAAATGAATAAAGTGTAATCATTAACAAGTGTTTGTATCAGTCATCACGCACCCATCCAGAGTCTGAACACTAAGTCAACTGCATTAATTTCTTACCTTCATATTATTGTATATCCCTCTGATGAAGATTTTCAATAAACAGTTGCTGTACTTACCATAGTCCATTCCCATATTTTCATTTAGTAAGATTAATCTATTTTAGTGCTTTGTTGGGTGCAGTTAAAAACCTTGAAGAACAAACAAATAAGATAATATTTAATAAATACTGTGTATTACTTTAGCCTAATGCTGTTTGTTGCCTCAAACAGGCAACAAGCAGTCAGATGGAAAAAAAGCTACCTCCCTTTTCTCAATACTACCACAGGTATACCCAAGGGTTCAATTTTAGGCCCCCTTCTATTCACTAAACTCATGATATTTACTGCTTCCAAAACTAGCACCCTAGATAAAACCTCATTCTCATTCACCAGTCAAAATAATACTCCTCTCAAAATAGTCTCTAATGCTAAACTACTAGGAGCCCTGATCGATGACCAGCTAAAGTTTGATAATCATCTACAAGTAAATATAAAAAAAAAAACACACAAAAAAATAGACATGCTTTACCGCCAAAACTGTTATATCTCTCCATCCACTAGGCTCACCCTCACCAACACTTTCCTTATCCCATCCCTCCTATATGGTGCCTTTGTCCTTACTAACCTGCAATTCTCCCTCAAGACTAAACTCTCCTCTTGTTATAATAAAATAACAAAATTTGCACCTGGCCATAGATCCACTTCACATCACTGCACTGCCCTACACCAACTGAATTGGCTTGAGCTGTCCAATTACTTAATCTATATTCAACTTGTTCAAGCAAACAAACTTATTTTCACCCTCTGTCTCTGTCCCTCTCTTGCCACCACCTTTAAAATGCACCAACCAAATAGAATTTTGAGATCTAATTCCCAAAATCTAATTGAACTGCATAAGCCTGCCCATTCACCAGGCAAACATTTAATGTCCTCCTCTCTCGCACGCCATTGGAATTTGCTCTCACCTCTCATCTGCACCACCAGCAGCCTCTCTTCATTCAAAATGTTACTTCACACACACAACTTCACTTGAGAATGCTCTTGCTCCCACCCCACATAATCTTCCTACACTATAGCTACTCTCTATAAGCTATATTTCACAATAGCCTCCCATTGTTTTGTACCCCTAATAAACTCTAGGAATTAGCATAACTCCTAGAATGGTTCAATTCAGTAGCCTAGAAATTAACTGCATGAATTAGCATAACTGTTAAAAAATATAGACTGTTTTTATTATTGCATTGTGCTAATTTGTTAAACTGTTAAAAACTTTGACTGTTTGTAAATATTACTCTTATTGCATTGTACTAATATATGCTCTCTACTAATATGTGTTTTTCTATTTGTTTAATGTTTGCTTCATTTGTGCACATTACATTTATCTAATAACTTACTCTTATGTTAAATGTGTAATTTGTTATTTTCTGGAGCTTTTCTCCCCAGGACTCCATTGAAAGCGGGCTCCTCATGGCACAATGGACTATCCTGGCAAACAAACTATAAATAAATAATAAATAAATAATGGCAAGAAATAAATTAACGTAGTCTGATGTAGTCTGTTATAAACACAGTTACCATTCTACACTACCCCCCCCCATTTCCTGTTTTTTTCCTTTACCTGTTCTCTGTCCAATGTCCTCTTGAATGCCTCTGTAGATTCTCTATCCACCACCTATTCTGGTAGTGAATGCCTTAGCTCTACAATCCTCTCCATGAAGAAGTGCTTCTGTAAATGCAAAGAGTAGTTGATCCCTTCTATCTGTTGTTCTTACAGCCTCCACCCATCTTGATCTCTCCTGTTCAGGAGAACCTATTCACATCTCCTTGTCACGATCTTTTCCACAAGTATTTTGTTTTTATACATTAATTACTACCTCAGTCTTTAGCTCTTTTAGTCTGCATTCATATTCTTTTACCTCCAACCCATGGAACCTAAAGTTGGATTTCTTATGGACTTGTTCCAGGAGTCTGATATTCATTTCCTTGTATAGCCTCCAGTACTGCACACAGCACTAAAGATGTGGCTTGAACTGGATCCAGTGTACCAGAGGCACAACCTCTCAGCATCTGGAGTCTGTACCTGTGACTTTAGCCAAGCATTCTATTGGCTACTGCCACTTCCTTCTCACCCTGCTCCCAATGGACTAGTCAGGTGCAAGTAACACCACCCAATAATTTTTCTACTCTGACATTGGATACACTCCCCAGACTGATACTACACAGCTACAGAACTCTCCATTTATCTAAAGGGAGCCTCAGCTGCTACCTTTTAGCCACTTGCTCCTTGATCTAAAAACTTTGCATAGACTCATATCTGTGTCCTCTAGTGCTGTACTTAATTTGTGTCCTCAGTGAAGAGGTTGATCCTGTTCTTCTTTCCGTCAGGTATATCTCAAATGAACACACAGAGGAGTAATGGCCTTGGATCAAACCACTGTGGTACCTACTACTGTGCTTACCACAATGGTCGGTACTTTGGCCACTGTGGTGACCTACTATTTACTCAC
This sequence comes from Protopterus annectens, assembly GCF_019279795.1. Classification (NCBI taxonomy): domain Eukaryota; kingdom Metazoa; phylum Chordata; order Ceratodontiformes; family Protopteridae; genus Protopterus; species Protopterus annectens. The sequence goes on along the minus strand of NC_056729.1, from coordinate 530,786,364 downwards.
CCAGCATTCCAGTTCCTTAGTCTTGATCCTTTCTCTACATGCTCAAAATTTCTCTACAGCTTTCTGTGTGGGACCACATCAAAGACCTTGCTGAAGTCTGTGTAGCCCACATACACATCTATTCCCTTGTCAGGTTTTTGTTCTTTTTCACTGTGAACTCAAGTTGGCTGTTGTCCTAAAGAATGTTTTAATCAAAGAGATCAACCAGCCTTTTCCTCTGGAATTTCTCAACCACTTCAAATAACAAAGAGATCCATAAATACTTAATGTATTGTGTTACGTGCTCCAACCCTGCATATGTAACCATTTCAAAACCATTGCTCATCAAAGTAATCAGTGGATTACAGTGATTACTGGATTACAGCAACCCTGTTATATGCCTTTATTGACCATGAACATGAGTAATCTCTAACCAAATGGGATAGGCTAATTCAAAAACAAAAAGTTAAATTGGCTAGGCTTAAAATGGCTTTCAGTGGTTGCAGGCCTAGTGCTTACCTATGGACCTATGTAATTTAGGGGCTTTTCTGACATCTCTACCCAACAAGATTAATATGTTAAAATTTCACTTTTATTGGTCATAATCTATTGCAAGGAACCTGCAGCTCCTGCTTGAAATTTGTTAACAATAAGCATCATCAGAACATGTGCAGCCAATCAGCCTGGGGGCTTTTGTTTACAATGCCATTAGCTCACTAATGTACCAGGTTACAAATAAAATATCCATATATCATTTCCTAGCAAAAATATGGCTTCAGCATAACTTGATATCATAACTTGGAAGTAGCTACTGCTTTTTCTAGATCTTGTAGGCCATAGCTACCTGCAGTAATCTCTCTTAAGATAGCTATAGTATGACATTGACATGAACAACTCTCACCCTAAGAATCTTATAAAACGTGATAGCAGTGTGTGAATCTGTATAATTACCTTCTGCAATACCTTCAGCTACTATCTTCTCAGTTTTGGTTAAATGAGCCCAAAGTCCATTTCAAACCCATCACTGTATGTTTTAGCTGAAGGGACTGAAAATTCTCACTCCTTAAAAAGACCAAACATGGTTCTAATGACCTCTCATGGAAGTATCTCTTATTGTATATCCTTAAAAGAGGTTTATTAATCAACTAAGTCAACATGTCCAAAGAGTCATTCAAATACAATTTCCTTGCCCACAGAGGAAGGTGACTTGTCAAACATACTGGAGATGTCAGTGCAATTAACAGCCATGAGATACAGTAACCATGATGCCTGACTCATGCTAAATCAGGCGTATCTTACCCCACATATCTATCAGACTTCTAAACAAATATGCCCAGTCATAGTGCCACCTGATCGGGAGACACTTCTATTTAACATTAAAGAGTGTAAAGTGTGGTTACATAAGTAACAAAAGCACCCTCCACTGCATGCTGCTATAATATATCCTTAAGTTTTGTATATCCAGAATCACTGCTGCATCTAAGTCATCCTAACCACAGATGCTTTCACCCTCCTTCTACAACTCAGAAATCTCATTATCTGGCTTTTTATTGATTAAAATAAGTTGAGGGGAAAGTCAGCTGGGATTACCTGGGAAGACTGGAATGATATAACAAATGAAGAAAAAGAAGCACATGTGCCAGCTCTGGTAACATGCACTGATAAAAGAAGCACATGTGCCAGGTCTGGTCACATGTACTATCAAAAGAAGCACGTGTGCCAGCTCTGGTAACATGCACTGATAAAAGAAGCACATGTGCCAGCTCTGGTAACATGCACTTAACAAAAGAAGCACATGTGCCAGCTCTAGTAACATGCAATGACAAAAGAAGCACATGTGCCAGCTCTAGTAACATGCACTGACAAAAGAAGCACACGTGCCAGCTCTGGTAACATGCAATGACAAAAGAAGCACATGTGCCAGCTCTGGTAACATGCACTGACAAAAGAAGCACATGTGCCAGGTCTGGTAACATGCATTGACAAAAGAAGCACATGTGCCAGGTCTGGTAATATGCATTGACAAAAGAAGCACATGTGCCAGGTCTGGAACCATGCACTGACAAAATTAGCACATAAGCCAGCTCTGGTAACATGCACTTTTAAAGCCCTGAGTATGGCCAACACAACCTAAATTCAGTTCATCAAGATTCCAGCACCAACAAGATGGGTCCAGAAAAGAAAACTGCAGGCCAAGAAATGGTTTCAAAGTTTAATAAAAACACAACAGGATTGAGCGCTTTCGTAGAAAAGATATATACTTCATCAGACTCAAATGTTAAAACACAAACACCAAGTTTAAATACCCTTCCCACACTGTACATGTGGGTACTTCTAAGTTCTATTTCCTCTTATTATTGGTCGGCATTTCAGTTGTACCATTAATGTCTTCCATTTCTTCCCACATTACTGTCAGCTCTGGTGTCTTTTTATCTATATTCCATGCATTGATGCATTTACTGCTAATACTACCCAGGCATGCTCTAAGTCATTCCAGCTTGTTCTACTATGTTGTGTGCTGCATTTGTCTTTCCTTCCACTGTCTGATTACCTGCCTCCTTGCTTTGCACATGTTGGCATCCCTTTCTGTACCATTTTAGTTTAAAAGTATGGTCAATAAGATATACTTTTCCCTCCAACTTTGGACACCACTTTCTTCTTTGGGTGCAGATCCATTTGTCCCTAGTACACAGCTGTCTTTCTTTAAGGTTTCATCTCATCTTCCTAAAAGTTGCATGCTTTTCATTCTCGCTCACTATGACAGCCAATCATGATGCTCCATAATCCTCTCCCTTCCCAGTGTTCTGGCTGCTGTGACCTGTAACAGTTCTGGGAATGCTACATGACTACCCTCTGATAGAATCTCTTTGCAATCTCCCTTGTTATCCTGTCCTCTACCTCTAATGTCTCCTCTGAAATGCCATTGGTATCAATACTCACAAAATTCAAAGTCTCATCCATGCTGACCACCTTTGCAATTTTCAGTGACTTTCTAAGTCTAAGCATTGAGACTGATTTACCTGTAATCTAGTCTCTCTTGCCAGGACCCACATAGTTCACTTGCTGACTGAGTTTCTAATTACAAAAGCTGTCTTCTGTCTCCCCACACTACCTGTTGCCTCCATCATATCCTTCTTGGTGCCTTACTACATATGTATGCAGACTTTCTCCCTCCAGTTATATTACTCTCTGTCCTTCTCACTATTTGTGCTGACTCACTCTCTGCACATTTCCTACATTCCTGTACTGTGCCTTTCATGCCATCCTTTCATCAGGCTGAGGAACCCTCCCTACCCTCTCTCTTCCTCATTATGAAGGATTCTGCATGACCACCTATGACTCTCCCTCTCTCCTCTTCATCATTTGCTCTTAATCTTTACATGTGCCACTCCAACTGCATTTCTTCTTCTTGTCCTCTGTTTCATGACTGCATCCCTCACTGTCTCCTTTCACCTTACCTCATGCAGCGCCACTTATGTGTATTCCATTGACAATCTCTAGCCATGTCCTTTTGTCTGCTGCCTTTGTCCTATCTATAAGCCTCTTGTTGCCTCCTTTCCCATCCTACATGACACTTTTTTACTTTCTATCCATCTACTGCCATCTGCATCTCCCGTATATTCCTATGAAGTTCCCTTATCTCCTGTTGAAATCCCATTACCTACCACCTCAAAGCTCCCTGAGTCTAATTCCTGCCCTACAATGTGAGTACATCTGTCAGCTCTCTCACTGTTCATGTTTAGCCTATTTGGTTCCCTCCATGCTGTCCCATTCATGAATTCCAAACACTTTCCTCTTCTTTGATCCTGCCTGAATTAGCAAATTCTCAACAAAGAGAGAAAGAAGTAAAGAAAGAATCAAAAAAGAAAGAAAGAAATGAAAAAGAAGGCAAAGTGCTTAAACAATCTTTAAATATTCTGATTCACAGGTGTGCTATTGATTGACAAAAGACAACTGGCCATTCTTTAAGTGACTGAGTTGCTTTGGCTGATATGTGTCAGTTGCCAAAAGACAAATCAGTGAACTAAACTGCATGAAGGAGAGGAAAAGTTATGAAAAGGGATAATGAAGATGGAAGAGGAGGTCGCAATGCAGGAGGAAGAGGAGGAATTAGGAGCAGTTATTGCGTGGGGGGGTGCAAGGTATTAGTAATTTGTGAATCCTTGCTGTAAGGGGTAGCTCACCAATGTCTCTGTTTTCTTCCTGCTTTCAACCTCTAAGCACAAGAATTTTGGACAAATAAAGATAATGGGGGGGGCACTAAAATTTAATATTTTCCTTATATATTTAGAAACTGGCTAGAATAATAGCTATTGTGGTTACATACATTTTATGAAGGATTTATGGTCTGTAACAGAAATCTCCATCCAGAGGACTAGCTAGGCCATTTAGAGCCCAGGGTGAGATCTTAATTTGGTGACTCCAGCCTACAGATAACAAAAATATATATATATATATATAAATATATATATATATATATATATATATATATATATATATATATATATATATATATGTGTGTGTGTGTGTGTGTGTGTGTGTGTGTGTGTGTGTGTGTGTGTGTGTGTGTGTGTGTGTGTGTGTGTGTGTGTGTGTGTGTGTGGCTCTGCTGGACAGAGGCACAGGGAACTAATGGCTCTGCTTGACAGAGGCACAGGGAACTAATCTAAGGGGGCGGTGAAAGCCAACACATTCTGGCTAGGCTTATAGATACCCTCAGGCAGATAGCCTAGTACTTACCTATGAACCTATATACCCACACACATATATATTTTTTTTCTAAATAGGAAGCCAAGAGGCTCAAAAGCAAGCCAAAAGAGAAAGCTTTATCGAAAGTTTAAGATAGTAGGCCTAAAGCTCAGGAAGCCAACTAACTTTAAGGTAATTGTTAGAATCCATAAAAGGAAGCAGCCAGCCACAGGAATGGTAGGCATGCAATAAGAAGGATCAAGAACAGCACTGTCATAACAGTGCAAGAACAGATCTGCCAGTACCAGAACAGTACTACCAGTGCCAGAAGAATATTGCCAGACCAGTACCAGATCACTATGTCAAAAAGCATTGCCATTGCATATATACATACTTCAGACAATCACACTAATTTCCTTTTTCTGACCTCTGTCCATTCTAAACCAAGTGAAAATAAGCTGCTGTCCCTCTTTCCCACTAGTCAGGTGCCCAGCAGTTTGGTACAAAAATAAAACTGTATAAACCAGGCAGTTTATGATGACATCTCCTGTCAGGTCACCTTGCTATTACACAGAGTACCAACCAAATATGCCTATAGAAAAAGTGAGTAAGAATACTGCTATAAAATAAGGAAAAAAGAAAATATTAAGTCACACAGGATGCCACATTAATATCACAGAGGGCATGATTTTTCTGACACCATTCCTATTGTACAATATAGACAACATGGAGAAAATCTGTTTAATGACATTAGAAAACAATGGAAAAACAGTTACCTTCTGTATCACATTTCAGAAGATAACCAGTTATTTACATGTACAATCCTGAGTGAGTACAACTTAACAGTTTAGTTCATCTACACTGGCATAGTTAAGAATGCTTTAAATCTGCATCAGACAATGCCTTCAACAGTTCACCACAGAGCTGGAGCATGGTCAAATGGGGCCCTAGGCAGGGGAATGAAATGACCCCAACTGCACTCCCCCACACAGCCATACTGGTATCACATTATTTGTCTTTCTCTCCCCACTTCCCATAAACACTGTTCAAAACTGTCAGCACCCGTGCTGTTTTCTTCTTTACCTTTGAAATGAAAGCAGAGATATTGATTTCATTTAAAACTTTTAATTTAAATGTCCTTTGTTGATAAGGTTAGTCTCATTGAGTTAGTAATATCTTTTCAGGGGAGACCTTTGGTGGATATTTGGCTGTAACATTGGGGAAGTCCCTCCTACTCCTTTTGAAAGCTCAGGTGGATGGGAAAGATACCAGCGCACCTTTCATTAACATAGACAAATGGGGCATCAGTGAAATATCTCATCCAAAGAGTAACATAATGAGGAGTGCAACCCCCCCCCCAAAGTGTGCTGCAGTACCAGCAATCTATCTACATGGTGTGGGAGTAAAACCCAGCCTTCTGCACCAAAGGTAAGCATGGTACCTGTTGTGCTACGAACACTGCTTTGAAATTCCATAGCAAAAACACCAATGGCCATTTGCTAAGCAAAACAGTTGCATGTTGCAAACAGACTTAGCATGAGCAGTAGTAAACGTCTCTTCCCTTGAAACTCAGATTCTTTGAAAATACACCCCTGTAGTTTTGAAATTTTTTTCCATTAATCAGTGAAACAAAATATCTGAACGTATAAAAGGCAACAATCATCCATTTCAGCACATGACTAAGCGAACAGTCTGGTAGCTGGTGTAGATGATTAAGCCTCTTGAAGTTTGTCTACAAGGTTTGAGCCTGAACAAGCTAATTAAATTATGTACCATCCCTAAGGAGGGCATCTGACACACACAGAGTTCTGTGTGTAAAGGGAAAGCAATAGCAGTTCTCCGATTCAATGTGTGTTGGAAAAGGATGGATAGAAGCAAGAAGTCAGGTTTGGAAGTAAGCAGCCTGAGAGGGGAAGTTATGTTTAAGTCTTGTGTTGTATGTCTTTGTACTAAAGCTATATGACACATACACAGAGTGTGTCCTTAAAGCAAAAACATAAAGATGGATGTAAAAATTGTTTTGTTTTCAATTAAAAGTTAAGTGTTGCTGCAGCCCCCAGAGCCACCCCTAGTCGGCCACAGACAACTGCCTAGGTCTCTTTGTGCTGTGTCCAGCTCTGCTTGAACAAGCCACAGAATATTGTTAAATTCTAATGCATTAGTGAGCATGATGCCACAGAATAGTGTTAAATTCCAATGCATTAGTGAGTATGATGCCACAAAATAATGTTAAATTCCAATGCATTAGTGAGTACGATGCCACAGAATAGTGTTAAATTCCAATGCATTAGTGAGTATGATGCCATAGAATATTGTTAAATTCCAATGCATTAGTGAGTATGATGATTTTCACTGACATACTCAGAATCAGACAGGTTCAGATTCAGGTCATCTAAAATGCTTGCAGGATTGTTTTTAACCCAGGGTGGAACTATTTTTTTCAGCCTTGTTCCTCCATAAAAAAGGAGACAGAGAACCGTAGCAGTTAGTTAAAAAAGATCAACACTCACAGTAGCATGTAAAAAAAACAAAAACAAAATGCATTGCATCATTTCTGCATATTATTTGGTTTGAGTTACTTCATTTTCGACGTATTTAGACTTGTTTTGTCCTCTCCACTCCAAACTAAGTGGGTAAGCTGTTGCTGCTGCCCCTTTCATCTGCCCAGGCACACCCACAGCCCAACGGTTGAGTTTGGTACAAAAAAGAAAAATGCAGGTTGTTGGTCGATGGTCGGATTCGAGTTTTGAACAACTCGAATTTCAACCAGATAAAGTGAAGAAATGAAATCAAGCCTTTAATTTTTTTATAAATTGACCCATAATAAACAATTAGAATGGGAATGAAAAAAACCACAATAAATAAATAACTTCCTCAGCTTACTGTGGGCACCAAAGATTTAGTCTAGAAATTGTCTTCATTGCACTGAGTCACCTCCCCTTTCACCTGTGCAGTCAGTCACTGGCCTTCGGGATGATGCCTTAACAAGATGAATATGTGTCTAAGTATAATTTTTTATTTCTTTAGCACAAACTGAGCACCAGACAAGACAGCTCCTGGGGTGATCGTCCCTTTTGCCCCATCATTTCTGTACTAGTGTGTTCATCATTCAGAGCTGTAGCTGGCTCATCTATTTCCCAGTGCTGCTCCCCAATCTCATGTCCCTTAACTCTATGATTTAAAGAAAGAAAAATCTTCTACTTTTAAAATCCATCCTAGCTACTCTGTAAATGTGATTTCAATCTGCAGTGATTTGCCTGAAAAGCATACATAGTGATGAGGAACAGTCAAAATATCTGAAGATACAATCTGAACATTCTGCAAATTTGTGGACATTTCAGAGCTATGGATTATACTGTGCCATAAAATCAATCATTCGGGTCTGTGGAGGGAATGAGTAGCTGTGCTGCCATCCTATGTATATGTGTGCACATGGAAACAGCATCTCACAGTGTGGGGGAAGGGTTTTGTTACTGCTTGTAGACTTGAAGACTCAACTTGTGTTCTACCTCCTACCTGGGATGGTGAATGTTTAGAGGATTGGAAAATTCTGCTTTTCACACTTCTCAGGTGAGTGAGGTGTCCCTTAATGCAGCTAGGCACCACTTTTAAAGTTAAGTCCATTATCAGGCAACTGTCCTTTGAGGAACGTGGCCTGTGGTGACTACATGCCTTGAGCATGACTGCTTTTGCTGTGAATCCCCATGGAAATGCTCTTTGTGGATCTGTAATGAAAGTCTGACACATCATTGATGTATCGGTATGAACATTTTAGTATGGCATGTTCCTTCATTACAGTTCACATTTCTTGACTGGATTATTTAGTATATTCATTGTTATTTTGATGGGATTCCAAAACCATTGTTGTTTGTAGTCTTCCAACTAACCTGGCATTATATATAAGCAATGAGGATCTCAAATGTTACCAAGTTACATGTGATGGGTGGTACCTATTTGCTATCCCTAACTGACTTTCCCATTACCCACTGGCATGCACATAGAAGTGCATTCAAGGATATTTGAAAACTTGCATATTAATTAGGATGGCAATTTTCAGGAAGGATATGATTATGTCCATCAGCTACTGACAGTCCTCACAATTATGCAATGAGGACAATAAAGTAGCAATATTTCTCTCTATCACATCCATCCCATCCCACCCACATCCTCCTTTCTAGACCTTTAGCACAAAGCTTGTTTCCTGGTGCCAGTGATGAGTGATGCTTTCTCTTGGCACTATCAGGTCATTGGTTGTTTATACTTTAAGGATTTATTCCTAGGATGGCATTACATTTCTTCTGCACTTTCAAAGTATCTCTTTCTTTCTTCTTCATAGGTTTCATAGCTTCATAGCTTCATAGGTTAGTACTAGGCTAACTTTAAAAAAGCCATTTTAGCCTAATAGCTAGCCAACCTTGCCCTTGTGAGACTCAACCCCTGGACCTTGTGTTTGTATACAAATACATTTTAATTTAGGCTCCCAACTAACTCATTAATTTGAGAAGCAATATTTCCTAAGTATTTGTTATTCTTGTTTGCATGACAACTTTAAATATAGAGCCTTGCTTACGTTTCTGCTTCTTTATTGTCTTTTGATTTTAATGGCTGCCCCTTTATTAATTTTTGTTTTACTGCACTCCATAGTGTGCAACCCATCTATATCTAAAAATGAACAATTATATACCAGGCTGTCTTCTTATGATGGATCTAAATGCTTTCTGTAACATTATGAACTAAGATTTTCTTCATGAAATGAAACAGAAGTCTTGTTAAGTTCTGACCATCACAGTTTCATTCTGTGACACAACATACATTTTTTTAAATTAAATTCTGAAACTGCATCTTTGAACTTCATTTTATTTAGATATACTATTTTTTATGATCTAAAAGGATATATCTGGTGTAGTACAGCAGAATCTGCCAAGAATATATTTGCTGTGATTTATGCACAAACATTTACTTCAGAAAAAGAAATTAACACATCACTATAAAACTGCAGGTACAGGTTACTAGGCATGTAATTATTCTTAAGAGTCACTGTCAAATGTAAGATAACTAGTAGACTTAAAATGCTACAAGCTGCAGAAGTTAAGGTACAATCATAGCTAAAGCAGCCAAGTTTATGTCCCAGAAAAGTGAAAAGTCATACATTATTTCTGGAAGGTTGCCACTTGTCAGTATACCCTGACGTTGTAGCAGCCACAAATTATTTTCTAATTACTTTTTGTATACTTATTTCTCTTCCTTGTCTGTACTGTGTTATCATGTACTACCACCAAATTTTATAAATAACTTGTGAATGTAATTATTTTTGGCATTCTCCAGAGAATGGAGCTGTTAATTTTAGGGAGCCTACCCAGTCAACAACATTTTGGTAAACAAATTAATTACTTTGAGGCACATGCACTAAGAGACAAAAAGGAAGATGAATAGGTAGGTACTATTATCACTCATCAAATGAGGGCTTTTCTGCATTCGCTTTGGATAAAATTAAGGAAAAAAACATCTGACAGCACTGCAAGGTAAATAATATTCTAGATGAGTTTCAGAACCTGCAGGTCTTCCAGCTAGATTAACACTAATATTATGTAGGAAGGTCATTAGACTCCCTCAGAGGACCAAATAAAGGGCTAAGTTCATGTTACAAGACAAGAGGGAAACATGCAACTACATATGCTTTTCAAAGGCCTAAACTTTGCAGGAATAAAGTAAAAAAAAAAAAATAATAATTGTGATTAGGTGAAATAGCTAGCTTACAGAGCTAATGGGTGCACATTACTAGCAATGTCTTAAGAGGCATTTTTTTTTATTGTTATGGTGTTCTACAATATATGTTGATAAAGTGACAATATGTGCACATATTCAATCTGGTAAAACACCATACATGAAAACATGAAGCAAAACAAAAAAACACACTGGTCATAACAGTGGCAACTATAATTATGATGTAGCATAATATGTATATGCAGTCAGATGAAGACAAATAATATATATTCAAAGTACATCCAGTACAGGCTGGGTAGTAACACAATATCAGCATTGTGCAACTCTGGTGAATTTAACAGTATAATTTAATCTTATTATGCTCTTTGGGATCCGTTAAGTGAAATATTTTTTTTTTTGCCTATTTTTGGTGTCAGTGTGGAGTACAACAAATATAAATATGTGCCAACTGCATGTATATTATGATTACTACACATTTATTTTTGGTTCTTTGCTGTTATTGTTAACCCTTGATGCAAGAATGGATGGTTCAGGGATGTATGAAAATGCATTTATGGATGACTGACACATTTCTGCATGCTCAATTAAGAACATGAAAAAGTAACTCTCTTGTGACATGTTTAGGACACCCAAAGGATAATGTTAATAGACACAGACTATGGAAATGAACAACCACGTAGGTTAAATGTACTTGTTAAAATAGTATTGCGTAACTGCATATGAAGTGATCTGAAGATATTACAATGTTGTTATGTTCAGGAATTCATTGTTGGTATGGTCATTTGTAGCTTACATTTTTTGGCATAATCCAATTGAGTGATATAAAAGACTAGTCTTTCTGGATCCAGTTATCCTTCCTAATCCAGTAAGTGTGTGACCTTCCAGTCCCAGTTAATGTGTGATGTCACATATTGATCCTTCCTAAGCTTCTTAATGTCTGATGTCATATACTATACCTTCTTTAAGTCATCCTCCAGGCTTGAAAAATGAATGACATTTACACTGTTCAATAGGCACATCACCAATATGCCTCCTGAAGGGATGCTACAATTTTTGTAATAGTGATCTAGTACTTAATCTGACAAATATCTGTTTCTAGTTTAGTTAATATTGTCTCCAACTATTTCCTCCTTTTTTTGGGTCTAGACTTTTCCATAACTATTGTAAAGCTCCACCAAGAGGAGAATTTCATACCTGGTGCCAAATTTGCTAAAAGTATAGGAAGTGTGGAGGCAATGACCCATTCTTCATGTGGTGTCATGGAAAAGCATGTTTGGAAATAAGTTGTGAACTTTTGATTTTCAGAGAGAGAAATATTTCTTCACTTGTGACAGGCATCTATGAAAGTGCTTATGACTATTATTAAAGAATGTCTGAATTTTGGTGCGTACAAGTATCTTGGACTGCTAAGAATGTCTTTTAAAGAGTTACTGAGTTTCAGTGCATTGAGTTCAAAACTACACTGTATCATTTGCAATACATATTAAAGATGTGCTTCTGAAAACCTGGAAGAGTTTTAATCTTTTAATCATGCATTCTGCTTATACAAGCACACACACACACACACACACACACACACACAAAAACACATACACCCATGTTAAATATTGACTCCATAATCTGAATTAAGAAACGTATAGCAGAAATGGTGTATTAAACTGTAGTAGAAGAAGCTTAAACAGCATATCACTAAACAACATTATAAACACTTGATGCCAAAAATAGTTTCAGTATATAGTCCAACACAAAAATGGGTTCATATTAAAACATCGAACGCTGAAAACAGCAAACGATGTTTCATTGGCACATATTCAGTGAAAGCTGAAAAAGTTGAAACCACAGAACAGCAATTTCTTTCCTAGGGAAAGAAATCGCTGTTCCAACCCCCTCCTCAAAAAAAAAACATTAGACACTTCCAAACACATACACACATATCCTAACCCTAATTATAGCCCCCAAAACCAGTAAACAACTAAATACACATATGCACGTAACCCAACCATACATCTAATGAAAAAAAAAAACAGTAAACATTTTAAAACATATGCACTTACCTTAACCCGCACCCTAACCCTAAGGACAGTAAATCTCGCGCATTTACCTAAACAGTTCCAAACACATACAAATTTACTTTAACCTTAATTCTACCCCCCCAAAACCAAAGTAAACAGCTGAAAACACATACACACGTAACTCAACCATACATGTAATGCAAAATAAAAAACAGTAAACACTTTCATACATATGCACTTACCTTAACCTGCACCCTAACTCTAAGGTCAGTAGCTGTTGTACAATCACGCCTGGGAGCTATACCAGACAAGGGACCACACTACACTTCAGAACACGGCAAAGCAATGAAGCAGTCAAGTGACTTCTTTCCCAGGGAAAGAATTTGCTGAACAGCCGCTTCGCTGTTTTGCCTGTTCGCCCTACATGTGTCAACGAAAACGCATTTGACAAAGTGTGTTTTCGTCATTCTAATAGGAACCCCACAAAAACTCATGATACGTCCAAGAAGCAATGCATTTACCCCCAGGCTACACAACTACATTACAAACTATATTCCCAGTTTTCAGAAACTTAAACACCTAGTTATCCCTTGGTTTTCAGTTAAATAGCACTGTTGCCATCACTATAACAACATTTTGAGCATCAAATGCTACAGTGCTAAAACCCATAAAGGTGCACTCCACCATTAGCATGACAACATGACTGCCTCTATATACATATATCTGTATCCAAATATCTGTTTACCTCTATATCAATATATCTGCACAGATGCATAAGTATGATTATCACTGAGACAGTACTGCCTTTTAAGTTGTCATACTTGCCCGCACATTTATGTTAGCACTGTTTTAGCAAGGGAAACACAGTAACAAACTGGTAATGTTTTATTGTGCATAGTACTTATTTCTAAGGTCTGGCTTTTGAGTGGGATACTTTTTATGTGTCACCTCATCCCTGTGTCTGTATGTGTGTTTACTGCAAGCTCTGGTTTATTCCCACATCCCAAAGATAAACCATGCTGTATGGAAACTGGAATTCCACCAAACTGGCTGTAGGTAAGTGTGTTGTGTGAGAATGGCTGGGTATATGTCCAAACTGGTTGTAGGTATGTGTGTTGTGTTAAAATGGCTGAGTATGTGTCCAACCCGGCTGTAGGTATGTGTGTCGTGTGAGAATGGCTGAGTATGCGTGTCCAAATTGGCTGTAGGTATGCGTGTTGTGTGAGAATGGCCGAGTATGTGTGTCCAAACTGGCTGTAAGGTACATGTGTTGCGTGAGAGTGGCCGAGTATGCATGTCCAAACTGGCTGTATGTATGAGTGTTGTGTGGGAATGGCCGAGTATGTGTCTTATAACCATGAATCAGATTAATGAATGAATTTATTCTAGCACCACAGATCATCTTACCTGCTTCAGCATATTACTGCCCAAGAGAAACATTCCCACTTTTAAATGACAGCAGTATACAAAGATGATGTGCCAACAAAGGACTGGGAGTCACATTACCACAATATCTTAGTCTACAGAAAACTTGATAGTTTGGATTGACTAAGAAGTTTGTCTAAGAGAGAATCCAAACTTTTCTCCCTCTCAAATTACATTTTTGTAATCTAGCAGCAGTTTTTAAGGTGTGCGTGCATACCCACATGCATACGTGCGGGGGCATGCATATGTGCACTTGTGTGTGTGTGTGTGTGTGTGTGTGTGTGTGTGTGTGTGTGTGTGTGTGTGTGTGTGTGTGTGTGTGTGTGTGTGTGTGTGTGTGTGTGTATGTATGTTTTACGTTACATTAAGGATGTAAGCTGCCAACAAACAACTTCCCATTATGCAGGGTTTGCTTTCCTCAGCCTCCATTTGGCTAATGTGTGACTTTGAGCAAGTCACTTAACCAGACAGTGCTTTGAGACAGACTCATTAATGGCCTCCTGCTCTACATTCTAGTAACTACCTATGAACATATGTTTGCATATGACAAAAACTGTACTGTTAAACAATAGCTAGTAATTTTTTGAGAAAATGCAACCATTCAATGCCAATAGCACAACAGGTAGTACTCTCACCTTTAGTGCAGAAAGTTGTGGGTTCTATTCTCAATCCAGGGTAGATGGAGTGTTGACACTGCAGTGCAGTATAAGGGAGGGCTACACTCCTGAGTGTGTCATCCCTTAAGTGTGACATTATACCAAGGTCACATCTACATGAGCTGGTGGGAGCTCAGCTGGATATAAAAGATTCCATAGCACCTACCAAAAAAGAGTAGGGAAGTTCACCAATGCCCTGGCTAATTTTCCCATAGTACTATAAATGCCACCTTGGGTCTTCCTTGAAAAGAGGCTACTAGCTTAGCAGAACTAACCCAGTCAACAAAGGATAAATCTTTAAATAAATAAATAAAAGCCAGTGAGCATAAACTAAGAGACAGCAATACAATGTCTCAAAAATTGCATATCACTCTACTAAAACTTCAAGTCTACCACAGAAAAAAAATCTGTTTATTCTGCATGGAAAGAATATCTGATAATTATTTGCTAGTCATAAATTCTAGATCAAATTTTGTTAAATGCAACTTTTACCATACGATATTGCGTTTACATCATATGTTAAATATATCATATTGGATGTGGACTGCTAAAATCCTTTGGGAGAGTGACAACAATGCAAATGTGCATCCTGTGGGGATAGCTTTCTGCTCACCAAGCTACTGTCTGTTTGTGGTCTTTATACAGAGTGTACATGAGCATGCACTCACAAAGGAAAATCATTATGAAACCCTGTGGTCTTGCCCAGGGATGGGGTTAGGGTCAGTACAAAGTAATCTCCTTATAACAGGGACGCAGGCAAGAGCACAAAACACCTTCATGGTTGCCTGGATGACAGCCCATGCAGATGGCTCTCACTTTTATACATCTGGTGGGTATCCTGTTTTTTTATGTGGGAGAGAATGGACTCCAGTCCAGTAGGGGGATACCTAATGGCTGACAAACCCAGGGGTAAAAAGGACTTAGAAAAAAATAATCATCCTGTTGAAAGAACTAAGACAAAATGAAACTTTTACTGAGCATAAACATTTTAAAGTACTTTTAAAATTAAATTATGTGCAGAAAAAAATTGTTGATTTTATCTGTCCGTAATTTTTCATTTTCCTGTGCTTTCTTTTCTACAGACACACACACACACACACACACACACACACACACACACACACACACACGAGCACACCCAAACAAATGAGTATGCTAAGTACATGGGGAAACTGAAAGTCTGCATGCAAAGATTTCTATTTACACTCTTATTTGAATGTGTTTCTCTAGACGAATGCCTCTGACTTTAATGAAACCCTTCACTGCATCAGTGGTGAATGTGATTTAAGTACAGTGCAGACAGCCATGATTCACAAACCCGCTTCTGCTCCAGCACTGACCGTTATCTGATGTCTCTTCATGCACAGTTGCCCAAATGACAGTTTAATGGCTGACTGTAAAGGCTAGTTATTTTGTATCTCTATCCAGCAAAAATGGCTAATGATGATAAGGAAATGGGCTGGGGTGGAGAAAACAAAAACAATTGTTCACATCTCTGCTCTGAGCCATGCTGCTTAGCACATGCAGAAATATAACATGAACCTTACATTAATTATTTTTTCAGCTCACTGAAGCACTCCAGATGCCTTTGTTAAACTTAGCATTGACAACAGAGATGTTACGTTAACTGGTCTCATAAAGAAAATAGTTAGACATGATTCTGTTGCAACCTAACTTCAAGACATTTTCAGTTGCTTCAGGCAATTTGCAGTAAGGTCTGCTATACAGACAAATTGTTACAGCATGCGGCATTATAATTAGCTGTAGTTTAACTGGTGGAATTGCTCACCAAAACCTTCTATCAGAAGCAGCGCTAAAACAAACTGATTTTCACTGAGAGAACATTATGTTTTAGAAAATAAATGGTATTGCAGGATTCTCATTTTTGTGATAGAAATCATTTTGTGCTTCAGGTTGAGGTAATATTTAAATTATTCACAGTCATCAAATCTCTTAGAACCCCCTATTTGAAAGTACTTGTAATTACAAAGGACGTGGATCACAAAAGCTGAAATAGTAAGGTGTATATAAAAATTAATTTAATTATTTTTATTTTATTTATGTATGTAAAACGGGTCTATATGAAGTATAAAGCTATACTATTACAGTATTCCTAGGTATGAGAAGCTAAAGGACAAGTGGTTACAACCAAAGTTTATTTTGTAAACATGACAGGTGGCTACCAACTCCAGTTCTAGAATGCAAAGCAGAGTAGGGTTCTGGGACTTCCTAAGAAGACTAAACATTCCACTTACGTTGTTAATGAAGGAATCAGGAGGCAGGTATCGCCACCTGTAGCTTACCACAGCAGTTAACAGCTGCTAGTGTTATGAAAGATGGAAGGAAATTATAATGTGGTAAGGACTTATGCTCTGAATCAAGCAAGTCCAATACATATAAAAGTACAGGTGAGCAAAGAGTAATTCTGGCAATAACAAAGTGAATTATGACAGTAATCTGAAGAAAGCATTCACATTTGACACATTCACATTTCTCAGTCATCTTCCCAGCTGTGACTGAGATATTGTCATGGAAATCATAAATGATTCACTATACCCTTTAGTATGACTAACATGAAAAAACTAAATAATACTACAGAATCTTCAAGAAGCTCTGTAGATGATGTTGAATGTGGGGACAGCAAAGTAATAGAAAAAAAGGACAACACCTGCATGTCTAAAAAGGTTGCGCTAAAGGAAGTACTGTAATTTTCTGAGATGCTGGGTGATATTCTTATGTTTGTAGGTACATAGGTGTGTATTAGGCAAAAGTCCACCGGGGCCTTCATAAACCTAGCCAAACATCCCAATTGCATCGCACATATTTATATGCCTTAGAGGTTATTTAAAGGGGCATATGAAAGTAAGGGTAAGATCTACAGGCTGCCTTTGTCCATTACAGATGCAGGTGCTAGACCCATGGGTGCATTTCCTATTTCCCATCCACTGGTCTAGGTTTCTCTTAAATAGGGTTACTGAAAAAACTACATGATGGGGGGGGGTAAGCAAAGTGTTAATCCATGGATTCAGTAATGCAGATGCAGTTTGTTTTACTGATATGCAAAATGTAGATCAGAATTGAATGCAAGGATGCCTTGTATGCCAGACACTGATCGCTTCTCAACATTCTGTAGAAAAAAGAATATAAAGATAGGGTTTTGGAGGGGATATGCATAGGACATGCTGTTTATGCCCTGTATTCTCTTTGTGAGGAACCTCTGTGGACATTCCATTTGTTTCTTGTGCCTTTTCAGGTACCAAAGGGGACTGTACTCAATGATAGGCTGATGAAGGCCAAATGCAGTGTAACAATGGCTTCCTTAGACTTCAGTGCCATTCCTTTTCTTATAAGATAAGCTCACGGAATGATTTCTTTACTACCTTAGTCAAATGTTGGTTGAATACCAGATTACTATCTATATACATACCCAAATCCCTGACTACTGGTTCTACTCTTAGGGTGTGCTATCAACAAGTTTGTTTCCTAGGGATACTGACTTCTCAAAGGGTACCATTATACGTTTCTTGGCATTGAGTTTTTAGCCACAGAAAGACAGTGCATAGTGGAAAAATGGTATCTACTTCTTCGACTTTTTGTGAGGTAAAACGATCGGCTGGAATAGATCTAAAGAAAATGACATTGACATGAAAATACAACCGTGATCATTATTGTGAGAGTGCAACAAATAATATACATGCTCTTCAAGAGTAAGTCACTGCTAATAAAAGGTGAGAAAAGACATCTTCCTGAAGACTGATGCTAAAAGAGATGCAAACCACAAAAACAAAAGTTATGAAAGCTTTGTATTTCAGGAGATAGAGGATAGAGCTATCAAGCAAAAGATCTAGAGAAGCTATTCAAGAAGAGATTTAAGCTGACATCTTGCATAAAGTTTAATTGAACTACTGTCTGCATACCAGTTGCTACTATTTCTACCCTCAATGGCAATCAAAAGTTTTCTATCCTGTCACACCCACCCGGCTAACCCAGTCACATGATTTCAAAAACTATGAAGTTAAGAGACACTCTTGGTTTGGTATCATGTTATTGCTACTACAACTCCACTCAAGCTAAATGTCTTTCTTACTCCTTTCAAAATCAGAGTAGATATAAATTTAACGTGTGTGTGTGTGTGTGTGTGTGTGTGTGTGTGTGTGTGTGTGTGTGTGTGTGTGTGTGTGAGACTGTGTTGTTATATATCTGTCAGGAAACTGGGAGCTAGAACATTGCACAGGGAAATATAATGCAAGAGGATGGATACCTTCGGGTTGAGGAAGTGTAAAATAACTGGGATAGTTGTTCTGCTTAGGCTCAGTTTACACATGCTACTTTTACTGCTGCAAACAGCCATAAACTGGGGCAGTTCTAAAGTTTACTTATAATAACATACTTCTTGTAGGGATATACTGTGTTATAATTACTTATATATAGTCCTTTTATTGTTTTTCTTATACCATCCAAAGCACACTTGTAACTTTTAAGAATGCACACCATTATTCTCAACATTGTTTTCCACCAACCTCATTTTTGTTTATTGTTAATACATGTCATTACTGACTGTGCAATGTAACTTGTGTTTAGCACTAGGCAATTGACTTTGAGAAAGCAAACGTGTAAGGCTGATGCAAACTGCATATGCAAATGTTGATTCCTGGCATCATTCCTGCTTTTTGGGAATGAATATCATTATCCATACTGCCTGCTGCTATCATGGTCTGATATATAGTTTACAATGTAACTTTCCAGAAACTATTCCACCTTTGTCCATTAAAAAGACATGCTAAGGACCACTGATGCTTAATTTTCCAGTTGTTTTAAGTGGGAAACACATACATGAAAAGCAACAATGCAACTAAGTTTGAAAATGAGAATAATAGCAGGCGCTATGGGGTTTATCCTACTTCTGATATTGGCATTCCATCGGACATTTACTGCCATTAGGTTCAACTCCAGAAACCTACCTTATGAATTATATGGTTGCACTCCTCTATAACCGACGATCCATACGGAACCAAATGGATCCTTCGTTTGAAAATGACATTTCCCAAGTGGATGATGTGAAATTTATTAGATGATTTTTTTTTTGGCAAAGAAAAAAAAAATCACTGTTTGTTACCTCAATGCAAAGTGTTGCCAGGAGGTGATATATAGGATAGATGGTGTCCTTCAACTTTTCATATGACAGAGCTCCAACTGTCATCCCAGACAATATCTTGTTTCATATTTGCAGTAAATTTATTTAATTTGTGGAACAACTGTAGACAAGAAGAAAATCAAGTCGTGGCATCTTGCTGCTATGCTGTATATTATTGTTTATGGTTTGCAGATTTTCACCAATTTGTAGCTGTTTTCGCTGAAGTACAAGTTCAAGTGTGTGCTGTTTTTTTTTTATTTTAGAGTGCAACTTGACACTCTACTAGGCTGAATGACTGTTTACTTGCATGTATACAAGCAAAATGTTATCCAAAGTGATTCTACCTCACACATTGTGCTGTCCTGTAAATGATTATGGATGGTACACCTGTTTTTTTAAACTGGGATTTTCCTGTCTTTTCACTGGCTTGGTTTCTTTTTGACTCATTTGTACAGCTGCTACTCAAACATAGAAATTAGCAAGTTGCAATATTCTGTCTCTGAAGACACCATAGTGCACTGATTTTTTTCTAGGGTGTATCAATATCAAAAAGATGCAAACCAGGATAACCCCCCATACCCCATCACAGGCACACCCAACCCGAGAAAGTGGCATGATACAGCCAAATAATATAAAAGTGGAATTTAGAAAAGTGATAAGGAGAAATGAAATGATCTGAAACAAACTTAACATGACTTTGTAAGAAGTAAACTAGTCAAACAAATGGTTACGTATGTTATTAAACAATATAAGGAAATGGGAGAAAAAAGCATGGTTTGGCCATATGTCTCACAAAAGGTAGATCTGACAAACTGCAGAGGAAGGAGTTTACAATATGAACAGGAAAGCAATGCATTGAAAAGCAATGAAGAAATATTTTAATTTTGCATAAACTGAAAATAGTAGAGTAGAGTCATATCAGGAACAGCTCAGTAATGAGTTAACTGTGACTGTCTTGGATAAGAACATAAGGAGAGAGAGAAAACACAGGACATAACAAATGAGATATCAAAATAAGATGCACTACTATAGACCTTAAATAAGCATTTAAACTAGGTATATTGAGTAGCAGCAGTGTACTGTGCACAAAGTAATATTGTATTCACATTCATAAATGAGTCACAATACATTTTCCACATTCTTTAATATATATAAAATTACATTTCCAATCCCAAACACAATCAAGTCCTTATCAGCATTAAGAGTTCTGTAATGTAATTGTAAGGTAAAAATGGTGGATGAAAGCTACAGTCCAGTTTCTGGACATTCACTATCTCAACATTTTCTTTATGGATAGACAAAGCAAACGGGCCACAGCTCTCAGGCCAGAGAACCATATGTGCACCCGTGACCTTCATTGGTATCCCCCTTGCTCGAATATTATTTGATGGATGAGAGAAAGCATTTTTAACAAAATGAAAAAAAAAAGAAATCTGATGTAAGCATGGAGATAAATCTTCAATTCTTGAACAATAGCATCTTTTCAGAATTTTAGATTATCCTGAAATTTTGTAGCATGCTTTGAAGTCACATGCTTCACCAGCCAGATGCAAACATTCATAATCATTCAAGCTTTACTAACACTCAAAGTTATGTTGTGTATAGGAGGCAGGCTATGTACTGACACATTGTGTGCAAATAAATGTTGCTTCAACATGATTACTATTTATCGGAACCTAAAATTACAAATGACAATTTCAGAAGAATGAGTGGCTAGGCTGCCTGTCTAAAATTCTGAAATGATGTTTTAATCAGACCTATAGACATGCTGGCCATTCTCAGCTGTACCTTTTTTTAAGAAGTTTGTTGCTTAAATCTTCAGTGGTGTTTGATCAGTAGGTTAACAGTGCTCTGTTATTAATGCAAATCTTCAAGAAGAGATTAGGTCCACTATGACATTCAACATGACACAAATGACCTCAAGCAAAAGGTTATCATGCTTCGAGACGTTTTCCTCATCATTTTCATTGCTGCAGGTGAAAAAGGCTATTTATGCATTTAAGAAATTAAAATGGGCTTCATGACAGTATTATATCAAGAACTCCAACTTACATGTTGCAGTAAAGCCAAGGGTAGTTGGGATGATTTTCATAAAGTTTAAGACCTCTACTGTAAAACATTGAGAACCACATCACTTAACAAAAATTGCTGAAACAGACAAAGGTCAAGCTGTAAGCATTTTTTTGCAAAAGTCAAACTTCCTGCATCTCTCATGTGGAAGAGAAAACCCTCACACCCCAAAACCTATTTGCCGACTCTTATTGACCACACAAACAAGTGCCAGGAAGATATAGGATCATAAGATCATAGGAGATTACTAGGCTATTGACCCAGAGGTCATTTTAAGCCTAGCTGTTTCAACCCGATGTAATACCATAGAAGTGATAGTCAATACCCAAGATTGCATTTAGTGATGACTGCCCATGTCCAAGAGGGTTGTGGGAGCTATTCCCGGTAAGAATTTACAGTGCTCCATCTACTTGTCCATGTTCCTCTTGAACAATGTCATAGAGGTCCTTTGTTTCACATGAATTGGTAGCCTGTTCCAAAGGTGCAGCAGTCACTGGGAGATAAAGCTGTCACTCAAGCATGTCCTATTTAAGTTGCAGGCCATATTTCCATACCTGGAACAGGTAGCCCTAGACCCATTTGATTTATGGATATGCAGTATGTTCATTAGGTTGGGCCTTGGATTGCTCTGTAGGCCAGATGTAAGTCTCCCCTTTGAAGTCTATAATATATGGAGTACAGTGACAGGGATTTTAGTCTGTCCATGTAAGGCACATGATGGAGGCCGTTGATCTTCTTTGTTAGATACCTTTGAGGTCTCTCTAATTTCGGCAGGTGCTTTGTAAGGTACATGCAGAAAGGGGTGCTATACTCAATTATAGACCAGATAAGGGTGGAGTATATGGGGGTTATAACCACTTTTTCTCTTGAGGTGATACCTTTACTAATCAAGTGTGCTACATGGAAAGCTTTCCTAACTATGGTAGGCATGTGGTAATCAACTTAAGTTCGCAGTCAACTTGTGATCCCAGGTCCCTTACCACTTCATGGGTATTTAGGGTATTGCTGTTGATTTGATAGTGTGATGGGACATCGTTTCTGCGGAAGGGAATGATGATGCACTTCTTTGCATTCAGTTTGAGACTGTGACTAGTACACTAGTCGTTGGTCTGCATGACACCCTCCTGGAATATACTGACATCATTTGTGGATTCAGAAATTGTACCTAGTTTGCAGCAATCTGCAAACTTGGTTAGCCACAACCCCTTACTTTTGACCTGAACTTCTCAGAAGTATATATTAAACAGTAGGGGGCCCAACAATGACCCCTGTGGCACCCCGCTGGTAACAGGTCTGCTGGTTGATTTGGAGTCACCCACTTTGAAAGTGTGTGTCTGGTTTGTGAGCCAGTTGGCAACCCATCTTACAATGAAGGGGGTTACATTCAGTTTGCTAAATGTATTGATAATGCCTGAATATGGGATTGTGTCAAAAGCCTTTGCCAGGTCAAGGAATGCTGTGTGCACAGATTTGCCCACATCAATGGCCGTGATCACACTTTCAAAGAAATCCACCAGATTTAACAGGCAGGATCTGCCCTTCATGAAGCCGAATTGGGTAGGATCCAAGGTTTGAAGGTCACTTAAGTCTTTATTTATGAGGTCCATAATGATACATTCCATGGCCTTACAGATGAGGCTGATTAAGCTCATGGGTGTATAATTCCTAGGATCTATTGCTAGGCCACCTTTGTGGAGGGGAATAACTGTAGCCATTCTCAATTCCACAGGAACAAAGCCTGTGGTTAGGCTATGATTGAAAAGGGTACTTAGTGGTGATGCTATTTCATATTTTAGCCTGTTTAGGAGACAGCCTGGGATATCATCTGGTCCCACAGAGACTGTGTTTTTTGCCACCAACAGGGCTTTGAGGACCTGCTCTTCAGATATGTGAGGTGGTGGGCAAGTTTGTGGGAGGACTATTTGTTGCAAGTCCAATACCTTCTTTATTATAATACCAAATAAATTCAGTGCTTTCGTCAGTTAAAACTTGACTTCAACAGAATTAAATACAAAAGATAAAACCCTGCTTTAATATATGGACTACTAGTCAGTGATTGGTCCAGTAATTTAAACAATTAACAAGTCCATTAACTTAATTGAGAGATTTAAAATACCAAAGGTTAATTTATAACATCTAATAAAATTCTGCAAAATTCTTGATGTTCTTAAAACATTGTAGTAAGGAGGACCGACGAATTTCTTCGATTCCTAATGGTGCTAGCCTCCCTGAGATTTCAGCATTCCACCTTAAGCAGGGTAGGCAACAAGTTGCGGTTGCACAGATTCACTGTGCTGGCCGAAATTGTGTCATTCCAGCTGAAAAACTTCCTGTCGAGCAAGGGAGCAATTCTGTTGGTTCTTTCCACAGGGCTAACGGACACTCAAACTGTGCGGTTCATTTAGAAGCTGCCATTGAATGTGAGGACGAAAATGGAGAGGGTGATTTATCTAATGGATGCCTTGGCAATTCTACTATTAAAACAGGTACTAAACCATCCAATAATCAATGTATTAATGTTTGTTGTTGTTGCAAGACAAACGGAACTAAATCCAATATTAACAATAATGGGGGCAAAGCGAGAAATTGTGAACTGCCTTTCACTGGTGTTAGGAACTGCGACTTAAACACACAAATCGGTACTTCAAAACAATTCAACTATGGGGACATTATCAAAAAACATTATTCTTTTTCCAGGTCAACTTGTGTTGATTCAAACCATCCAAAAAGAAAAAAACAGACTTTTAATTATTTTAAATCATTGAAAGACATGATTTTTGTTTTTGAGAAAAGATTGTTAAAATACAAGCTTTGTCAAATAGAAATTTGTTATTTGAATGAATGTTTAAAGAAGAAAGTGGTGCCACAGGGGTTGAGAATTTTTAAATTTCCTTTTGGTGTTTATTATAACAAGGAAAATGTTTGTGAGTTAACAACTATGTTTGATAAATGGGGGCTTGAATTGATTATGAAAACTGTTTCATTTTATGAGAAAATGGAAGTTGATTTACAAAGGGAAGTAGAAAATTTAAACCAAATGATAGTAACTGACCTATTGTTTGAACAAAATCAAGGTTTATATTATAAGATTTTAAACAGGGTGGACAGAAAATGTGATGGGACATTTAATAAGAAAGCAAAAAAATTGGACCGAGATTTAAAACAGTATCAAAGTGGCAAAACATATCCTACTGATAAACTTTTTGTTTATAATCAAGGGAATATTGATGTTCCATCTCCCTTTAGGTCAGTAAATGATAACATTTTAGGCCCTATAGATTTAGAAATTACTGGGGAGGAAGAAGAATGTTTTGAAAGGGAAGAACAACTACCTTTTGAATACCAGGATTTTCCTTTACCACGACGCTCCAAAAGAATAGCGAATCGCAAACAAGCGACTTACAACAAGGTATTCCAGAAACACATGGAAGCCCCAAGGTGGTAGTGACTTCAATTCTAAATGAGAATTCTAGTAACAAGTCAATACAAAACGTTTTGAATGGTTTCAATATTTATAATTATACTGATAGAGAAATCTTGCCAGAATATTTCTCCCTTTTTTCTAAAGGCTTCAAATTTGTACCTATTAAAATTCCAGACATTGCTGACACCTTAGTTGATATCCAACTTTACATGAGAAAATTTAATTTACAACTATTTCATTCTAAGGTTACAAAAATGGACACAGACTTTCCTAAAGAAGTGTGTAAAAAAGAAATATGTTTAATCCCCCTTTAGACCCATTAATTAATATGTTTGAGAAGGTAGTTAAGGATGATATATACAAAATTTGGGGTAAACACAAGAGAATTTTTTATAACCTTAGTAACACAGAAAGAATCCTGTTGCAAAATTTAAAAAATGACAAAAGCATACGCATAATGGCGCTGGACAAAGGGGGTGGTATTATTTTATTTAATAGTACTGATTATTGCAATATTATGCAGGGAATTCTATTCAATGTTAATAACTACTCCATATGTTCAAAAAACCAAATACATATAGCATATCAGGGAATTGATAGTTTTCTGTATGAATATTTGAATGAACAAAGAATTACAGGGGTAGTTTATGATTTTTTAACTAATAAACATCCTAAAATCCCTGGCATATTTGGTATACCTAAAGTACATAAGAGCTTAGAACATCCACCTTTTAGACCTATAGTGGCAGCAACTGGGTCTAAAACCCATAATTTATCTGTGTATGTGGACAAGAAGATCAAACATGTTGTAGAAAGGTGTCCACATTTAGTCAAGGATTCTTGGGACTTTTTGGGTCAACTAAAAAGTCATATATGGAATGCTGAAGGTTATTTTGTAACCATTGATGTAATGGATTTGTTCTCTTGTATTCCTAAACAAGAAGGGTTAGCTTATTTTGAGGAGACTTTATATAATCTGTCTACTATGAATGGTGATGAAATCAAGTTAACTTGTGAAATGATAGAACTTATATTAGACCACAACTACCTGTTTTTTGAGGGAGAATATTTCCAGCAGGATAGAGCTGTGGCAATGGGTGCTGCTTGCGCCCCAACTTATGCAAACATTGTTTTACTAGGATGGGAGAGAGAATATGTGTTTGGGAGTGAATATTTTGATTACATTAATTACTACTGTAGATTTTTGGATGATATTTTTATTTTTTGGAAGGGAACAGTTGAGACTATTCCTTTATTCATCCAATATCTCAACAGTACTACCAGTTTTTTGAAGTTCACTTTTCAGTTTGATGCTAATGAAATTAGTTATCTTGATACACTCATTATTAAAGATAAGGACAAATTTAAATCAAAAATATACCGTAAGAAAACTTTTTGTAATAATTATCTACATTTCAACAGTCATCATCCTTTCAGTTAGAAGAAAAGTATAATTAAGGGTCAAGCAATTAGGGTAGCTAGAATGACATCTTCTGTGGAAGATCTTCGACCTGAGTTTGAATATCTAAAAAACATGTTTTTGGATAGGGGTTACCCTATGGGTCTGGTGGAAAAAACTCTTTATGAGGTGTATGTTGAATGGGGTAAGAGATACACCCCATTATTAGGTAAGGGACTAGATAAAAACAAAACTTCTGGTAAGACTGATAAAAAACCTAATGAAACCAATTTTGAGCATACTTGTATTTTACAATATAGTCCCCTATATCAACAAGTTAAAGATGTTTTGCATAAGAACTGGAGCATATTTAAAGTTGACCATGACAAATATCAAGTTTTGGGTGAAAAACCAGTGTTTACCACAAAAATTGGATTTAATCTGAAAAAGATTCTAGAAAGTGGACCAAAATGTCTTGTAACAGATGAAGTCATTAACAATGGTACTAGGTGTTGTGGGAGATGTAAATATTGTTCTTACATCTTACAGGATACTAAAATATGTTTGAAAAAACAGAACAATAATACAGTTTACCCTAGGAGAGGCAACTGTTTTTCTAGCAAGTTAGTTTATATTGCTATGTGTGACACCTGTAGTTCTTTCTATATTGGGAAGACTGAGAGGCTTCTCAAGACATGCATTTACGAGCATTTTTATGACATAAAAAATAAAAAAGTTACAAATGCTTTGTATAAACATAGTATGACATGTAATGATTATACAGGTTTTCATTTTGCTATTTTAGATTTAGTTCATTTGGAAGCCAGAGGTGGAGACTGGCAAAATCTATTATTGAAAAAGGAATTGATATGGCAGCTTAGGCTTGCAGCAAATGTTTCCCCTGGCTTAAATGAATGTTTGAATTTGGCACCAATTTTAAAGGAAAGGGCAGAACAAGTTTAAGTAAAATGAGAAATAGTTGATATCTGTATAAAATAATACATATTTATTTACTTGTGATATTTGTGCTTTTTACCATTACATATTGTACTACTGCAATCATCTCAGAATTTTGCAGAATTTTATTAGATGTTATAAATTAACCTTTGGTATTTTAAATCTCAATTAAGTTAATGGACTTGTTAATTGTTTAAATTACTGGACCAATCACTGACTAGTAGTCCATATATTAAAGCAGGGTTTTATCTTTTGTATTTAATTCTGATGAAGTCAAGTTTTAACTGACAAAAGCGCTTATTTTATTTGGTGTTATAATAAAGAAGGTATTGGACTCGCAACAAATAGTGCTTCTTTTGGGTTTTACAGTTTTTTGCAAGCACTATTGCACCTTTGTTTGGTTCATAAGTTTGTGGGAGGGCTTGTTGTATGTTAGGAGGGGATAAGGGAGTGAAATCTTCACCAAACCTATCCACTAGTTGGTTTTGTATCTCTGTGGGGTCAGTGTGTGTGTGATATTGTTGGCCACCAGTTCTGCAGATCCTTGGGACATACCCTTTAGATTATGTACGTAGCTGTAAAAGGCCTTATGGTTATCCTTGGCAGTACTTGCTAGGTTTCTCTCAAAGGAGCCCTTGGAGGATTGAAAAAGTTGTCTTATTTGTCTGCTGAAGCTGAGGAGGGTGCGTTTCCATTATTGGGACCTTGCCTTTGTTTTTTTGGACAGCAAAGTGTTGTGTATATTGTAGAGTTTGTTGATGTTGGATGCCCACCATGGCAGCTTGCTTTTGCTTGGAGCCTGGCTTTGAATCTTTCTGGTACAGCTGAGTTTATACACTTATGCAAGTGATTATACAGGGGTTTAGTGTATGCTTCGCCATAGTTACCACTTTCAGCTTGGGGTGGAGCTTGTAATGCATTTATAGCTTCACCTAGGAGGGTATAGTTTGCCTTGGTGAAGTTTTTTTAGTCTGATTTCACCCTTTGTGAGTTCTGGTGTTAGTGTCATTTCAAAGTTGACTGATTTGTGGTCAGTCTTAAATACTGAGGGTCCAACAGTTGCAGCAGTGCACCTGTTTGACATTTTGGTGAGGACCAGGTCTAGAATGTTTGTTTGTCTTGTCGAGGTATGGACAATTTTTTAGAGGGCATTTAATTTCACAAAGTCAAGGAACTTTTGTGCTAGCAACTTTGGGCTAGAATAGGTTTCCTAGCTGATGGTGGTATAATTGAAATCCCCCATAACCTGTGTGTTCAGTAAAATTTAATCTTCCGGTCAAGATTTCTCTTGAACAGAGCCAGTGAGTGCTCTGCCTCTCACATGGACTGGGATTTTTCCACAATAGGAGTCTCTGGGTGACAAACAAATCCTCCCCTCCAGCATGTCCTATTTATATCATGGCTAAGTTTTGATCACTTGCTCTAGGATCTGGTAGAGATTTTTTTTTTTGGAGAGTGCCCATAATTCCGAAGGGTTGGGTTGGACATGGCGTAGTATGTCAGGCACAGTGAAGGCGCGTATGGCATAATAGGACTGAAGAGAGCTGGAGTCTCTGGCAGCATAGCATATATTTTGAGTCACACTATATTTTTGGCATTTAACTTCAGGCCATGGCTCTGGCACCAGTTATCAGTTTCCGAGAGACCCTCTGAGGATATCTGTGTCGATGTACTTTCCACTATATGCGTTTAACAGTGCGTAGTGCAGCAAACTTTGTCCATTATAGTCCTATCCTGTTACCTATGTTTGAGAAGCAGAATAACAGGGCACAACAGACCCAAGGCCTGAGCCCTGTGGGACCCTGTGTGACCCGACAGTCTGACATGTAGCCAGTGACTACTCTAACCCTGGGTTCTGTCCTTTAGCCAGTTTGCAACAACCAGTCTGCTGATGGGTTTACATTTAAGCTAAGCTGTTTCTCTATTCTCTATAATATATAGTGTTGTTATGTTGTGAAGGCTTTGGTGTAGGTAGTGGACTGCCTGGACTGCCTTTCTCAACCATCAATAGCCTTGGTGACTGTTTGAAGAAGTTCAACCAGGACAAAGGCATGATCTGCCCAGCCAAACTAAGGTCAAACTGAGTGAAGTCCTATCTCTTTGTCCCTGATGTCTTTTTTTATGAGTTCCCATCTCCATAGCTTTGCAGACCAGGCTTGTTGGATGAAGTTTGCACTGAACCTGTCTGCCAGTATGTTGGCAATGTCTGTGGGTTCAGTGATTTTTTATCATTTTTTGGACTAATTCTCATATCTGGGAGTTTCCACCCAGGTTTCTATTAGCTGAAGAAGGGCCTTATGATTGTCTTTTGAATCTATTGCAATTTTTCTCTCAAATTTGGCCTTGCTTGGATGATTTTATGAGTGCTTTTTTTTTTTACTAATAATAATCAAGTTTTCTTTTTTTTTATTGATTTTGCTCAGATTGTCTTCAGTTTGGTTAAGTAGGCTTCATGGGTGTCATGACCCATGGAGGGGGGCTCTACATCTAGCTAGGAGTTGAATGAGGGCATTGCCCACCATAACGTGGACCTGGAGTGACTCCATGGAATTATCCAGTCTAACTAGACTAAACAAAAGAATCACTGCCACTAAACATGTAGAAATTGCATTGATATTGATATCCTGCATAACATAATCACTGACTTTATGAATCTCGATATCTTTTATAACATGGGTACTTCATGTCTGAAGTATGTGAACTTAATGACTTGTAGAGAAGCCAAAAAAATAGTACTAAATGTGTATATTATAGGTTTGTTTACTAAGAAGCATGACTGCTAAAATTAATTTTATGTATTTCTCATTTTTCTAGTGAGGATACAACTATGAGGAAACAACATAATCCATATGTTTGCAAGTCACAATAATGCACTGTACTGCTCTAATCGTCCCTAAAGTAACCTGTGTACAAAAGAGACTAAAAACACTTTAGTCCTATACATATTTATTGTGATATTACTGTATCTGAATGTCTTTAAGAGTAAAATTACTTTCCAACAAAGCTTGTTCATATTTACTTTACTTAGGGTGAGAAGATAATCTATTTTTATTTGTTAAGAGTTCTTTACCAGAATGCTTATTCCAGCCCATGCTTTCTTCGTTGCACAATAGCTTGAGTGAAGGTTTGGAAATGGTGAAATCAGTGTCCTTGGTCTGTTAGAATATCCTACTGCCTTATAGCAGGACTATGCATGGTCTTTAGGATTAGGGTTGCTACATTTACGAATGCCCAAAGTGGGATATTTTTTACTGATGCATGTTATTTTGCATGCAAAACACCAGACCAGCAATCAATATAAATAATGTTTTTCAGTTTAATAATAAAGCATAGACTCACTCTTATAGAATTGCATTTGTTGTTTCATTTAAAGTATTTCACATACATTTCTACAATAGTTACTGAAAGGTTAGAAAATATTTTGTGCCCTAAGAAGCATCTGTCATTTTTCATGTGGTTTTTTTTCCACAAAACGCAACTACTAATGCATGGAATTTCCCCAAAACAGGACAGGAGACAACCTTATTCAAAAGAAAGAAAGAAAAATTCTTTCAGTCACACAATGATGCTGTATCTGTTCAATTTAAAGAAAAACAAATTATTAACACTGAATAACTTCAAGAATCCACCTCTACAGGAAGCTCACTTCTGGTCAGCTCAGACTGCTTTACTGGTCTATAAATTAATATGTTTCAGTACACTGTGTCACAAAAGGAAATACTGCCAGCCCAGCTATCTTGAATTTTTTAAATAATTCAATGTCATCTGTGAATATTGATATGATTCATGCAAAAGTATGTGTAAAGGTGTAAAGTTTGTTTGTGTCTTTCGGCTTTTCCCGGTTAGGGGTCGCCACAGCGGAACTCCATTCTGCTAATGATTGGCAGTTGATTTTTACGTACCGGCTTACCAGGCCTGACGCACAACCTTCAATGAAGGTACGCCCATTCACGCATGTCTCCATGCAGAAGATGCTCTAGCTGAGAATTGAAGCGGACAGCGTCTTACTGTGAGGCGACAACGCTACCGCAGCATCACCACCACTGCGGGTGTGTAAAGGTGTAAAGTACTGAGCTAAAATGTAACCACAGCATGCCCTGTTGGCTTAGAATAGAAATGTATATAAACAATATGTAATTGTGTAAACATATATGTTTTAATAGTAAAAACTGGAACATAGAGGGTTAACTTGTAAAACTTCAAGAAAATAAGTTGGAATTAAATTGTTTAATTTGCTGTGCTGTAAAAGTTATCGCTCAGTTTCAGTTCATTAGCAGACACAATGTATAGAGCTAGAAGTTTTTGTATTATCTTGGAAGAGAAGTAATTAGTAGGTTTGAGATGCAGAAGTGTTTTATTGTTTTATGACTTCCAGTGTCTTCAAACATCTGAGAGATATGTATTTGTCACACAGAAATGTTAAATTATGTTAGTTTCTGAAAAAGGGGGTTTAGCTTGGGAACTAAAGTCAGATGACAAAAAACTATGTCATCCAAGCTAATTCAGCAGTAACATTTGATATTAATTTAATAACTTTCTCAGAGAGAGAGAGGGCATTTTGTATTTTGTCTTTGCCCTGGAAATATCCACTCATCACTATATCTGCACTTGCCTTGCTGTAAGTAAGTTTTTAGGGCATAGTGACTCTTTGAGATTCAGATAGGAATATAATAAAGTGTAGCTTAGATGTTTTCCTTATTTATTTGAAACTGTCCTGCAATGTTGTTTTAAATATGTTTTAAATATTTCTTGTGATTTCAAACGGTGATGTAACTGATTATTTAGTTAATATTGTCTTGTTCTTTTATTATTTATTATTAAATATATTTAAACCTTTTAATTGTATATGATTTATTTAGAGATATTTAAGCTCTTAGATTACTTGCATAAGTATTTGGTGAGACTGTACAGGACACTCCTAAATAGCCTTGCTCTTGATCAGACTGCCATTTGGATTAATAGTAACATTACACAGTAGGATTGGACACCATTTGTTAAGGGCCTTACAGTAGCTGATAAAAAGTTGGCTGGTGGCAGTCGGAACTACCTTATAGTCTGGGCTGAAGGGGGCATAGCTAGTAAACCTGTGCCAGCCTTCCCCAGATGTGTGTCCATGTGTCCGTGTGTGTGTGTGTGTGTGTGTGTGTGTGTGTGTGTGTGTGTGTGTGTGTGGGTGTGTGTGTCAGCTACTTGGCAGGGACATGAAGAGCTGGTTGGACAGAGACGGTGCTGGAAGTTTTGGCTTGGCCACTCAGCTGAGACCTCAACCCTATAGCTGTGCCAGTGGGGGTCTTATTGGGGTTCTGGAGAGAGAGAGAGAGGGGGAGGCCAGGCCCAGACTGACTGTGATCTCTGTGTGCTTTTAAGGGAAATTGCACTTTACTGTGTGTGTACATATCATCCTCCCAGTGTATATGTCTCCCATTGTTGCCAGTGGTGAGGATTGAGGCTCCTTGTTTACTGAGGCAGTACAGGGGCATCACACACTGCATACATATTGATTTTGCTAGGATGTGAGTAGCCTAATGGAGTGTTTTTTTGAAAGTGAACATAAAAACTGTATTTTCATGTTATGGATATGTGGATTTCACAATCCTAAAATGAATCTCCAACTTTCAGAAACCCGAACATCTAAATTATCAAAAAATAATGCTCAAACCACAGAAGGTTTACAAATTTAATTTTAAGTGTTTTTGCAGGGGTAAAGTCCACTTGCAACCCTCAACGTGGGGGACACGCCCCCACAGCCCCAAACATCTAAATAACAACTCTGTGGTTGAACCAACTTAGAGAAAGAGGAAACTTCCAAAAGGAGTGAAGCATTATCAGCACACACTTAGAAATCCCACCTGCAATGATTTCCTGTTGTAAAAAATGACTGGTGCTCCATCTCAATAATTCTCTGCAGGCAAATGAAGCTTGACAAATTTCACCTTGGCCAACTGTAGAGGAGCTGCATTTCCTATTTGTCAGTTACAGATTTCTAGGATTCATCAATGAATCATTGAGTCATGAGTTAGTGAAGAAATAACTCATTAAGTTCAACTGACTAATAACTCAACCTAATGAAAATTAGTTATGTGCTTTTTGGAGGAGGCAAGCCCACCTTCAACCCCACCACATGGAGACCACCCCCCACCCCTACCCCAGCAATAACTTCAAATGCATACCACAAACTCCATGGCCACACAAACACAAAGGAAAGGATAATTCACACATGAGAAGGGAACCACTGTGGGCACATATTTAGAGACTACCCTGTCAGTAATTTCCTATGGAAAACAGTGATTGTAGAGTTCAACATTATGCAGCTAAACTCACAAGCTAGTTCCTTGTCTATCTGTAACTTCACAAAGAGTAAGGAAACTAATTTCAAGTCATGTTGATTCTCCATGGACTGGATTCTAAAATTAAGAAAATTCTGAAGTTAGAACTTGTTGATAGCCGTTTATCAGCCTTACAGAAGTTTTTGTACTTTTCCTACCAAAACAGACAGAACCATGTGGTCAGTAATAATTCTATTGTTTTGTTTATTTAGTAGAATTTTTCTGATATTCTTGCACTTGCTTTTGAAACTTTTTTTCTCATTTTCTATCAAAGCTAATTTAGTATTGTCTTATTGAACATCTCTAACCATTTTCCATTAAAAGTATGTTTCACTCTGCATCCAAGATTACTAAAGCATGCCTCATTAGGAAGTCTCTTTATATATGAATTTTAGTTTTGGTAAAAATATATGATGATTTATCCTGACATTGTATACTATCATCTTCTGAGACTTGTAAAATAAAAAGTAGTAGCACTGGGACCCTGACTCTTAGCAATATGGTCAAGTATCCAATAAAAATAATGGAATAAATGCCTCAATAACCCCTTTAGAACTTTGAATGCTATGACAAATAGCTGGAACTTTATTTAAACATTACCCTACAAATTCTGCATTTTACTCTATATACTTCAGAGATGACACATTTTGCAAGCAGTTGTGAAATAAGATTTTAATGTAATTGCTTAACAAAGGCTGATGTGGGATATTAGATATTATACAACCCACCCCCCATTAACATATAAAAACATACACAGTGATTGGACAGCAATCATTACACCTGTTGCAAACTGAAAATTACCAGTGGGAAAAGTTCCATCTGAAATACAGACCAGAACAAGTTTTTGTGGCTGCAGGTACTAACATTAAATGCTAAAGCTGTTATGTTCTCTGTGCTGCTAATCAGAGAACTAATAGTCACAATCTACAGTTTATAATACGGTATTCTTTCCCTCCTATATACTACAATACTGCTACACTGAGGAACATAGCAGATAGTAATTAAAATGCAGAGAGGAAAAAAACATGAAGGAAAGTCATGGGATGCCTGGCGCATGTTAGTGAATAATTGCACAAATGTTTACTCCTGACTCCCCAAAAGACACAAACTGTACCCAAGCAGATTTACTGTGTAACTGTTGACATGTACATGCCCTATGCATGTGCAATAAATCCATCACACACCTCATGAATGACAGATGAGGCACAGGATGACTATAGTCCATCAATACAATGATATTAACAAAAAGATTAGACTTTTTTTGTAGATAGATTGTACAGAAGCAAAAGCAAACGATTTGGTTACAAGTTATGCTGGATTTATCTACAGCTTCTTTTACTTATTCTGAGTGTCATCTTCATGATAAAACAACACCTGTTATGGGTAATTCCTGTAATGTTTACACTCATTTGTTAGCTATTACTAAATCAGGCTATAGATGGAAGAGGTGTAATATTCATGCTGCATGTGAATGGAGAATAAAGGTAATGATCTGGAAATGCGAGTGGATTGCATGCTATGGGTATTTTTATGAGAATACTGAAGAGTAAAGTGTATGCTCTAGGGGAAACTGCTTTAAATGTTTGGCAATGGACACTATGTTTAATTTTGCATAAACTACAGTAATTCTGCTATCCTAATATATGATGCAAATTAGAAATGTTTTTGGAAAATTCTGAGGTACGACATAATGCTTAGCAGGTACAGGTGGCCATTGTTTCTTTCAATGTTTAGTAGTATGAAAGTTTTTTAAGTAGTATACAAAATTCCCATATCATAGATGAATAGGTGAATACTAGGCTAATGGCCCGGTGGTGCTTTTACAAACTGCCTCTCTCAAATACAGAGATAGGTGCAAGAACCAGGGATAAATTTATGACTTCCCATCCATTGTTCCAAGTTACATTTGAATAGGGTGAACAATTAACTTATTTCAAAGCAGGGTAGTCTCTGAGGCACATATATGTCCCTCCAACATGTTCTGTTTACATTACAAAGAAGGTTTGTGTCCTTGGATTGGGTATTTCTAGTGCTTTTGGACTTGATGAAGTGCAGCAAGCCCCTTGCTACTGTATCAGATGATGCTGTATAACCCAGACACTGATAACCTCTCAGTATACTATAGGAGACTGAGTAGAAAGAAGGCTTTGAGGTGGTCTGCACATTTCATGTGCTTTTACACCTTGTATTATTTTTGTAAGGAACCTCTGTGAGCATTCCAGTTGGTGCATACACCTAGTAAGGTACACACTGAAGGGCGCATTATACTCAGTGTTTGGTCTAATGAGGGCTGAGTACAGCCAGGATGTCATAATTTTGCTAATGAATTGCATAATATAAAATGATTTCCTTACAACAGTAGCCAAATGGTGGTCAAAGGCCAGGTCACTGTCTACAAATGTTCCTATGTCTCTAACAATTTAGTCTACTCTTAGTATTGCTGTCTATGTGGTAATTCCAGTGGAGGCTATTATTCCAAAACATAAATTATGCAGTTTTTGGCATTTAGCTTTAGACAATGGTTGTGGCACCAACTATTAGTTTGCAGCAAATCTTCTTGGAAACTGTTAGTGTCTTTGGGGGACTGCATAATCATGCTGGGCTTGCAGTTTTCTCAGAGAACATCGACTAGTAGCCTTTATGCTAGTTTTGACTTGTGAAAAGTGGATGCTATAAAGGATTGGTCCCAGCACCAAGTCCTGATGCACTTTGCTGGTGGCTGGCCTTTTTGTGGAGTAGAGTCCCCTGTCCTTACTTTTTGTGTCCTACCTGTGAGTCATTTGGCTATTCCAGTGGGTGCCATGAGGGTTAACGCCTCGTTTTATGAGTTTGCCAACAGTACCCGAATGAGGAATAGTGATGAATGCCTTACAGGTCAAGATAGTAGGTGCCATTTTGCCCCCCATTTATAGCTTTGGTGATTTTCTCAAAGTTGTCCACCAGTTTGACCAGACATGACTTGCTCTTGACAAATCAAAATTGTAATGTATTTGGTGTGTGAGGATTTCCTATGTCTTTATGTATATTATCCACAATAATTATTTGCATTATCTTACATGTGAGACTGGTCAGACTTATAGGTCTGTAATTACCTCAGTCAGTAGATGGCCCACCATTGTGCAGAGGGATAATTGTTGCATTCCTCCATTCACTATGCATAAAGTGAGTTTGGAGGCTAAGGTTGAACAAGGGTCCTACAGAGCCAGACAAGTCATGTCTCATGCTATTTAGGAGGCAACCAGGGGTATTATCAAGGCCCATAGATGCAGTATTTTTTGCATCGAGTACTGGTTCTCTAGTGATAGCCAAAATAATTATGATCAAGGGTATCTCTTGGTTGGGATCCCTATTATGGTCAACGGTATCTCTTGGTTGGGATCCCTATTATTTTCAAGGGATCTGTTGGTTGGGATCCCTATCAGTTAAATGAGTTTTCAGAAATTCAAAATTCATATCAGTGAGACAATATGATTGCATTTCCAAAAACTCAAAGCTTTTGATTGGAGATCGCTGAACAGTGAGAATCAGGACATTTACCATTTTCCTCAATGTAGTGCAATCTCAGAGTTGATATATATAATTTGCAAGGGGTGTAGGGGTCTACAAAAATGTAATAAAATATATATTTTTGTCTTTTTTGTTTTGTTTTAATGTTCAAGTTTTTGGAAATTCAATAATATCATCTCACCGATATGAATTTTGAGTTTCTGAAAAGTCAATCAACTAACATAACTCCCTTGGTTAGTACTGTGAGGACAACAGGATGAAACTGGAGTAAATATGTCAGCTAGTAAGTTTGCTATATCCTCCAGCTCTATATAGGTGTTTCTATTTACCATTAGTTCAGCAGACTGTCGTGAGTTACCTTTGAGATAGCATACCTAGCTGAAGGCGGCTTTATGGATGTCCTTTAACTGCAAGACTGTCTTTATATCAAACTGAGCTTTGTTGGATTTGATAAGACTCCTGCATTGTTTATTTAGTTTGGTGAGGTTTTTTTTGTTCTTTTTTTGTTTTTGTTTTTGTTTTTTGTTTTTTGCCTTACTGGGCATTGTACATCCCAATTTTTCCATGATTTTCTTTCTTTTGTTGTTTAACTTGTTAATACTGGGATTCCAAAAGGGTGGTTTATTGTTTGAGTTAATCCTGTGGTTATTTTGTGTGGGTACAGCTGCTTGTAACACTCTGGTGAATACATAGGTTCCCCATGTTTGTGATGATCAGGTCAAGGATACTGGCATTCCTGGTAGGCCGTATGGACTAGATAGTCCAGAAGATTTGTGCTGACAAAGTCTTGGAACTTCTAGGCCTGTATGTTAGATGTTGTGTATGTTTCACAGTTTATAGTAAAGTAGTTGAAATCACCCAGGGCAATAACATTAGTTTAAATACAGATCAACTCCAGCACATTTAGAGATGATCTACGGGTGTCCTGGGTCATAGAGGGGCACCTTTATCTTGACAATGATAATGGTATGGAACTTTGCTTATGGTGAGTTGGACATGGTGCAGTTCAAGCAGGTCATACTGCTTGACCAGTCTTGACATGTCATTGTTTTTGATGAATATTGAAACACTTCCACATTTTCCCTTCCCTTATAGTAGCTGCTCTAATTGTGTGGGAAGCATTGTAGCCTTGCATTGTCTGGGTGCTCTTCATAGTTATAAACCATGTCTCCATAACTGCAAAGACATCTATGTTCTCCAGGGTTAGGAGGGCTTGGATGGATTAGAGTTACCTGCCGAGACTCCTTGTATTATGCAATAATACCTTCAGGTTGTACCAGGTTGACATTCCCAAAAATACACTGGAGGTGGACAAAGTTTGAGTCAATATTTGAAAGCTTGAAATGGACAGGTGCAGACTATCCTTAGCAAAGCAACATGATCTGTCAACCGCATTCTTCCAAGCTAAGAAATATTGTACCCCCTTTGAAAGGCACCAAAAACTCAATTGTTAAAGTTAATTACCTTCTGCTCATATTGCTGTGCCATCTGGAGAATTCTGCTTAGTGCTAGACTCATACGAGCTTGGGATACATTGGTCGAGAGTTCCATCATGTCTGTCTTCATATAGGTTCATAGGTTCATTGGTAGGTGCTAGGCTATCTGCCCGAATGCATTTATAAGCCTAGCCAGAATGTGTTGGCTTTCGCCGCCCCCTTAGATTAGTTCCCTGTGCCTCTGTCCAGCAGAGCCACTGAAGTGATCCCCGGGGTAAACTTTCTGTTTCCCATCCACTCGTCAAGGTTTCTCTTGAAGAGTGTTAGCGAGGAGCTCTACCTAATGTAGATTGGAATCTTGTTCCAAAGCATGGGAAGTCTCTGGGACAGGAATCTATCCCTCCAGCACTTCCTATTTATTGTTGTGGTGAGGTTTAGATCCCTAGAACATGTGGCTCGAGGGGATAAGCTTTTCCTTAGGTGGAGCATGTCCATCAGTTCTGGGTTGGACATGGCCTTGTATGTCAGGCAGAGATCACCTCTGAGTAGGTGGTATGCAACCGAGTACAGCTGGAGTTTCTTCAGTTGAGCTGCATAAGGCATCTGTTTGAGGCCAGTGATCCTTTTGGTGAGGTACTTCTGTGGTCTTTCCAGCTGTTGCAGGTGTCTTGTAAGATACATCCCAAATGGGGCATTGTACTCTATGATGGGTCTGATGAGCGATGAGTAGAGGGGCACAATGACCTCTTTTGATCTGGATGCAAACCCTTTTGTGATAAGGTGGGCCATGTAGAAAGATTTTCTAACCACTTTGGCAATGTGATTATCAAAGGAGAGATTACTATCTACTTGGGTCCCCAGATCCCTTATTATGTCGGAAAGAAACAGTTCAAATAAACAGGCACAATAAGCCTGTGACCAGAAATTCCGAGCCCAGAAGGGCAGAATCCAGCATTCCACAAGAGTGCAGACCACACCTTCTTAATGTAAAAAAACTGGCCCAAAGCCCAAGTGCTTAAACCAGAACTAATACACTTTAGAACAAACACTAAGCCTTCAATCAGCAACTCCCAACTCAGAAGGATGTAAGCTACCTGTCCTGCCACAACAATGCAGACCACAAACCTTCCTAATGTGAAACATCTGGTCTGAAGCCCAAGTGCATAATCCAAAGGCTTAGAATAACAGTTAGAATTTAATCGGCTACTAACAAGCAGTAATAAATGCAGCAGAATAAATGCTGTTAAGTACTTTTAAGAACAGGCAGCAAAAGCTAAATAAGTAATAAAGTAGGAAGAAACACAGTAAGCAGTAAACAGAGTAAGCAGTCCAGAGAGGTACATCTTCTGTCATATACACCCACATGTAAAATGGCAGAGTCATACTGGTGCTTATGGATGAATAACCTGAGTTTGTATGAGATCTGATAGATCTGGGCCCAGGCAGACAGCTGACAATTACCTTCTCCTCGCTCAGCTTTGCGAGTGGAACATCTGTGTGTCTCATGATGGAGTCAGTTATGACTGGAATGTTAGCTTGTGTGGAGGCTTGTCTTACGAGCTTATGAGTTGAGCACTGTGCACTGAAGATGTATGTGTCATGGTGGCTGCTGCTTTGTGAGGTTGCTGATGAAGACTAAAGTCATTGCTGCATCTAAAAGGCTTCTGTGGTTTGGGTAGATTAAGTTTTAGGCCCTCAGCATATATGTCTGCTAATAAGCATATCATGGCATTGTTTAAAAGTAGGGGAAGAATAGAGGATATGCAAACATCGGTATTCATACTGTAGATTTATGGGGATGATAGTTGAATGAAGACAGGGATGTGAAATTTGATGTTGTCTAGTTGAGTCTGTAAAAATAAATCCACTACATGCTCATGTATGTTACTTAACAAGGTTCCCATTAGTATATTTTTTTAATGAATTTGCTGCTGATGAACATTTATAAAGCCACTGAATGCATCTATTGTTTTCTTTCATTTCTTTATTTCTTTTTTTTTCAGAACAGACTAGTGTTAGTTAGCTAGGTACAAATGCTTATTTTTTTATATGAAACAAGAGTTTTACACTAACTGAATGACTGAACAGAATCACACAATGTACAAGAGTGTATTAAAAGATCCAGTCCACGGTGTAAGAAATAGACGTTCTTTATAGTTCAATTTTAGTTTCTTAGAAGCAACTTGAACCCATTTGCATATTATTCTGATATAATAGTGCTTATTTCTAATTTAGATTATGTCATAAAATTGCAAGCTGTTTATAATGTTCTTGAAATAATCAATATTACATTTTCAGCCACATAACTTTCAAAATGGGTTTATGCATTCAAAAACTCGTATCTGTTTGCTCACATCTGAAAGAAAAGTAATTGCAGCACATTTACTGGGTTAAAAATTGCGAAAAAATGAATAGTTCACATTGGTTTTGGTCTGTGAATTTTTGAATCATCTACAGAATGTAACAGTCTTGATGAAAACTACTATTTTGTGTTATGAAGCAGAAAATAATGGCCTTTGAGACTAAGGAAAGTGGTTCAAAGCACCTGCATTTAATCTGCTTGTCGAGTATCCTAGATATTGTAATTTCCAATAACAATAATGGAATAAATACCTCATTAACCCCTTTAAAGCTTTCAATACCATGACAATAACTAAATGAACAATCAAGGCAATGTCAACGTTCTGGAATATAGTTAACTTAAAGTGTTATTATTCATCCATCTATAAGGGTTCAAGTATTTCCTGGTATTGCCAGTTATAAAGATGTGTCTTTTGTACATTTACATGCACACTCACACAAACACAAACACACACACACACACACACACACACACACACACACACACACACACACACACACACACACTGTCACATTATTACAACTAAACTGCTTATTTCAGTGCACGTACTTCTATGCACATTGTATGTGTGTCAGTGAGGGTGTGTGCACTCGTAAGCATATGAGTATGCATGTGAGTAGCTGAAGTCCATTATATCAATCATCACATAGTTCCTGGGCTTTTCCCTTTTGTTCAGGTTTGTGCGACCTTGAAGTTAGTATATTTTATTTCTGCTTTTCTTATTCATAAATGTAACCTATTGGCTGACATTTGCAATTATTTTTTTCACTGATTTATGGTAATTGCCAATAAGTTAGTTACTCACTATAAACTCATATATTAATATATATAAATATATATATATATATATATATATATATTATATAAAACTACACATGCATACATACTCACATCTATATCTATATATGAACCAGTTTTCAGATAATGATATGTATTATCATTGAACTGGTGCAGTTAGCAAAACTTTGAGGAGGTATACTTTAACTTACAGCACTATGACTAATAAATTGGAACATACAGTTAAAAAACATTGGTATATGTTAACAGTTATTCAGGGGTTAAATGTTAGAATTTCATATCAACCACTTTTTAATTTAAAGAAATACAAAACATTAAAGTAAATGTTATGTTACAAAAAACAGTGCAGTCCATTATATATAAGTCACAGTCAGAGGAACGGAACATGGCCCTGTTATAAATGTAATTTTTGTAAACATACTT
The DNA here is from genome assembly GCF_019279795.1 of Protopterus annectens. NCBI lineage: Eukaryota > Metazoa > Chordata > Ceratodontiformes > Protopteridae > Protopterus > Protopterus annectens. The sequence goes on along the minus strand of NC_056729.1, from coordinate 530,744,043 downwards.
ATAACTGGAATAGTTTTAAGCATCCCTTACTAAATAACTTTTTTTTTTGCTTTTGCTGACTGTGACAGTGTAAATGTGATTGCTTTATATGTAGTATGTCATGCTTTTTATATAGGAAAGACTAATAGAAAATTAAAGGACTGGATCTGTCAGCATTTATCAGCTGTTAGAAGGAACAATGAAGTAAATGCATCATTTAAACATACTAAGAAAGAATATGAGGAACAGTGAGCCATAATATTCATAGGGGTGATATTATCAGTTTGACATGGAATGAAGGATATAAATGGAGCTATATTTTTTAAGGTAGCCATTTAGCAAGGCTTAAATGAAGCAGTACCAATTAAACCTATTTTGAAATGAAGACATATTAGATAACTCATTTTATTGGTGCTTTGTTGAAATGTGACAGTGTATTTAATGCGTTTTAGTGCAACCTTTTATGTGCTATGTTATTGTCTAAAGAAACACTTTTTTGAAAGTTTGCTTTTTATTCATTTATTAAATTATTATTTATCAAGGAGTTACCTGAGCCAATCTTATTTGTTTTTCTGGTTTGATTTTTGATCTTTGCTCTGTTTACTGCTGGAGCTTCCTTTTGCCTCATTTTTCTGTATCTATACATAAAAAAGGGTAAAAAGATCATGCAAAAAAGCATTCAGTAAAACTACAAGAAAAACCCAGCCAAGCTAGAGTTTTCACTGTGTGATATCTTAAACCTCTGTAATGGAGGCCCATGGGATGTATGCAAATGACACCTCAAGGACATCAAGTGCTTCAACTACATGGTGTCTGCATGCCTATGATTATTTTACTTTTTAAGTCTTTACGAGTTCATCTAGGCCAAGAAAGTTAAATTCTACTATGCATCAAATGTCAGGCTATAATTATTTGAGTATGATGCATTTGTGGTAGTGTAATCAATTATATAACGTGTGTCCTTCTTTCTGCAAGTGGTATATGTGTTGAAATAAAAAAGTCAAAGAACACATGACTGCAGTATACCATCATGTTTTGCCTCATATTTAGCCCTGAAGTGACTCAATTAGTAATACCTGTATGACAATATAGTAACATAAATAACACCCAGATGAAACATTAATGTGTATTTGTGAGTAACCTGTTGACAATGTACATTTCACATACTCCAACTGTTCATTCACCTGTGACAAACGTTGTCATCCTTTGTACCTAGGAGAATAATTCCATTGTGGTGACAAGCCAACCCTCCAGAGGCTATTAATGTTACATTTTTACAAAGAAGAACATGTCAACAACTATTTTAGAACACTGAGAACTTAATGTGCTCTGTGGTGCACATCTAATGCATTATTAAACCGGTCATGCTCATAAGGAAGTACAGCAGAGACTACAATGACGTCAACTACCCAATACAAAACCACAAGAAAGTATCCTAACACAGGCTACTCACACTATGTGACAATTTTACAGCATGGCACATTTTAAGAAATGGTGAATAAGCCTTTTTTCCCTGTAAAGCACTATGTGTGAACAAAATAATGCAATCTTTATGTAAATGTTTGCATTAAGTCATGCAATACAGATTTTTGGGGAACAAAATAATGCCTGTGAACATTTACTAACATACCTAGTAGTTACATCTTGCCATATTCAAACACATGGCTGATGTCAAACCTCAAAATGAAGTGCATCAACAACTGATGTCATGGAAAGAAACTTATCTGATATGTTTTTTAACAACACACGTGAATGGGTTAACATCAATATCCTATTGGAATAATTATGGCTCCCCTATCTTGGAGTCTTACACCTAAAAAAAGTTGCTTTCTTACTGTACCAAATCCTCGGACTTTGGTAAAGCTAGTCCTGTCTATTATAGTAGTCTGACAAGCAGACCTTACCAGGTTCAACCCCCTGCCTTTCATGCTCCACAGTCTACAGATCTCTGTAGTCACTGTGTCTGAAAAAGGACATAGTAATGGAGGATGGCACAAAGAACACAATTCAAGGTGTGAACTAATAAAGGCTTTTGATATTCATTTATCCAATACAACATAGTCTGAGGGATCAAAAGGATGTAGGTATGTTACTATTCACTTAAGTGCATGCTTGTTGCATAAGTGACTCTTGCCTGTCCATATTTTTTTGCACATATGCATTCCCAGATGTGAAACAATGACTATCCTGTAGAAGTCATAATTAACTGCATGTCCACAGGAGAGCTCTCACCACAAGTATCACAGAACATCCATTTGACTGTGATTAAATCCTCAATGTGTTGAAAGGTCTTTGTTAGCAAGCAAAGGGAGAGAAATATACTGATGCAGTGCTGTATGTGTTACTGTGTCATGACAATGTACTCAGATTATTATGTTGAACTTTGCTAGAGGTGAGCAGCTGCCTGTTTAAGTCCACAATATACAAAAATGTGAATTAGCTGCACACACCACGCATGAAGTCTTACAGCTGTGAGACAGAACATATTTGAAGATATATCACCATTGTGGTGCAATCAGTTGTTTGACCTAAAAGTAAAGGAGATGCCCTCTCCCGTTGTAAAGGCCCACATCATTACAACTGTGATGTATGTAATTCATGCCTAGCTCAAAGGTCACACACACTCATACTGCTCAGTCATTGTGGGTTTTGAACACTACCTATCTAACTAACTACACAAGCTACAGCATATTGTCTTGACTGCATGTACTACAGCAGAAGCTTTATGACAAATGCAAGACAGGGACTACTTGAATGCATTACATTATCTTAGTGCCACAAGGCATATGAGTGCTTTTAAATTGATTGAAAGGCTATTGTGATCTGTTTGTCACAAAGTCTTGCATGATGGCAGGTGAACCCAACCACAGTTGTTACATAATGCATCGTCCCTGTGAATGTAAATGCACACACGTGCACCAAATATAGATAATGCCAGATTCAAACATGTGGTTTACTAAGTACACAAGCCACAGAACATTGTATCATGTCCTGTCACTACAGGAAAAGGCCTACTACAGAGTTGAGATAAATCACATTTCAACAAATGGACTCATCAGTATTTAACAAAGTGTTTAGTCTGCGATAAAGTGGAGAACATTTGGTAAAAAAGCCCTCACCAGCCATACATCTACACATCAGGATATGTAGGTGACATAAGTCATACCTGCATGTGCATTCACACACATATTCTGACACAATTGAGTATATGGATTAATGTCTGGGTTCAAATTAATTACCTAATTGAGATCACAAGATCACAAGATAGAGGACTTTGTATGAATTGCAAGTGCCACAAGAGACATTTGGAAGAATGACATCACCATTGCTTTCCTAAGGAGATGCATGTCCTAAAGGGGACTGAAACTTGTGGGACAGAACACCCCACTGTAAAGCTATTCATCATATCTGTGTGTGAAGACATCCCTAACTATCATGAGATAGATAATTACATTCTGAGTAGTTATTCACTTCTGGATTCAAGCCACCTATTTGTTTACACCATCTAGAAGACACAGACTCAACTGCAAGTGCCACAGGAAAAGTGTTACAGTCAATGTGAGGTAGGGCATATTTTAAAGGATGACTTCATCAATATGTGGCAAAGAATGTTTTGTGACTAAAATGCAACAAACTGATGGGGGAACCATACCCTCATTTAAATGTTTCTCCAGGTAGTAGGGTTCACATCAAATGTCTTGGTGAAGTCTGTTCTACATAGCTCTACAGACACACACACACACACACACACACACACACACACACACACACACACACACACACACACACACACACTCATAGTATTTCTGCACTGCAAGATTTAAATCACTTTCCTCTCTAGTTACACACTCTAGACTACACAGTATCAGCCACAAGTGCCACAGGAGAAGTCTTTTAACTGTAAAAAGCAGGCAAACAAGGAAAAATTGCACAAATAAACCAAAGAATGAACCTGGATGCCACTGTTCAGCAAAACAATAAAGCCACGGAGAGAAATGTAGGCAGACTTCCATTTAATAGTAAAAGCCACAAAACAACAAAACACAAACTTATTCAACACTTCGTTTTCGTTTCTAGCACTTCCTCAGATGTGGGCTGTCACAAACCAATCCACTTTATTACTTAGACTTCTGATATTTTTTTTTCTCCAGATCCAGATCCCATCTAGAGCCCTACCTAGGAGGTAAGAGCTGGGGAAAAACAGTATCAGGAGACTAAGTAATGAAGTGGATTGGTTTGTGACAGCCCACATCTGAGGAAGTGCTAGAAATGAAAACAAAGTGTTGAATACGTTTATGTGTTTTGTTGTTTTGTGACTTTTACTATTAAACGGAAGTCTGCCTACATTTCTGTCCATGGCTATATTGTTTCACTGAACAGTGTGGCATCCAGATTCATACTTTGGCTTCTTTTAACTTTGAGATAGAGCTCTGTCCTGGTTTAAATGTTTCTCCTGAAAGGAAGTGCCCACATCAGATGTGTCGGTGAAGCCAGTCCTATCTAGCACTACAGATGTGCACTCATGCTCTCACACACACACGAACACACACGCACACACACACACACACACACACACACACACACACACACACACACACACACACACACACACACACACACACACACACACACACACACTGGATGCACTCATGATAGTTAGTCACTTCTGTATTTGAAAACCTCCATATCTAAGTATACAATCTAAAGTTAATTGTATCAACTGCGATCACCACAGAAGAGGTCTGGCTTTAAACATGGGATACTGCACTTTTGTAAAGGTTACCACATCAGTGTTTTGCAGAGAAGCTGGTGCGCATCCCAAGTTTGGGTGTAAAGGAATGTGTCTTGACAAGAAGAAGTGATAGCAATTTGTTGATCACAAGTAACTTCATACTGCTCAGATATCCTGTCTTTCATGTGCATTGCAGTACTGTGAGTGATATGTGGCTGTTTCACAGCATGGTGTATTGATGAGACTCACACTTATAAATCAGCAGATTTGCAACCAATAATTCCTGAGTGTTTAGCTCTGGATGCTTCCATCCAAGTAGTAATTATTTGTTGTGCCATAGTCAACATTTCTTTATGCTTGGGCAATGTGCAGTGTAAATTGCAAATAGACAGGCCAAAGTATGTGTGCAAAACTCCCACACCATTGTATGTCATTATCAAGTTTAATGTGTTGGAGTGCAAACATATACTTATATAATGAAGTGTTTAGACAGCATCACAGTTAGCTCATTACATCCTGAGTACAGCAGTCTATTGCAACTTGCAGAAGTAATACAAGCTACTCACATAATTTTCTTTTTGTCAAAATCGCTCCCTGAAGCACATCTCTGCCAAGCACATTTGCATAACTGATGGTAAAGTATTAGTGCACGCATAATTATATTTTGAGGTTTTGAACTTTGAATGGAAATTAACAGTAGTCTATGGTGCTCCATGCCAGCCTTCACTCAATAAGAAGTGTAGACATAAAAACAATTCTTATTCTGATCCGGTTCATAGCAGATGCATGTTATGTCACTGGTTTGTGTGTCGAGTTACACATTTTGTCATGATAATTGCAGTAAAGTACTCATTATACGGATAATACAGGTGCAAATGTAGATAGCCTTTACATATCATGACTGTCCATGTATTTGGGGCCTGTTGTACTGAAGTACTGAGTACTATAGTCACTACATGAAAACATACATGTAGATGTCATAATTAAAAGACTTCAGAAAATGCATGGAAATACAAATTACTTCATCCTATCACCTTATGTGTGTATAGCAGCAACTTTTTTTAATGTGCTAAGTGTGCTATGCTTGTTAATTCATAAAGCCTTGATTGCACCAAAAGTCTTGCACTTATGTTTGGGAAGGCATGAGCCTTTTTGGGCTGATTATGAAACATATAAGTAACCGGACATGTTAATACTGGTGGAATCCCAAATGCATACATGAATCCATAGGTCGACAATTAATGAGAAATTATAATGTTCAATAACTGTAGATCTGATGCTGAATTTAGACATGACAATTTGAATAGACAGTCTATAGAAATAATCAATAGCTGATCACACAAAAGACAAATGTCAGGTGCCAAAGGAACTATGGAAATACTATAAAGTAAGGAAGTTTGTGTACAGTACAGTTACAGCAGAAAAAAGAGAACGTCAAGGGTAGAGTGCTTTACAAAGTAAAAATAGCAATCCAAATGAAAAAGCATTAAAGTCTGATGAAGTGTCTACTGAGACGTGAAAGCGCCTACTAGATTATGATTTTTGGAATAAAAGAGTTAAACGGTCTGCTTTGATTGTCGTGGTGAGCCTCACTTTGTGCTTTTTCATTTGGATACTTCTTAACAGTAGTTAAAACTGCAGCATCCCATACGGTGTATATTCAACTCTGCAGCTTGTTCAGTGCATGATAATAACTGTCTCCTCATATTGCTATCAGCCTGTATTTCCATAGCACAGTGAAGCTGAGCACAGCTGCATGATGGGCAGTAGTTTAATGCAGCTGAATGCAAAAACTCACCAATTTTGCCATAAGATGTGAACTGCAATTTACCGTCAGTGACTATTGTTCCTCAGAGACAGGCATCATATAAATGTTGATGACACAGATTAATGAGATAGAAGGAGGGGGGAGAGATTGGTGGACAGGGATAGAGACATGAAAAGAGTTTTGTTTATGGGCCATATATGGCCATCTTTGTGGTGTGTTACTCTTAGGTTTGCCCTCATCATATTCCTGTCATAAAAATGTTTACATTATGGATCAAGCAAGTGTATGAGACTAAAGACATGAGTAACATATAAGCAGGATAATAGTGGGGAATAGCACATGTCGACAGATTTGTCTAAACATGGCTAGGCTTATAAGGGCCTCAGGGCCAATGGCCTAGTAACCTCCTATGATCCTATGATCCTATGACAGCAGTTGCATACACAATATTAATATAAAAAGATAAACAATTGTTTTACCCTGGATGCTATGCAAAAAGCCATCTATAAACCTGGGCATTATCTCAATACACCACATAGGAACTAATATTTCACAAAGATAAAATCAAACATTTGAAGGGACAGTGACAACAAACTGAAGCAAGGGACAAGGTAGGTACCAGGCTTCATCACAGTAAAGATAACTGTAATATCCCATTAGGTGTACATTACATCCAGCAGCCTAATAAACATCTAAAAGTAATTTTATTTTATTATTTTTTTTTTTGACAGTGGCTTCTTAGGAAAGCTGTTTAGGAATAAGAGCATAAGATAGGTAGATAGGTTAGGTAGCAAATGCAGATATACAGGGCATACAGGACAGACAAGGATGGATGGATGCAAAACATTGAAAGACACCACGACTGAGAATAGGCAGAGGACATCTGAGACACATCCACATTCAGCATGAACACAGTGAAAGTCTAGTCCTGACCCTCGGAACTGTCAAGCTGGGTCAGTGCTGGATGAGGCACTGACTTTGGAATTTGATGCAGGTACTTTTCTATTCTACTGATTTGGGCACTGAGGCACATCAGTTCTTGACAGGTGACAAAACCGACACCTCTACTTGTACTACTCCCAGAGGATATAAACATTCCAACTAAATACATCCAGTTACAAAAATGGAATGTTTAATGTTATTTAATATTGCAGTAAATAATTTTTAGATACTATCCAGTAAAAAAGCAAATTGCTCCTGATGCTGCTGGAACTTGAACTCACACAGCCAAGTGGGTTTACACATTGCCTAAAGCAATGATCAAGAGCTATAGAAGCAGGCACATATGCTTGATATAAAAGTTAGGTATGCCTACTCAGTTGGGTCTCAAGCTCATATGGAGGGATGCCCTGAAATGTGCTATGATTAATTATATTACAGATGTACTATTTTGTTTGCATTTGTGCTTGATCTATACTTGCCATGTGCCTCTCTGATGTATGCCATTCATTTCTGATACACCTCCTTGTTCCTAGCAATTCTTCTCAGCAGCTGTTGTTGTGTCTTTTGGCTTTTCCTGGTTAGGGGGTCGCCACAGCATAACTCTGGTCTGCTAATGATTGGCAGTAGATTTTTACGTGCCGAGTTGCCAGCTCTGATGCGCAACCTTCAACGAAGGTACGCCCATTCATGCATGTCTCCACACAGAAGACGCTCTAGCTGAGAATCAAACAGGACAACGTCTTACTGTGAGGCAACACCAGAACAAAAAAAAGAAGAAGCAACAGCAGCAGCATGCTGAATAACTGTAGTGTCTGGCCATTGTATGGTATTAGACTGACTGCTGATGGGTCACTATACTCACACAACTCAGGGGTGTTTTGCATTTCTAAGTTCTTCCTCCCATCAGCTCAGGAGGGTCTGCTTTCACCTCTTCATATCACTATAATGGTGACAAAATTGTTTCCCAGTGTGTAGAATGCCTGTTGCACTGGACACGGCCTGGACAAAGCCATTCTGACCCCTAGTCTTGTGCTGAGACCTGGTATAGTTCTCCTGAAGAAGCCTATGGCTGTAGATGTTTATGGGGAGTGCCACAAAGATCTTAGACTCTTCTTCATACCACTTTTGTGCTCTAAATAGAGCAACACCTTTACCTTTACCTGCCATGTCTTCTGAAGAACACCCAGCAATATGGCAGTGAATTTACTTCCAGTTTAGATTTGGTGTATTCCAGCCTGTGTGCAAAGACAAGCAACCTTGCCAGCTACATTTGCAGAACTGACAGCACAAAAATGGCCTGGAGAAATTGGGTATGACTCCTTCAAAATACAGTAGCGGTGTGAACAATGGCTGTGATGCTTGGCCATGTGTGATGCATACTATATTTACACATGTTCCACTGTGAAAACCCCAAATGTTTCTGGATGATGATGATATCTGAATTACATTTCAAAGGATATATTTTCATCTCTAAACATATTGTCTGTTATGGAAGATGTTACACATTCATCCACTTTTCATATACAACGGCATGGCAAGACATCATTTCTATGATGCTGGAAATAATCAGTGTCAGTAAGAGGTAAAATGGTATGAACTTGAGATATAATGGGTATGTGGAACATATAAGCTAAAAAACTTGAATAATACCACCTGGAATTGATCCTATGACAAAAAGAAGGCTAAAATTGTAAATGCTGTTTATTAACTGTTATTACCAAAGGAAAACTAACATTTTGAACTTGTAAGTTGAGGTGTAATAATTTCAACTTCACTGGAGATCTAATTATGTCATGCCTGTATGTGTGTGGCTTTTACTTATTGTGTCACAAGAGTTAAATGTAAAATACAGTATTAATTAATGTAAATCAGTTTCATATGCATTGAGTTGCATGACAAGTAAATCATGGGGTAGGTGCTATACATAATTTGCAAGATATACTGTCCTACACACCTAATAATTATATGTGATTAATCATACTTTTTCTAATAGCTATTGTACAGATTATAAATATGCAAGTGGATCTTAAAATAACTATAGTCCCTGTTACACTTAACATATTTTACACAGATTATAGTTTACTTATTTAACAGTTATTACAGGGAGCTGTGTTGCAATTTTTTTAATAGTCAGTTTTAATTGATGTTAGATTCCTAATGCAAATTCTGTGACTCTACTTAATCTGAGCCCCCATTAAAATTGTCTGCAAACTTGATTCAAACCCTGCATTATGTGTATTTCTTTAAATTTACTGCATTAGCACATTGAGCCACAGAAAAAGGTAACTGACAGGTATAATTTCTTCACTCAGTAATGTTTAGAGTGTTGATGAAGCACAATGGCACCAGTCTCATTTGAATTTTTGACAGAAGCCTAAATTATTATTATTTTTTTTGAGTTTTTGCCTTTAGATATGATCTGTCACTCACAGATATTAACCACAGACAGTTAACTATGTACAATGCCATGGGGCTAGCAAATGCAAAAGCCAAAAATAGAGTAAAAATTACAACTGAATCAAAACAAAGGGCATATCTAGCAATGACCCCAGCACTTATGGCATTACCTTGATACATTCAAACTTTTAATAGTGTTTGCCACATGATCACTTGCATTTCTCTTACACATGAGAAAGCCTTCAGGTAATGACAATTTTTGAGAAAGGAAGCACACAGAAGTTTATATAAGCTCATTTTTGAAACATCATATACAAGTAAGATTTAAATATTTGTAAAGGAAATGTATGACTCTCATGATTACTACTTCAGAGATATGGCTAATTGATCCAGAATGTTTTAATATTTCCACATTCATCATATTACTGATTTTATTTACTCTCACTATACCACATTTTATATCATGCATATCAAATATTGCTATTATGGGTCTATATCAATACATTGAACTGTCACTTCAATGAATGGGTTCATTGAATTCCCCTCCCACTAATTATATATACCATCTCCAAGATTGCACTACAGTGAAGAAAGGTAACATTCCCAATCCTCACTGCACCACAATCACAGTATGAGCAGCTCGATGAATGGCATGTCTGATGTAATTACACTGAAAATGCCATTTGCTGAACTGATTTTTTGATGAACTTATAGGGACCCATTATTACTACTAAAAATAGTTCAAATTCCAACAGTCAAATGTTTGTCACTGTGAACAGTCCATTCAAATTATCAAAAGCTGGAATCAAACCTTGCATTACTGCTTCTGTTATATATATGTTGGTACAGTAATATGCTGAGCCACAGAGAAAGTTGCATAACTCCTGAAGTTTTGCCATTCACTGCTTAGTCTTGTTAGCATTATAAATATGAAACTGCTATTTCAATTAAATATAATCACTTTTATGCTTAACACAAATTCACAAATAGTATAGGTAGCATATTTAGCCTTCATTGCACAGAGATTTACTCAATACATAATAAAAAGTTGTCTGTCAAATCTTATTCTGTACCCCTCAGTAAAAAATCTGTAGTCTTGAATTATCTCGACTGTTTCTCCAAATGTAATGATTTAACACCTTCAGCTAAAAAGCAAGGCAACTTACAACTGTATTTTCATCACTTCTTACTGTTCAGAGTGCTGACAGTAGTGTAGATGCACATCTTATTTGTGACACTGATGGTATTCCAAATTAAATTTCTGAGTTTTTGCTTTGAGAAGTGAATCATTCGTCACTGCTTGTGACCATTAACAGCCACTGATGCACATTGCCAAACTTGCTGAGCCACAGAGAGAGTTACATAGTGAAGCTGAAAATAAAATAAAAAAGAAAATCAGGAAAATCTATTTGTGCAATGCAATGATTTCTTAACTCTGTGGTCTTCAAACATAAAAGTGTGGACATTAAGGTTCACTAACTACACACAAATATCACCATCCCTAGATTTGTGCCTTGAAACCATGGCATTTGCATGGAACATTGGGAAGATTAACAGCATGCACCACATACAGAGAGGGGTTTATGAAAGACAGAAACTGTAGATGTCGAGTTTTGAGAGTCTAGCACTTTGCATTTATGGAGCAATATATAATTTTGTCAAAGTTGGCCCTTGTTATGTCTGCCTGTTTTTGACATCTGCAAATGTTAACCTAACAGGTCATGTCACAGTAAGGACAAATGCATGCAATAGAACAATGTATTCTCTTTCTTTTTGAGCAGTAACTGTCTTCTGATAAATTTGTAAAGTGATAGCATTATGCGTTGTGTGTATTTAAACCTGTATTGTTTGTATAGTTTTTTTAATGCAAATCACATAACAGATGCTCTTTATACTCACATCCACATTTACCTGTCAAGCCTTTTTACAGAAATGTGTTATAATGTTTTATCTCCTAAGTTAGTAAAAATAATTTCATATTTCTTTTGTAAGTATATTCTTCTTGACACACCCTCTGTAAATGTACATCAAAGTAGCAGGAGTGATAACACTTAATTAGTCATACACCACTGCTAATGAGTTGCACAAGCAAGCCCTTAACGAGCCCCACTTCTCAATAGTCATTCTTGTACTGCTAGGCCATGTATAGGGCATTGTGTAAGTCTTTATAACATGTTTGCCTGCACAGCACTTTGAGAAGATTGTGTGATTCATAAATGATAATAAGTTGACACCTGGTTTACATATTAACAGAGTACAGAGGGTTTAATCTACACTGCATCAGCAAAACCTTATGCTAAGGCACTTGTATGGTAGTAGGGAAGACTGCTTGGATTCACCAACTTCAGATACTGCAGTTTGACTGGTCTTTCGTTTTTAGACTTTCATACAAATCCTGTCATGGTTTGTGAAGTTTCTTTACAATTAATACTTAAACAGCTGTGATGGCTTATAACATTCTGTGATGTCTGCAGTTTGCCCACTTGTATTGGTATAGAATATATAGCTGTTGTTATTTGAAGTATCCTCATCTAATGTTACATGCATTTCTAGTAACATTTCTATCAGGGTAAGAAAACACGTGCGAATATTTATATGACTAGCAGAAATGTGAAGGTTACGGTTTAGACAAAAAACTATGTTAAGCCCATGTTTTACCTGACATCAACAAAGTTTATCCCAAATAATAACATTTTCATTTCATACACTTCATTTATTCTTAGTGCTGCTATCTATTCCAGAGTTACACAGCTTTTTCACCATTACCACATTTGTCATTGCATTATTTGTTGGACAGGGATTACAATTAGGCATTACATGTGTAAACTCATTTAAGTCAGTTGGTTAATTTCTGTTACTAATGGCTGCATAAACGCATATTTGATTTATTGTCAGTCATTTTGCTACTTTTGTTGATACATATATTTGTTTGTGCTTTTTTAACTCTTGTACAGGGATGTTCCTCAAAGGAAATCTGGGCCAAGTAAACCTACATTCTCAGATATTGAAAATGAGGTAATAATGCAGACCGTCATCAACATGGATCATGAAGCTTACTGAAAGTTGTAGCCGATAGGCCCTTGCGTGACCTTATCTGGTGGCAGGTAGTTAAAGATGTCAATACTGTGAGTAGCCATGGTTGTGAGCATAAACACATAAGACACTGGGCCATTGACCTGTGCACCAAGGCCAAGAAAAGAGACAGCGCTATAGCATGAGAATGGAGGGGCACTGGTGAATTCACTGAGATTGAGGAGTTCCTGTGCACTGCAAAGGATCATAGCAACTTATTGGGGATTCCCAGTATAGTGCTGGATATATGTGCAGAGGTGGAGGATGACCAAAATGTGTCTGCTAGCAAAGTTCCATGTAGGCCATTTAGTACCTTTTATATAGAGAGAAAAAGAAAGGAGGGGGGGAGACAGAGACAGGGAGAAAGAAAAAGAGGGGATAGAGGAAAAGGGGAGAGAGAGAGACGTTACAAATATAAGTACATAAGATCTGTATTTATATACATAAGAAGTGAGGTTTGCCTTTAAGGTGCCATCTTCACTGTAATGCTTATCACCCCTCTTTCCATCTCTATTATAGCTTTATAGGCACATCTGGTATTGAGGTTCCAAGACCACTTGCAATTAGTATGGTCATACCTTTTTCTTAGTTGTATAAATGTATCTATGTTTTCTTGAAGTCTACCTTAATTCCTTTCTGAATTGCACTTGTACCTATTATTGCTTAGCCCAGGGTTATATAACACACGTCTCATCGATTTTATTTTTGTATTTTATTACTTTAATTACAGGTGAGTCTCCACTGATATTGTGGAATGCCTAATTACTAATGTGAGAGTATGAGTAGCCTCTGATGATGATGATGAAGATAAAGAGGCATAGGCTAAGAGTGCATAGGGTCATTCTGGCTGTGGCTCCCACATTCCCTGCCTATAATTTAGGCACAGTCAGTATGTCCATATATACCCCTGTCACAGAGCCATCTGAGAGAGATAGGGCAGGCTGTGGGTGACACATTTGATCAGGGTAGTGTGGTTACTCCAGTTGCAAAGCTGGCAGAGTTTTCCCCCTAGCCATCATGCAGAGAGAAGTAGCACACAGGAGGGTCAGTAGAACTGTTCAGAGGAGGCTTGCTTTCCTTCTTGCCCCTGTTGATGATATGTTAGTAGATGCCACACAATGCATGTATAAGGCCATCACAGAGGCACAGACACATTCCACCAGGACATCAGAAGAGATAGTCAGAGTACTGAAAGTTGTGCATTCTGACATTCATGACTGTCTGAACCATGTGGGTGACTACTTAGTCTGGAAGAATGGCACACTGGATCATACAGTGTCTGCAATGGAATGTCTGCTGAGGATGGCTAGCATCCCTGTAACCAGCGAGCCACTACATCATCATATGTTAGGAGACGTGGCTATACCAGATCCAGTTTCCATAGTGGAACTATGCCCACTGCTCTGCCAGAGACTAAGGTATCCACACCCCTAAATGAAGGCCATATGAGCATGGTCATTGTCATGAAGAGAGCTTATCCAGCAGACATTTTTCAGATTCAGGTAGCTTTCCAACATCTAGCCAGGATTATGGAAATAGCAGTGTAACTCATGGCAGAGGTATTTCTCATGGTCCTGGGGGTGATAGTGAACTGAATCCTCTATTTATTTTTTTATTTGTCTTTGTTGACCAGGAAAGTCCACCTGGACATAGACCATTTTCAGCAGAGACCTGGGGAAAAAAGCTCCACCGTAGCACTTTTATATTAACAAGTGAATTTCAGACAGTTCTCAGAAAAACAACAGTTGCATTTCTCATGAAACAACTAACATAAATACAAGACAGGTACATACAGAAAAGTACTTGCATCATTAATTATAAGTCTATACAGTTGTTCCAGCTGAAAAGTCTTGCAGACGTAAATGGATTGATACTACAAAAAGAGAAACATTATTGTAAAGAAGTTTAGTATTCCACCATTTCAGTAAAGAAAAGTTTGCAAGGAGTTCAAGATATGCAAATAAGTTAGTTGTAAAATTATGTAGGAAGGGTGATTTTAGTATTTTATAGGTTTATAAAGAGTTCAAGGGATATATTGAAGTAAGTTATAAAATTATGTGGGAGCGGATGGAAGATATTAGTACTGCAGAGGAGGATAACGGTAACAGCATATGACTGCGAGCGCAGGTTATAGCGTTGTTTCAGTTTTGGTGTATCTAGAAGGTTTATGACTTTGTTATACAGGAGCTGCATGAGAGGAGTAGAGTGGTAGATGGGGGTAGTTACAAAAAGAGCAAGATGAGAATTGTTCTTTGGCGTATGAAAAGGGATCTATGAATTCAAGTGCTGGAGGGAAAGTTGCTGGGTTGTAATGTTTCAAGTAGACAAGGGCAAAAAGTTTATGAAAACCAATAAGAAGTGTGTGCTTGTACTAGAGTTCACAATCTGGTGATGAACATGAGCATGACCAAGACTGGGTAAAGCAATGTTTGAGCTGGATTTTATAGCTTGAAAGTTTTCTAATCATTTTTACAATTTTGTCATTAGGCTGTCTGTTTCCCTGTTTGCAATCTTCAATCCTCAATCCACAAATAATCTTGGCATTATCTTGTTCTTGTATTACAATTACCTACTGTCAAAATATTCTGATTTATTTGACCACTTTTTAAATATTGTACTACTTGATCAGTCTTTTTCCAAATTGTTATTACATGAGTACTCCATCGTTTCAAAATAATTCATATATACATTTATAATTTTAATAATTTTATCATCCTATATTAATTCTAACAGTTTGTATTTTTCATCTGCATTGGGCAACTTTGACTCTATTGTTTCTATGATTTTAATCTTCCAAATTTTGTACATTTTTGCAGGAACTTGATATCTGAAATAATCTTATCATTCTTAGATACCAAAATTCATAATTTTATACATTTGTCTTACTATTCACTTTTTTCGTATTGTAAATTACTTAGCTGTTCGCATTTTCCATTTGTCTCATTAATGTATGATTACTGTTTTTTTCAGTTATGGTGATTTGTAATTCCAGGCTTAACCCGAAAGTGATGCATTTTTGGTTAGTATTCTACCTCAGATATTAAGTATAATAAACTGATTAATTAATTTTGTATATATATATATATATATATATATATATATTATATATATATATATATATATATATATATATAATTTGACTCTCTATAATCATGTTTCTGTAAATTAATTACACCATTTTTTAAATAATGCAAAAAAATCGTTGCCACAACCTTTATATTTGAGGCAAGCTATATTTCACATTCATTTTGAAAAAGTCATTTCCATCCTCACAATCTTCCTTTATTATATATCCAAATCATTCTTTGGCCATTATACTATGATGACTCCTGTATCATCACACTTTCTTATAATGGCTGTTATTTCTTTATTTAGGAAGGAATTGAATCAGATGTCAGTGTGTTCCATCTCCTATGAATTTTCAACCAAAATGATAATTATTTTTTTCAATTCTTTTTTATATATAAAATAAATAAATAAAATATATTTTTATAATAGGTTCCATCAGAAATCTGATGTGTTTTATTCCATTTTAGCTGTGTTATAGGGTCTATATTAGAACATCGATGTTTCAGAACATCGAATGTTATAATATCGAACCCTATTCAGCGAACGCTGAAAATAGCAAAGCTGCAGAAAACCAATTTTTTCCCAGGGAAAGAATTTGGTTGTCCGTTTCTGTCGCTTCACTATTTTCAGCGCTGTGGTGGAACGTTACATGTTGGGTTCAGGTAAGTGTGCGATTGTGTGGAAGTGAGGGTTAGGGCAGGGTAGGTGAGTTAGGGTTAGGGCGCGGGTAAGGTGAATGTGCGATAATGACGGACCTTAGGGTTAGGGTTTGGGTTAAGGTAAGTGGATAGTTAGTGGTGTATGTACAGTTTAGTGTAGGGTTAGATGTAAGATTTTAGGTGTGTGCGTGTGTGTGTGTGTGTGTGTGTGTGTGTGTGTGTGTGTGTGTGTGTGTGTGTGTGTGTGTGTGTGTGTGTGTGTGTGTGTGTGTGTGTGTGTGTGTGTGTGTGTGTGTGTGTGTGTGTGTGTGTGTGTGTGTGTGTGTGTGTGTGTGTGTGGATTGCTGTTTGGTATGCTTGTGTTGTGTGTATGTGTTTCGGAACAGCAATTTTTTTTTCCTAGGAAAAAATTTGCTTTTCTGAATGTTCGATGTTGTTAGCATTCGTTGAATTGGGTTCGATATTAGAACATTTAGAAGTTCTGACACTTCGATGTTCTAATATACACCCATGTTATAGATAGAAATCAGAGAACCTTATCACTTTTTTTTCCAGTGTTATCTACCCTGTCATTGACCTCACAATATATCGCTGTTACTTTCTGTTTGTCATTTCCTATAATTTAGCCATCATAATGTACATATTAGTTTTGTAAGCCCTATATAAATTCTCTTTTATTACTCAAAAGGCATGTCTGTTTCCATCATAATCCTTCTCCTGAAAATCACCTTTATTCACAGTATCTTCTTTTTAACTATACATTCTGAAGGACCTTTTGATTTCTTCAGTAAAGTTGGCCATTATATTGAAATAAAATAATATTTCCCATTTTAGCCTGATGTCATTCATTCTTTGTGACTTTGTATATCTAACTTTTCATTTTCTTCATTCTCTCTCTCATCTTGTTACTCTATTTTCAGCCTCTGTAATCTATACTTCATTAGTCAAAGTTTCCAAAATGTTAAAAAAATACATTTGTGTAAGATCATACCATTTCAGTAGATGCCCTACTTCTCACTGCTGCAGCATTCTTTACTCTTAGGATAACCTTCTGAAGTTAGACTAACATCTCACCAGCATACAAAAACCTTTACACCTTCCAGACATCTTAAGTCATATGTATGTCCTACATGGAAAGAGTAAGGTACATGTGTGATGTATGGACACCTAACCCTCAGAACTGAAGTGCCCAAGAGAAACAGAGTAATCCCACAGAAAGCAATAAAATGGACAACTAAGAAGGGAATAAGAAAGAGAAAAGTACCCTGCCCCTCCAACAAGAAGGAGGGCAACAGAAAGTAATAGAGGGCAGGAGGGACAGAATACTGCAAGAGTGAGAAGTAGGACACCTACTATAATGTTAAGATCTCACACAATATACTATGTCCTTCCTTATCACTGTTGCAGTATTCTTTTATCCTGGGAGAGTACAAATGCTACTGGAAAATATGGAAGGGGGAAGGTAGGATAGAGCGCTCCACAAACCTATGAAGAATAACTGTAGCAAATCCTGCCCTGGCACTGGAAATGACATCCAACTTGTAATGTTTGGTAAAAGTGTGAACAAAAGACCAAGTAGCAGCTTCCAAGATGGAGTTAGTATCCAGTCCCTTCAAAAAAATCAGTGGAAGATGGCCAATGTCCTGATAGAATGAGCGCAAACAGTAAAGGCCATCTACTTGCTGTGTACAGAATAACAAAAGAACTGGCCTTAAAAATCCAGGAGGAGATGATTTACTTAGACACTGCCAAACCCAATTCCCTGGCAGGAAGACAAACAAAAAGTCGATCACATTTCCTGATATGTTTTGTCTTGTCCAAGTAATATCTCAGTTAGCTCTCTAAATACAAACTATGCTAAACCCTGTCACTAGAAGTCTGTGTAAAAGGGGAAAAAAGAAGGAAGTCGAATGAACTGATTCAAGGACAAATCATTAACAACCATCTTGGGTGTAAAAGAAGGATTAGTATCACCCTGTTCTTATAAAAAAACTAAAAAGAGGAACCGCCATGAGTGCTTGAAGTTCAGAAACCCTATTGGCAGAAGTAAGAGCCACCGACAATACAGTCTAAGTACAATGTTGTAAGAAAGAAAAGAAGCAGGCTCCAAAGGGGACTGAGTCAACATTTCAAGAGCAAAATTAAGGTCCCAAGATGAAGGAATAGGCCTTTTTAGAGGTATGATACAAATAGCAACTTTCAAAAATTGTTTGACTTCAAAACTAGAAACCAAATGGGGATTCAGAAACAGACAGGCAAAATGGCTGACAAATGAACTTTAATAGATAAATATGCCAACCCAGAATTGAGCAACTCCAACAAATAAGAAAGGATGGTAGGGACCCCACAGAAAAACTGTCCAGGTCATGCCTCAGACACCAAACAGAAAATCTCTTCCATTTACTCACATATTATTTTCCAGTAGTGGGTTTCCTGGTGTCTTGCACAACAAAGCACATCCTCAAAACTACCTGAAAGGAATCAAAACCCTATCACCCAAAGTGTCAGTGGAAGTGTGGACAAGTGAGTGTGAATGACAAATCACTTGTCTTGTGTGAGGAGATCCATCCTATAAAGTAACTTGTTATGATTACTTGTGACCAGGTGAAACAGAAGGGGAAATCAGTTCTGTCTGGGCCAAAACAGAGTCACCAGCAAGATTTTGGATGTTTTCTACATGATCTTGTGCAGGACCTGTGGTAGTAGAGGAAGAGAGGGATAAGCATACAGTAACTTCCCCTTTCAAGAAAAAGACATGGTGCTCACTTTCCAAGCCAGATGATTTGGCACTCTAGAACAGAAAAGGAAACGTTGTCTGTTCAGAAGAAAGGCAAAAAGATCTATCTGAGGTGTTCCTCACTGATGTATAATGTCTAGAAACACAATCCTATACTTACTATATGCATTCAAAGTATTATATATACCATTACCTTTTGTTTTTTAATTTCATATGAGTGGACTTACAGATTTATTATGATTATAAATCAATTGATTATAATGGGTCTAAATACCTTAATAGATCTAATTTGGACAGATAGCCCATAGGTATGAGTTTTATTATTTAATAGTACTTGTATATAGCAGTAGATAAGTTAACTAATAGCTAGTATTGAAGTAATAGGTTATTTTAGATTATAGTTCACCAGGCTTTTTATTTTATTGGAACTTAGTAGGAACAGTATTTTTGTTTAAAGTAGTAACGAATTAATAAAAATTCTTAGTTCAAGACCTGGAGCTTATTCACACTACTGTGGAGATGCTCGAATAAAGCTATAGTAGTTCATGATTCAAGTAGTTTTATTGTGACATATTTTATTAGACATTGCATAGTACTAATTTTTAAGTGCTTGTATGTGGCAGTGGACAAGCTAACTAATAGCTAGCATTGAAGTATTAGATTACCTTGGATTTTAGTTATTTAAAGGCTTATTTACTTTGAATGCGTATAGTAAGTATAGGATTGATTTTACAAACAGTCATAAACGAATAAAAACCTTTAGTGAAAGAGTCGGAGCGTATTTGCACTACTGTGGAGAAGCCTGAAATAAGCTATAGTGACTTATGATTCAAGTCACATTATTTTGTATATATCTTATTAGTCATTGCACAGTATTAATTTTATAATTATCTAGAAGTGATAAAAAAGTTTGCATAATAAATGTACGTTTTGTATATATATATATATATATATATATATATATATATATATATATATATATATATATACGCAGAGACCTTTGAAAAGTAGCTTCATTAACATATGGTTACTGACCACATTAATTAATTAATTTTTAATGTTTGTTTATTGTTGATGGTTTATATTTATATATATTTTGAAAAAATTTGGTTCAAAATATGACTAGTATGTTGCCTATTAAGGCAGTATATTTTGGAACCTTTACGGACACATTTTAAATATCTGGAATGACTTTATGTAGTATTTGTGCTCCCTTTGAGTAAAGGTAAATATGACTTTAAAAATTTCAAAGGGAGAATAGTGTGTCCTGATAGGTTAATACTAGAATGAGAGGTTATTTAAACTTGATTTTAATGTTGGTTTCTTGTCTGAAAAAGTCCAGATAGAATCCGGACGAAAAGCGCTTTACATTTATGTTTTTTGTTGCTCATTTTTATAGTTTTTATTTTAGTACGTGTCAGTACTTTCATTCTGACTTTTAACTTCTGTACGTGATATTGGAAGAATAAACCTTGTGGAAGCACTACTACTGTTTGGGACTCTGTGCATTTTTGTACTATAACTGTTGGAGTATCGTTTATTGGTGCTAGTGTGTGTGTGTATGTGTGTGTGTGTGTGTGTGGGTGTGTGTGTGTGTGTGTGTGCATGCATGCTTGTGTGTTTGTGCATGTGTGTGTGTGTGTGTGTGTGTGTGTGTGTGTGTGTGTGCGTGTGTGTGTGTGTGTGTGTGTGTGTGTGTGTGTGTGTGCGCATGTGCATGAGTGTTATCTTGATGTCATACTGCAGCATGTGGAAGAGGATATATGGTTCCCACTAACTTCACAGTCACATAACTTGGATGAGATTAAATAAAACTACACACTATCACATACTTGCAATCTTGTTGAACATGCATTCTGATTGTATAAGACTTGTCTTTACTGCCTACATTCCTGTATGTGCAATGCTGTACATTATGGTATTATGCAGACAGCTACAACAAGGTGTCACCATCAGGGGACCAGGTAGACCACAGCCAACAGTTAAGGAAGTATCAGATGAGAAAATGTCACAGGAAATGGCTGCAACAGAACCCCATGTGAGGCAGAGGCTGGTGGAATACACTATGACATTGGTTGGCAGACAGTAACTGGTCCACAATTATGTTCCAGAGTAAAATCAACAGTGGCTAAAACAGATGAGTACAATGCTAAACTTAGGTTATGCACTGTAGTGCACTGATTGACCATGCTGTGATTCAAACCCAATTACCACTAAGTGATGGGTGGTGCACAGTTATTATCATTTAACAGGTAGAATAGAAAATAATACAGATATAAGCAGCAGCAGCATAGGTGGAAATGGGGATAGACAAGGGATGTGGAAGTGTCTGTGTGTTAGGCACCTGGGTGACTGAGGGGAGCTAGGTATATTGCATACAGAAGGAGCGATCCTTCCTAAGAGAGCAGATTGCCAAATTTTTGGGTGCTTGCACAGGTTAGTGCCAGATGGCACAGTTGAAACAGACAGTACTGGATTGTGCCTTTGTGCATGTAACAGTGAATGGCCCTAGGCAGGGATGGCATCCTTGTCATGGAATGGTACTGTCAACTGCCCACAATACACCGAGGCAAAGACAAAGTGAACCTGTGTGTATTTGACTGATGCACTTTGCACTGCAGTGAATGACAATGGATTAGCTGAGGGTAGCTCATCATGCAACACGACAGTCACAACCAGGAGACAGAGTTATGGACCTGCTATACATAACCCTAAAGTATCTGCTCTGTGGTTTAACCCATAGTGGACTTAGAGGGGTCGTAGTTATGTGTACAAAGACAGTCCTGGTTCATAGAGGAAAGTGACCTCATGCACGCAGCAATATCTGCAAAGATTGCCTTCAATGATACACACCTGTGGTCCAGGCATTGCAGAACCTTGTATATATTATCCTTTATGCCACACAGTATAGTGATCATCTCTACCATGGCACTGATGATTTGCACCAGTGCCTGGATCTCTGAACTGCACATCCATATATTTATGTCTGTAGTAAAACCTATTTTGGACAACATGCATGAAACATGGTAATAACCAACATGCATGAGACACGGTAATAACATCCACCAAAATCCAATCCTTTTTGCTTTTGCTATGGTGTCTGGTGGTGCCAATGCCCACTGATATGCTTAGACCAATGGATATGGTGCACATTGTGTTGGGCTACCAGGTATGTCTTGTTTTTCCATACCCACTGGAGATGTAGTAGGAGGTTCAACAGGTGATGCGTGTCAATGTTACTTTCACTGTAACCACTGCTGACTTTGACACTGCACTGTTGAACTGTGCCTGGGTTAGTAGTGTAACTAGGGTAGGGTGACAGGGACAACTGCTTCAGGAACAAAGTGTTGTGATGTGCAATCAGCTGATCCAGATCTGTCTTTAATGCAATACCTGCTTTTAAAGCTAGTTTTGCATTTATGGATAAACTTGAGCAGTGTAGCACTCTGTGTAGTTTAAACTGTAGCAAGCAGTTTGCTATAGTTTAACTCATTTGTTCCAATGGAGCTCAGAAAGTTTGCACTATAACTTCCAGTGGGCAGAGCCTAAGCCATTTGACAGAATCAAATTATGTCCTCGTATTTCAAGCAAATGTTCATATCTCTGGAATCATAGGGGTTATGAAAGAAGTATAAATGGCAACCCCCTTAGCACAAACTATTTTTATAGTGGTAGTATTCTTTAGGTTCTATGTCTTAAACTGAATTTTATGTCACAATAAACACAGTAACTATTACATTTGTAAAGTTTTGTAAACAAGTTATAGTATCTCAGCAATCGCTGAGGTAACACACATAATATCCGGAGTATTTTATTCATCTAGCTCAGAGCTTTCATATGAGATTAAGGAGCTCTGTGTTATTTGGTTCTTGAGATATTTAGAAAAATGTGAAAATTATATCTATACGAGTTAATACCATAAAAACAGTTAATATTTCTTTACCTGCACTAGTCAGAGGTCAAATATTAATGCAGTTGAGTTTGCCATTGTGTAAGCTTTAAGATGAAATCCTTTTAAAACTTTACACATACCATGGCTTTGGAATTATTGATGCAAATATGAACACCTAGAGGCATCAGTAGGAGTTAACTGCAGATGCACCTGGAGGTGCCACTTAAGTAAATAAAAAAAAAGAAAATCTCTTTGTTTTAACTAAACCTGAGAGCTGTAGCTCTCCATGTAGGCAGGGTACAAACTGTAGCAACTGTTTACTACATTTGTGGCCAGCAGTTTGCTACAGTTTAAAAGACGATTTTTTTCCATTAAAAAATACAGAGGAAGGGTCAGGACAAGGCACATAAATGTGACCTGAATGGCTATGGCTGGAGGGAGGGAGGGGGTTTGTGCCAGCAGAAAGAACAGTCTTTTTTTTCTCTCTCTCTCTCTTCAATGAAAGAGCTTTTTGGAGGGAATGGATCTAACTGCAATAAGCCGTTGGCTAATGTAGTCATCAGCTTATTACACTAAAGTGTTTTCTTTTTTTTAACTCTTTAATGGAAGAGCTGGGGTGGATCTAACTGTAATAATTACAGTGCTTTTTTTTTTTTTTACTGTTCAGTGGAAGAATGGGGGGCATGGATCTAACTGTAATACTGGCTACTATGGCTAGTTATAGTGAGCTACTATTTTTTCTTTTAATCTTCACTGGAAGAGCTGAGGGGGGGATAATGTGCTAGTTCATGACACTGACACAGGATGCTTGTTGAGTCAGCTATCACCATTAGTCTACAGTGTTGCATTGACTTAAGGCATGCCCTGCTCCATTGCTGCTGACCCATGATGATTATACCTATGAGAGCAGACAGATAAACATCTCCAAGTACTGCAACTAATATGTGACATTCCCATACTGTAGTGCTGCACCAGAATTGCAGGAAATTGAACATACAAATAATGAAGACAACCATACCTTGAGGACTCTGACATCATGCCTGCATCTGACAAGAATTTACAGTCATGAACCATAACACATTGAACTACTATCATAAGGTAATACTTGGTGCATTCCAAGCAGAGTCACATGCTGTTGTGGCCTGCTTGGCCTTCACATCCAGGCCTCAAGCAAGTATTAGTGTCGTCTCACTGTCCTCTGGTAGCAACACCAGGAAGTTATTAAATGTGTTCTGTGATAGTGGGCCCCACCTGTGATCAATCTGTCCCTTGCGATGGCTTGGGCCTTTGTGTGGGCAGTGTAGAATCATATTGGTGACCCATTTGTAATAATTTCCTGTCACACCGGCTTCTGGAAGGCCCTATCAACCCTATTGTGCCTAGAATGCACTATCCATACATATGTGGGGCCTGTAATAACAATTATTTCTAATAGGAAAAAAATTTCCAGCCACTGACACCATTTCTGTGCCATTAATGCTCTTTGGGACAAACACCTATGATCAATGTTGGAATGCTAATATGTCTACCATCAGCTGTACCACTTCACCACCTCTGTGACATACATGTTTGTAACAATTGAAATGCTTGATATACACTACCTTCACGTGCCAAACCCCCACAGCAGTCTGTTCAGGACAGCACTGGGATGTAAAGTGGTGAAGCATGTATCCTATGATCTGTCAATATTGACCTGTGTAACCTAAGGCCAAGCTGTATTGTGTTCCTCAGAACACATCGATAGTCTGCAGCATTTACAAGGTGTACCTCCCCTGTCTATGTATAAATCAAATGTACTCCTGCACAATTTGCCACCTTATGAGGGTACTTAGGCAATCTCCAACATTCAGCTGTGTATCAGGTTGTCTACTGCTATATGTACCTATGGCCTGGATGGCCACATAATCCATTCCAACCTTCTTATGTTGTGCATCTCACTGACTGCAGGTTGTTTGTAGAAAAGTTTCCCCATCTATGGAACAAATAAGTATAATGCATCACCTCCCTCCCTTAGCCAATGTAATCGTACCAGAGTTAAAACAGAAAACTTGCCATCTGTGTAAAGCACTAGAATTCTCCCTTAAGAAAATCTGTGTGGTATATTGTAGTTCAGTTAGTAGCGCAATGAGCATTGCAGTGGGGATGGCATTTTTTATTGCACTTTTGCTTGTTTTATACATTAGTAATTATAAGTAATAATGAAGCAATTTATATATAAGGTTTATGGAGACCTGGTGGTGGAATGAAGAAATACAGGAGAGTATACAGAAAAAGAGGTTGGCGAAGAAGAAGTGGGATTGTCAAAGAGATGAAGAAAGTAGACAAGAGTATAAGGAGATGGGGTGCATGGCAAAGAGAGAGGTGGCAAAGGCTAAGGATAAGGCGTATGAAGAGTTGTATAAAAGGTTGGACACTAAGGAGGGAGAAAAGAAGCTGTACCGATTGGCTAGACAGAGGGACCGAGCTAGTAAAGATGTGCAGCAGGTAAGGGTGATAAAGGATAATGAGGAAAACATACTCACAAGTGAGGAGAGTGTGTTGCACAGATGGAAAGAGTACTCTGAGGGGGTTGATGAATGAAGAGAATGAGAGGGAGAGAAGGTTGGATGATGTGCGGATAGTGAATCGTGAAGTGCAGTGGATTAGCAAGGAGGAAGTAAGGATAGCTATGAAGAGGATGAAGAATGGAAAGGCTGTTGGTCCAGATGACATACCTGTGGAAGCATGGAGGTGTTTAGGTGAAATGGCAGTGGAGTTTTTAACTAGATTGTTTAATGAAATCTTGGAAAGTGAGAGGATGCCTGAGGAATGGAGAAAAAGTGTTTTGGTTCCGATTTTTAAGAATAAGGGTGATGTGCAGATCTATAGTAACTACAGGGGGATTAAACTGATCAGTCACAGCATGAAGTTATGGGAAAGAGTAGTGGAAGCTAGGTTAAGAAGGGAGGTGATGATTAGTGATCAGCAGTATGGTTTCATGCCAGGAAAAAGCACTACAGATGCAGTGTTTGCTCTGAGAGCGTTGATGGAGAAGTACAGTGAAGGTCAGAAGGAGTTGCATTGTGTCTTTGTGGATTTAGAGAACGCATATGACAGGGTTCCTAGAGAGGAGTTGTGTTATTGTATGAGGAAGTTGGGAGTGTCAGAGAAGTATGTAAAAGTGGTACAGGATATATACGAGGGTAGTGTGACAGCAGTGAGGTCTGCGGTGGGAGTGACGGATGCGTTTAAGGTGGAGGTGGGATTACATCAAGTATCAGCTCTGAGCCCTTTCTTATTTGCAATGGTGATGGACAGGTTGACAGACGAGATCAGACAGGAGTCCCCGTGGACTATGATGTTTGCAGATGACATTGTGATCTGTAGTGAGAGTAGGGAACAGGTGGAAGAGACCCTGGAGAGGTGGAGATATGCTATAGAGAGAAGAGGAATGAAGGTCAGCAGGACTAAGACAGAATATATGTGTGTGAATGAGCCGGAGGATAGAGGAATGATGAGGATGCAGGGAGTAGAGGTGGCGAAGGTGGATGAGTTTAAGTACTTGGGATCAACAGTTCAGAGTAATGGTGAGTGTGGAAGAGAGGTGAAGAAGACAGTACAAGCAGGATGGAGTGGGTGGAGAAGAGTGTCAGGAGTGATTTGTGACAGATGAGTACCAGTAAGTGTGAAAGGAAAGGTCTGCAAGAGGGTAGTGAGACCAGCTATGTTATATGGGTTGGAGACAGTGGCATTGACAAAAAGGCAGGCGTCAGAGCTTGACGTGGCAGAGTTGAAGATGTTAAGATTTGCACTGGGTGTGATGAGGATGGACAGGATTAGAAATAAGTATATTAGAGGATCAGCCCAGGTTGGAAGGTTCGGAGACAAAGCCAGAGAGGCAAGATTACGTTGGTTTGGACATGTGCTGAGGAGGAATGCAGAGCATATTGGGAAAAAGATACTAAGGATGAAGCTGCCAGGTAACAGGAAAAGAGGAAGGCCTAAGATAAGGTTTATGGATGTGGTGAGAGTGGACATGCAGGTGGTTGGTGTGACAGAGCAAGATGCAGAGGACAGGAAGAAATGGAAACACTTGATCTGTTTTGGTGACCCCTAATGGTAGCAGCCGAAAGAAGAAGAAGAGTTTATTTACTGCACACAATGCAGCACATTAAAAGCCCTAGAGAGACTTGCAATTCCTGTGGATACTCATGAACATTCATGGTAGGACAATGTACACAGGGTACAGGCCCAGGGTTTACTATGAAAAGGGTGATCGGACTTCATTTGAATTCCGTAAGTCTGAACGCCCAATTTGACATTTGGAAATAACGAAAAAAATGTTAAAATTTACAACAGTGAATGCTAGTGTGCATTAACATTTTGAATGCAGATCACCCTATAGTGGGGATCAGGAAATGTGACCTTTCCCTCACTGCAGTGCAATCTCAGAGTTTTTATATAAAAGTAGCAGGGGGTATGGGGCTGCAGCCCCCCACAAGGGGAGTGCATGGGGACTTGCCCACCTGCAAAAACATTTTTTGCTGTTGACCGGAAGTGTGGTATTTTTGGTAAAGTCGACATTTCTGAGATGTCGACTTTTCCGAAATACCTCCTTTGGTCTTTTTTTTTGTTCATTGATTTGATTTCCGATATTCCAGTTCAGAAATCTGACCACTCACACAATGTTGGTGTGAGATTTTGATAGTAAACCTAGGCCCAGGCTGCTCCATGATACCGGTACTTATGCAGGATTCTGCAACTTGTTGTCATTATATACAGGCATGATAAAATGACAGTGTCATGCTTTGCAGTGTATTGCCATGTACATTATAGTATATCTGCTGGCACGGGCACACTAGCTTATGTTACAAGCACACATCAGCACCTCCCCTGTCTGTCTACACATTTCTTTTGTGCTCATAAAAGTGCATATAAGTTTGAGCTATGTCACACTGCCATGCTGTCCATTGATGTGCATCACATGATGTCTGCGACATGCATCTATGTGGCTCAACTACCATCTGTTTCCTGGTTTCAATCTGGAAAGTGGCTATAGCTTTACAAAGGCATAACATTGGAAGGCTTCTACGTGATGCAGCAGGGAGACAAGAAACTTTCTGAGCATGTTGCATCTGCACCACTGTTAGTGTCTACTGTGGGTCTCATCTGAGGATCCCCAATACAAGGTGGATGCCAATGCCTGGCACAGTCTTGTCATAAAGGAGTGTGAAGAGGCATAACCCTGATGTTTTTCACCAACTGAAAGAAGAGGTTAGGGAGAGAAACCAGAATTCTACAGCATGTTTAACTTTATAATTATCGGTTTTACATTTGTTGACCTTTATACCCCATAGCATGCTTGCAAGTATGGTATTTTATGTTCCTTTTTTCTGTTCTCTGTTTTTCAGCTTTGCAGGTAATAGAAGAAAATAGACTGATCTGCCAGAGGAGGCTAGCATGCTTTCCAGGCATCAGGGAATGTGTAAGGTTAACAGTGTTAACTGCCTCAACTCCTTAGCTGTATGTGTTCACAATTATGCACATTAACTGCATGTGTGTTGTAATTTTGCTTAGGTTTAACAGTGCCAGTGCTTATGGTTATGATTTCCTTTAAGTTCACCAGTGCTTATGGTTATGATTTCCTTTAAGTTCACCAGTGCTTATTGTTATGCTTTTGTTTTAACTTCACTGGTGCTCATTGGTTTGCTTTGCATTGTGCATCATTAAACACATGCATGTGATGGTATTGCCCTGCTTTGTGCCTGATATGTATGACATTACCTTCTGATTGCAGACTGGTTTGCCTTGGGAAAAACACTGAACTTATTAATGTAGGTCTCTGTGGTGGTACATTACCAGCTGACATTATTCTGTGCTTCAGACCTATTGTGATACCATATAGGTACTCCACAACAGTCTTGCAAGCCTTGCATGTCATACTGTCTCACTGCCCATTCCACAACCCATGCCTGTGCTAGTTAGTCAGACATACCATGGTCATGCAAATGTTGGGCTGCTGTGCAGTGATATACTTGCTCTAACACTTGTCATGGTGCAGCATCAAAACTTTTCTGTTCCATCAGTGTATTCCTGTTGGTTTTAAGAGCTATGTGTGACTAGGCTTAAAAAGGCCCTTGTGGTCATTAGCCTAGTAAACACCTAAAACCTATGAACCTATGTGATATGTGGTCTAATGCCAGCTTGTACAATTCATCCCAGTATTTTCCACACACTACATTCTCCTGCCAGTATCCCCCCAGGGCTGTGCAGTTCATTAGAACAGTTTGGCTATTCCTACCTAGCTTTGCTGCCCATTGCACCCACTTTGGTTTATACCCTTTGACTGTGACACCAGTGCTAAGGTACCTCCCATCATATCCCGCTATGTAGCCCACATTGTTTTTTACAAGATGTGCTCCAGACCTGTGCATCACTTTTGTGCTGTCATTGCTCACCTTATTGCATTTCTCTCCTTACAGGTCATGTGGGGCAAAATGGTGTAATACAACAAAGTGATCCTCATTTTTGCTTTAATTTTCTTTTTATTGCTATCATCATTTTAATTGTATTTATTTTGTTGTTGTGTTTCTCTTTATGTACAGTCATGTTTTCTGTGGTATCAGCCATGGAGATGGACCAGCATACCTTACACCTGCTTTGACACAACCTGCTGGATTCCCAGTGGTGTCTAGGACACTTTACCTATAGAGTGACAAAGCACACCCTAACAGGGGTGATCTGGATGGGTTGCTGATTCCTTTTAGTATTGTATTTCTGGTGAAGGTCGTGGGCTTCCAATTAGTGATAGCCTCAGTGGGATCCCATTGGATGACTGTGTAAGAGGTGAAGGGTCTGGTGATGATCTGGTGATTGGCACTACTGAGTGCATCCTTTTGCAACCTGTGGACTCACACAACTGCATGACCCTAATCACCAGACCACCATTCACTGGGTAGAGCAATGAATGCAGTTATGGAGGTGACTGACTTCAGTTTGGCCTCACAGTTCTTCAGCCTGGCAGGCAGCCCTCACCCCACTCATTCCCTCTTCATGGTGTTCTCCTTCCTTGTTTGTCACACCCCATCCATGTTTGTTTTCCAGTCCTCCCTTTCTCTAAGTGTCTTCCCTCTGTTTTCATCAAAGACATAGGTAACCTCCAAACCCTGGACCCCATCCAGTTCGGGTTTGTGAAAGGCAGATCATGCCTCCTGAACCTGATTGACTTCTTTGAAACAGTCACCAAAGCCATAGATGAGAGAAAGGCAGTTCACACAGCTTATCTTGACCTCGCCAAGGCTTTCAACACCATCCCCCATTCTGGAATTATAGATGAACTCAACAAGCTGGGTATAAATCCATATGTCACAAGATGGGTTGCCAACTGTCTCACTGACAGAACCCACACTGTAAAAGTTGTAGAATCCAAATCAGACTTCAAACCAGTGACAAGTGGAGTACCACAGGGTTTAGTCCTGGGTCCTCTCCTGTTTGGTATCTACTTCTCTGAAATAAGGGCTAACACAGAGGGCCTCTGGCTGATGAACTTTGCAGATGACTGCAAACTAGGTGCCATAGTCGAGTCTCCAAATGATGGTGACATCCAACAGAAGGGCCTCACTGAGACAGATGCCTGGTTTCAGAGCCATGGCCTCAAGCTAAATGCCAGAAAGTGCATTGTCATCCCCTTTGGTAAAAACTCTGTTCCCATGAGCTACCACATAGTCAGCAGTCCTCTTAATGCCAAAGGTGTGATAAGAAACCTTGGGACTCAGGTGGACAGTAGTCTTTCCTTTGATAATCACATCGCCACAGTAGTTAGAAAATCCTTCTACATGGCACACCTCATCGTGAAAGCATTCTCATCCAGGAAAAAAGAGGTCATTGTTCCCCTCTACTCGGCCCTCATTAGACCCATTATTGAGTACAACGCCCCTTTTGGAATGTACCTCACAAGACATCTGCAGCAGCTGGAAAGGCTACCGAAGTACCTCATCAAGAGGATTGCGGGTCTCAAACAGTTGTCCTATGCTGACCATCTCAAAAAACTCTAGCTTTACTCTGTAGCATATCTCCTACTCTGAGGTGATCTCTGCCTAACAAACAAAGCTATGTCAAACCCAGAGTTGTTGGACATGCTACACTTAAAGAAATCCCAATCCCTCTGGGATACACGCCCTAGGGATCTAAACCTTGTCACCAGAATAAATATAACATGCTGGAGGGATAAATTCCTGTCCCAGAGACTTCCTATACTCTGGAACAAGCTACTTACCTATGTCAAGCAAATTTCCTGATTAGCACTCTTCAAGAAAAATCTTGATGAATGGATGGGAATTAGGAAATTCACTCGGGGATCACTCCTGTGGCCCTGCTTGACAGGGGCACAGGAAAATATCTTTCTTGGGTGACAAAAGCCAGTGAACCTTGTTGGCTAGGCTCATATAGGCCCTAGGGCTGATAGCCTAGTACCTACATATGAACTTATGAACCTATGAACAAGGTAAAGATGATAGGTCTTACTGTGGATATTTTAATTTGATGTCTTCAAAGAAGATGCTCTATGGTAATCCAACATCATGCATATACCACTGTCTGATGGTGAAGACGAGTCTGACTCTGACAATGATGGCAGTAACCAGGTGGAACACTGAGGCAGCATGATGTGTGTACTGGATACACGGAATGAGGAATTCATAGACTCTATGCATTCCATGGATATGGTCTCTGTACCTGTGAATCTCACACTAGATGCTAAGATTACCAGTCAAAGGGCAGGTTTTTACTTGACTGAAACAGGTGGGAATGTATGTCTTCCCTTGCAGCACAACCTTCAGTGCCTGCCAAAAGCTTCACAGGGTATGTGTCCACCCAAACTAGTTATCTTAATGTCTGCAACACATCAAATGTACCTGGTCATCATACAGACCCAGTGCCACAACATCTCAGACTTTGCAGAGATAGTGCATTTTTTATGAAGTATGTGTAATGATCTGGGGGAGTGCATATCCCATATATGTGGCATCCTAGACATGTTCCTTCATCTGCTACTGCTATCAAGGCTATATATTGGTTTAAGGTCACATGACAGGCACATGTCCAATAGCCACTCTATGCCTGAGTCTAGTGTTGATAGTCATCATGAAAACAGGTGGCCTAGGTCAAACACACACAGCAACATACATTCCACTTAAACATCTTGTGTGGATTCGCACACATGCAAAATTTGGTATCTACGAAGGTGTGATGTTCATGCTAGTGACATGTCTTATATGGCTCATCACTTAAGTTTAAACATCACACTTGCCTGTAGATAAGGGCTTGTTACTCCCTATGACACTTAGAGTGGAGGCAGCTCCCATAAATGGGTGCATGAACAGGATACCTCCACTTGTTCTGCAGGTGCCCAAGACCTGTCAATAAAACCCCACTACAGTGCTGCAACATCTACTAAGGTTGTGTCCCAGCAGACACAAATACAATCCAGTTCCACACACACATGCACATAGCCAGTGATACTAGACACGTCCAAAGCATTTTACATTAGCTCCAACCCAAACCACAACATACAAATACTATATAAAGTTTATTACAGTTGGAATAGCACACACACGCACACACACACACACACACACACACACACACACACACACACACACACACACACACACACACACACACACACACACACACACACTCACACACATTTCCAGTGGAAGACAGTGTACACTTGTCTACCTACTCCAACTGGTATAAATGATAATAATTGTGCTCTGCTTTTTGTACTTTGTTACTTTGGTTGTCTAGGTCTGATACACAACATGGCCATTCTATGAAGGAGTAATCAGAGTCTGGGTGTAGGTTTGCATACATCATTTTTATATTAGTGTATATGACCCAAACCATGAGCCAGCCAGTGCCTCTTGGCCAGTGTCATAGCACACTGTGCCCACCATTGTCCAGCAGTGCTAGATATACCTTGGAGCCATGGTTTATGACATCAGTCATGAATCCAAAGACTGTGGCTAAAGGTGAATACATCATGGCTCCAAGGCACTGTCAGTAAGACATCCCTGGGGAATGTCACCCCTCAGAAACTGTTGAAAGAAGTCATAAATGTGCCATATGTGATACTAATGGGTACTGCTTGGGTGGCCTTCTGACACATTTTACAGTATACCCTGTGCATTACAAACTGCCTGAAGGTTGATACAAGTGTTAATCCTTATGGTTCATGTTCCAACTTCCCAGCTTACCAAGTGGGGCCTTTATATAATGTGGGTGTAGTCTATGGCTTCAAGTATCACAGAGAAGTAGGCTGTATTATAAAAGTGATGCATGTTGTCATCTCTTTCTTTTCTGTGGTGTAAGGAAACTAAATGTGAACCCCCACATGACATAGCATTGCATTGAGGAACTGGTGGATTTTCCTTGATGTAGATACCTGGGATACCCCCCAGGGAAACCTCCAGCATGTCCCCTCTTGGTGTCTGAAATGTCCCTGCTATTATTCTCAAAGCTAAACATATCTTACTATCCAGTGCGAGAGGTAGTCTATAACTGCAGAAGAAGGTGGCACATATCAACCAGCTCCTGGAAGTTGACTCCATCCACACGTTAGCAGTCTATGGTGGCAATGTCATGAAGGCTATAAAATGTTAAACATGGTCACCTATCACAGTGGCTGTGGAGGTGACCATGTGAAAGACTCTAACTTCCAGTGGAAATTACAGCATTTTGCATATACACATTTGCAAAAGCTGCAGCTACATTTAACACTGTTAAGATAATCCCCCTGCTGTAACACTAAAAATCTATGGTGGCCAGTTTCACTGGTGAAGATACTTCCATCCATGGCTTTTACACATTTCTGAATCCCGTCTCCATACTGATTGCATTAAGTTGCTAACATGGAGTCCTTCATTTTAATACATTTCTTCATTACCATCTCACTATATTGACATTAGCATGCACAGCCAGTAACTATGCTGTTCGACCTTGCCTACTCCCATTCATTGAGTCTCCAAATTGTATATACTTTGAGCATGGCTGATCATCATGCGCAGTTCTCAGCCACAATGCAGCAAACATTTCAGTATAAGAGTTTAGTAATCATAGTTAATAAAAATTCTGTAGTTCTAAACAAATGTAAGTTAACTCTCTTTCATATATCTATTTAAAAGCATATAATACTGCTAAAATAATCCATTTATTGTTGAAAATCAGTTGATGAGTTTGACAAATATTGCTGAATATTTATTTCAGATATTTGTGAATTGTTTATCTTGAAGTAGAGAATTTCCGATTTGCATGTTAAGACTGTACTGAATTATATCAAAATTGCTAAGCCTTCTGAAAAAGTGACAGGCACAAAATAAAAGATACAGTAATTATAGAATGATCCATTGAACTAAAAAAAAAAGAATGCCAGTTGATTGTTGATGGATGTAAGTGCGATTAATGGTGAGTATAGTTCTCTTTATAGATGTTATGGATACATATAAGGTGAGTTCCTTTGAAGCAAACAAATAAATAAATGATGATAAATAAAGAATATAAGTTAATTTTTCAAGTTTGTGATTATTGTCAACATATATCTTTTTACTGATGTTATTGAATCTCCATGGCTCTAAAAGCTGTTCCACCTTCAAAAAATCTTCAAGTATCATTTCATGTTAATCCAGTAATGGAGGGGGGGTTGCCACATCTGATCAATCATACACTTCAGATAATACAGCATTCTAATTTTCTGCTGAGATGATTGAAGTATTAAGGTTTAAGACATAATTCTTACTTCATAAAAAAGGGAAAAAAAAGAATATATGGCGACTAAAGTGAATTTGCAAAAAATTGGAGGACGGCATATTTCAGAGCTGGCTAAATGAACTCAATTTTTCCTTTATTACAGATGCAAGGAATGGACAATTGTGGTATCTACATAAACATACTTAATACACTTGCCCATCATTTTAACTGACTTTGACATTAAGTATCAGAGATCCTATTAAATGTTATAATTCACTAAAATATAAACAATTACAGCATGGACATCCTTTGCACAAATTCTCATTTCTCTTCATCTATTAAACTAGTCAAATTTATGTTTCTACTTATGTAATCATGATGCTCCGATCTCTTTTTATTGTGAAATACCTGCTAGGGTTCATCTACTCATGTACATTCTCTTTTCCTTTTCATTATTTTCTTGGGATATACAAAAAAACAAAACATGAAAAATGCAAGATGTATATTGTAAGTGTAAAAGAGGGTACATACTTTTATTACACATCATAACCACATGATGATAAAACAGTGAACAAGTAAAACATACCTCCTAGGAAGAAAACCTCTGTAGAAAGAAAAGGTTCTTTAGAAGAAAGAAATATACACAAACACCATCAGAGTGTACATTTCAAAAAAGCAACTCAGAAAGAGAAGACATCATAATATTTTAATCAAATTACAAGAGAAAAAACAACACCCGAACTTCAGCCTTGGATTATTCTACAACAGCAAAAGTCAAAACCTTAGTCTTCTAAGATATTTTAAACTTAGCCAGAAACATAAAAAAAAAAGATTTGATATTGGTTTGAAAAGGAAATATGTCACAGATCCATAACATTTATGTGCTTTTGTATAACATCCAGTGAAATAGTTGCAATCAATTGTAAATTTTAATATAGCTGCTTGCTGAGATACCTTCCTTAATTTAACAATCACTAGATTAGGGAGTGGGAAACACAATCTGGGCTATTCAGGTTCTTCAATGACACTAGTAAAATTTAATCTTGGAAAATACATAATTCAATGGTGATATCAGAGCATGAGTGAAAACTTTATGAAATGCTACTTCACTGTTATGTGCTGGCTCACGTTTTTCTGGCAAAACCTAAAATTCTTATTTTTTTCATTGTACTTTGGTTTCAAAATGAAGTGACATCTCAATTAACATTTTATGAGTCCACATTTTTATTTTCTGTTTCCAAAATCTCTTGCCAAATGTTCAGATAATTTGTCTATTGCAACTTCTTAGAGGTATGAGATCATCCATTTAACTTTTTCATAAATGCCATAGAGAAAGACAAATAACAAGATATTTTTGCTACACTCAAAACATTTTTACTGATTTTTAAGTTGTTCTAATAAATTAAAAATGTTTATATAAAAACTGATTTGATTATTAATGAATCTATAATCTAAATTAAAAAAAACAAAATTATAAAATATAAATCAGTTGCTTCAATTTAAAAAAAAATAGTTTTGTCTGTATTAATTGATCTATTAAGTAGATACCTTTGTCAAACTTTTAAATGGCCAACTATATTTGGGACTGGATTCAATCACTTCCCACCACACGTATTCAATAATATTTAGAGGTACTTTTCTGATGTGGACTGATGCACAACATACTACAAGACCGCAAAAAAGTAACAAATAAGAAAATGCAGAAGCCTAACAAATAACAAATTACAATAAAGAGTTTGCTGTAGAAGGAAAACTCCTTAAGGATTTAAAGACAGCATTGCCTCCAAGTCTAAGGTGGTATTCATAGTCCCAAGGTTTTCACTTCCGTAGCTGTTGATGTATGAAATGTGTCACTATGCCTTTATGCAAATTCTGTAATAACAAGTATTGTCTGGACTAAGGAAATGCAAAGGCATTTTTTTCAAAAATGCCCACTTGTTGCAAAAGCTTTAAGCAGTTGAAGTTAATCCTTAAGTATTGGCAAAGTACTTTGTAAAAGTGTTAGTGTCCATCCGCTTTTGTACATTTTTGGATATTGCTGATGAACACTGCTATGCATATGCATGTCTGAAGTACTTAGAGCAAGCAACAGAAAACATAGTTTTTATTATTAAGTTTTAAAAAATATAGTTTTAAAGTTGCTTACATCTGTTTCTGCTTCTGTGCTTCACTGTTGTTTATATTTATTTGAACAATAAACCTGAATGTCATGCACTAATAATTTGTTTAAGCATTCTTTTTGCAGGATTGCATTAGTAGTAATCTCCCTTGTTTTTCTTTTCTGTATAAATACATCTTTCTCTGTGTGTCACTATGAACTTATATTAAGTATAGGATCATAGGATCATAAGAGGTTACTAAGCTAATGGCCCTAGGGGCCTTACAAGCCTAACCAAGAGTTTATCCCCAAAAAGAAACCTCAGTCAGCACCTGTCACCTCTGTCAATGAGGGACACAGGTGGAACCCCTGGGAGAAATTTGTGGTTTCCCATCCACTCATCAAGGTTGCGTTTGAAGAGGGTCAGTGAGGTACTCTGTTTGACGTGTATGAGACGTTTATTCCAGAGACGGGGCAGCCTCTGGGAGACAAACCTGTCTCCAGCAGGTTTTGTTGATATCGCATATTAGATTCAGGCCTTTTGAGTGAGTACTGCACAAGGAGTTAGATGTACAGATATGAAGCATCTCTAGTAGGGCAGGTCCGAGATTGCCTTGTAGGCGAGACACATATCACCTCTGAGCAACCTGTATGATACCAAGTAGAGTGATAGTGATTTGAACCTGTCTGCATAGTACAGGTATTGGAGGCCATGGACTCTCTTTGCGAGGTATTTATGTGGTCTTTTCAGTTGGTGCAGATGTTTGGAGAGGTACATACCAAACAGGGCATTATACTCAATTATTGGTCTAATGAGGGAGGGGTATAGAGAGGTAATAATCTCCTTTTTTCAGGATGAAATCCCTTTACTTATGAGATAAACCAAGTACAAAGCTTTTCTGACCACTGCCGCTACATGATGGTCGAATGTGAGATTGTTATCAACCTGGGTACCCAGGTCTCAATGCATGATTTGAGGTGATGAGGTGAGCCAGAATATACAGGATGGGCATGGATTATGCTTCATAATTATGCAGAATCAACTGCATCTGATTCCATTTTCCCTTTCCTAATCACATGACCATTAGCGAATTATTAGGGATGTTTGTGCATTCACACTGATAGGTGGGAGTTGCTGGGGATTGCTCTGGACTCCGCAGCTGTTCGCAATGAATTAATGATTACCCAAGGTCTGATTACACAAACTTGTTGCTTTATGTAATCAAGTATTACTATGAGTCCTAGAGAAAAGCTTAAAAAATACTAATCTGCATATAGTATATGTAAATGAGTTCATCTATCAACTCATGCAAATGAGTTCATCTATCATATTAAGATAGGTGGAAAATGATTTGGGAAACTGCGGACCTTCTCAAGTAGGAAATAAATAATGAAAATGTTATAACTTATTAGCAAGCAGTTCATATTGCAATAAGGTGACAGTATTGTAGTCATGGGTACTGGAACTATAAAACCAGGGGGAGGGGGAGCCCCCCAACTTTTACAGCTGCAAGACCTGTTGGGAAAAATTAATGAAATGGAGTTTTCACGCTAACATGTATTCGCGCATGGAAGTTAAACTAACTAAACTAACTGTTCTTGTTCTCTTACAGGTGTTATGCTGCCGCTGTTTCTTTGGTGTTGCCAGAGTCATGCCGGTAAGGAAAGTTTTGTTCTTTTATTTGCAGGAGTTATGCTGCTTCTGTGTGTGTGTGTGTGCGTGTGTGTGTGTGTGTGTGTGTGTGTGTGTGTGTGTGTGTGTGTGTGTGTAAAATCCCCCAGTTAGGTACACCTGGCAGTTAGTGTTACTCAGGCTCTAACAAGAGCCTGACTTCTCCACCCATACCACCACTTGTGAATCAGGGAGTTGAGTCCATAGGTCTCAACTGTCCAGATTTTCACAGAATATTTGGCTCATACTTTTGCTCTGTTCTCTTAAAATTTGTGGTTTTCTGGCAAATTAAGAGAGAAATTAATTTACTAAAGAATGATATCCCTTTAAGTTTCAGTCTTCATATCTTTTAGGAAACACATGGTAACACACAACACTTTATTTTAGCAACTTTCTAAGATTATACAAGCAATATTTAAAACGTGTCCCTGGTTTTGGACCTTTAACCCCAAACAAATTTTGGCTTTTTCCAGATTTCTTGTGCTGCGAAGTTGAGAGATTTAGTTGAGTATGAAGTGGATTATACTAGGATCTGAGAGATTCAGGGGAAGAGAAGTTTAGTGCTCCTTATGCTAATGTGCTGGCGTTGTTAGTAACACAACAGGTAGCTTACTTGCCTTTTGACGCAGGAGGCTGTGGGTTCTATTCCCACAGTATGCAGATGGATCACTGATACTGTGCTGTGTTGTACTTTAAAGGAAGTGGATGCTGCAGTCCTATGAATATCCTCCTTTTGAGGAGTTACCTAGTAACTATGTTTCTGTTATCAGTTTGCCATCCATGCACCATTGCAAAATTACTAGCGTATCATTTTTTTAAGGTAGCATAGGCAATTTATTCTTCAAGAGCAACAGGCACTTTATTTGTAGATGAAACAATGATATATAAAATTGTTTGATAGCAGCAACCTCTTCATTAGTTACAGATCCCTTTAATGTGGAATTATTTAGATGGCTTTCTTCTGCAGAGATCTTGCATATTTACTGATATTGGTGGATTGTAATGACAGAAGTCTGAGTGGCCTTTTATGGTTGAAATTTGCTGAAATGGGTAGTTTTGTCATTACTGGTTCATACATTTTGTGTCATTGCTTACTAGAAGACTGTTTCAAACTACAAATTTAAAACACATTCTGACAAGTGGGGCTGTATTATACAAGGAATATAATTTAATGCAATCAGGCAATATAATCAGGAAGGTTAATCAAAGAATGCATACATGTATGCTTGCTCACAGGATGCAGGAGATCAAAATAGGAGAAGAGACTAGTCACCAATGAAGTCTCCCAGGGTACAGTGCTGAGACTTTTTCTGTTTGGCATATACATCTCAAAAGTAAAAGGAAATGCCAAAGGGGCTTTGGCCGACTAAGTCTAAGATGACTGCAAGCTAGGAGCAGTATTGAATCCCCAAATGACTTAGCCATCATGCAGAAAGGCTTGTCCCAAACAATAACTGGTGCCAAAATCATGAGTTGAAACTAAATTCCAAGAAATACATTATCATACCCTTTGACAAGAAATCTACTCCAGGGAACCACCAAATTGACAATGCCCCCTGAGAACTGACCCAGTTGTTTAGCATTTGGGACCTTGTATGTTCAGTGACCTAACCTTTGACCAATATGTGCCCAGAGTCATAAGAAAGTCTTTCTATATTGCACAGCTTCTAAACAAATTGATTGTGACTAGATCTAGAGATGTTATTGTCCCCCCTTTACAAAGCCCTCATTAGGTCAATCATTTTGTATAATGCCCACTTTGGCATGTATCTGTCCAGACCCATGCAACAACTGGAATACCCACAGAGATACCTTACTAAAAGGATGCAAGTCCTAAGCAATAGGTCTTGCATGGACCGCCTTAAAGATTTATTGCTATATTCAGTATCCTACAGAGTGCTTAGAGGTGACATATCTGGCATACAAGGCATCCTCTGACCTAATACAGATGGACCTACTGAACATCAGCAAGTCAAATGACATCAGAAATACTCAGTCCAGGTATCTAAACTGAATGTTGTGGAGAGATGGATATGTATCATAGAGGCTACCACTATTCCAGAACAGACTATCCATTCAAGTAAAACAAAGCTCACCTCTGTCCATATTCAAATGCAACTTGGATCTAAGGATGGGTAATAGAAAATGTGCTCCAGGATTGCACCTTTTGCCACTAATGGATACAGGCAGTTCCTAAATGCTGCATCCCTTACATGGGTCACCTCAAATTATCTATAGTATGATCACATTTATTTTCACTAGGGCTAATATGCAATTAACAGCCATGGAATAGGTAAGACCAATCAGGAAATGTTAATTCAAGCACCAAATGGGAAATCTGCTAAGCTTAAAATGTACTCCAAGTGAACCTATGTTGTGGTAGTAAATGGTTTGAAAAAATTGCCCTTTTTAGTTCACTAAGTGCCCCTCTCACCCCCCCCCCCAATCTTCAACAGCTTCCGGTCCCTCTGATTTTACTTGGAGAATTGTATTTCTTTTATTTATCTGATGGTCAGATACGGATGCCAGCACTTATTAAATGATTGTCATTTATGGATGGAAATTCATGGCAGCAAAACTGGACTGGATATTCATGCATTCATAAAGGTAAGTAAAAGAAATTTTGGAATTCATTTTAATGGCATTTAGTGATTATTATACACATATGAGTACATAATTTGAATTGATTATATTCTGATGTAGTGCATTTTTAAGACTATATTGATGTGTCCAGATACATGCTACTTTACTGTGGGATTTCTGAGTGTCACTTTTGAAAGAAAAATGACAGAAAAGTGTTAGGGGAGGAAAACAGATCTGTTGTCAAAGTGCTTGCAGTATTAATATGAATGTACTGATTATGCTGAACAGATTATTGCAAGTCAGCTTTATAACTCACTAGACTGGGATTTTGCATGTGTATATGAGTATGGTTGTCACGTCAACAAACTTGGTTTTGTATTCATATCTTTTATTTGTTTGTGATGAGAGGAGGCATGCCTTCATTGCTGTTATTTTTGGCTGATGAATGGATCAAAACTTTCAGAGAAGGACTTTGTCATGTTGATTTAGGTATATTAATGATGCAGTAACAGGGATCCTGACAGAAGAAAGACAGTTTTAGGCATACCAGCCCTTAGGACAAATGGCAAATGCCTTTCTGACAAAGGGCGAGCCAAACAAGCTGAGAGGACAAAAGCCTGGAACTAAGTATTTATGAATATAAGTGCTGCTGATGGAAGAAACCGCACATTAATACAATGCAAGAAAAGGGCCAATGATATGATAGGACCTGCCAGAGCAAAGGTAAGGCGGAATGAAATTGCCCATAACTGTTTTAGGAGACTCTCCTACACTTATGGCTTTAATACCCGATGAGGAATACCTCCGTTCTATTCATGAGGATGATAGTAACAGAGATGATGAGGGCACTGGTACAGTCAGAGGTGGGGTGTCATTTGCAGCATCAACAGAAACCTGCTCAGAAAGTTGGTTTAACAAAGGTAGCATATTTATAAATTCTTACCGGGGATAGAGCCCACAACTCTCCTGGACATGGACTGTCATCACAAAATACAATCTTGGAAATTGACTAGCATTTCTATGGTATTACACTGGGATGGAATGGCTAGGCTTAAAATGATCCCTGGGTCAATAGTCTAGTAATCTCGTATGATCCTATCAATTGAATGCTGAGGTGGAATAATTACATGTAACAGATAACAGTTACTATCAACAAGTTAACCATCTACTTCTGCATATAATGACAATGAAAAGAGTTTGCATGGTACGTTTCCTCCACACCTACATAGGCCAGTATTTGATTAGCAATATATTTAAATAATGTTTGCAGTGTCCACAGCAGAAACAGTCAGTTCAACTATCCCAGTAACTTTAGAGGGTATCAGCACCAGAAAGGCTGCTGCTGCTGATGATGATATAGCTATATTTATGAGACTGCCTGAAGAAAGTGCTGCACATTTGTTAAGTTTAATGGTAGAGTCTCACACCCCAAAACATGTTGGTAACTCTCCAGGAAGTGACACTGGATCACAAAGTCAGTTACAGGGTGACATTATACTACATGTTTTTCAGGGGGAAAACCCATGAATCCCTACACCATTATCCCCAAACCCTCATGAAAACCTTCTGGATTTTTACAGAAATTCAGAGTTAACAGTGTCCACAATGACACCTTTACAAATGGGTGCCAGGTGCAGGCATATGATCCTGCTAACTCAGGAAACACATAAAGCATTGACTGCTCAGGAACAAATGTTCAGTGACATTGGTCAGACTCAGTGTACTCCCACAGAGTGTCAGCCAGAAATGCTTAGAGTCCTCCAGGGTGTATCTGAGGATATCTAGCACTACATGGAAGTGGAAGTGGGTAGGGAAAATGCCATGATCACATTGTTCCATAGTATGGTGCCATACCAAACATCCATGGGTGCCTCCATTTATACACTAGTGAGGACTTACCAAACTCAAATAGGATTCACTTTTCAAAGGGGCTTAGAATGTGGAACTGTTAGGACACATGGGGGTGTATCTC
The DNA here is from genome assembly GCF_019279795.1 of Protopterus annectens. Lineage (NCBI taxonomy): Eukaryota > Metazoa > Chordata > Ceratodontiformes > Protopteridae > Protopterus > Protopterus annectens. Next base: position 530,700,747 of record NC_056729.1, on the reverse strand, counting down.
ATGGTACTACAGCTGCTTTTCAAGAAGATAGTGGAAATAGTAAGGGGGGCAAACATGACAGATTTAATGTAGGCCATGTCAGTATTCAACTACATGTAGGAGAACCTCTCATTTAAGGTCCCAGTCCTGCAGCACTATGAAATCAGTGTCTAGAGGGTCACCTGAATCACGTAGGTCTCGACATCACAGAAAGTCACCATTTAGTTCACATGACAGCCCCTCCTCAAGATCACATGCACCTTCACCTACCTTATCTTTAGGAGCTGTCTATGACCTTTGACCTTGACGTATTGGGATTCTTCTTAGACATTTCATGTGCTTATAATTTGACTTTTAACACTTAGATGTCAATGTTTAACTTGAAAACAAATGCATTATTGTAAAAAATAAATAAAAAGGCAGAATACGTGCCTGTAGAATGATGACTTCGTATTAAGACAGTTTGTATCTGCATGCATTTTGTTTCAATAATGCTATTGCTTATTATTAAAAGTAATATTCTGAAAGAAAGCTGGGCATTCAGATTGTGCTGATTTACTGCAGTAGTGGTCTAGTCATAATTAATGTTACATGTAAAACCCATCTCACTTTTAATGAATGTTAACCATACCTCTCACCTCTTAGGACAAGAAGTCTGGACAAAGACTTAAATAATGGGGGGGGGGGGTAAAAGCTAAAAAAACAGGAACAGATTTTAAATATTGCTCATATAAAGAAAGTTGGTAGAATAACTGGATTTGTGTTAGCATGCATTTTCTGAAGGATATTAAGTCTGAAACTCAAATGAATATCATTATTTAGTGACTTCAGTCCTCAGTGATTTGCCAGAAAGCCACAAACTGTACAAGAAATAGACCAAAAATATAAGACAAAAATCAGAACATTCTGCAAAAATCTGGACAGTTGAGAGCTATTATGTTAACTGTGGCATCAAACATATATGATAGAAAGCTATGATATCTATATTAATGATTTATTTTCCCATTTCTCAATATATTTACAGCAGTTGCAGTGGTGCAACAGACAGCACACTCATCCTTGATGCAAAAGGTCATGGTTTCTACTCCCAATCCAGGTAGATAGTTTGCTGACACTGTAGTTAACATAATTTGGTGCTGTATTCCTGAGTGTGTTGTCCTTCAGATGAATCGTTAAACCAAGGCCCTATCTGTCTGAGTTGGTAGTAGATCAAGTGGATGTAAAAGATCCCATTGCACCTATCAAAAAGAGTAGGGAAAATTGCCCAATCTCTTGACCAACTATCCCCATAGTTCTATAAATACAACATCGGGTCTCCCCTGAAAAAGGTTACTTCACTATAGGGCTAACCTAGTCAAAAAGTGAATACAAAATTTAGAAGAATGGGACTTGTACATTTTATAGATTGTTGTAGTCATAAATTTGAATTTTTTACTATTCCCAGTATTAGTATACATTGAAGAAGTGTATCTTGATGAGCCATCAACTAAAAAACTCCAAAGTGTTCCATTTGTATATCCAGTAGAAGACAAATAGATCTCATTGGAAAAATGCTCTTAGGGATTTGGAGCATATCATATCTCGGAGACATGTTGCTTAGATGTCTGCTGAAAACTCAGAGAACAAGGTTCATACCTTTCAACCTCTAAGTGCAAGAAATCTGGGCAAAGCCTAAAATAATGTCTGTGTGTGTGTGTGTGGGGGGGGGGGGTAAAACCTCCAAATAGGGGCAAATTTTAAATATTGCTCTTATAAACTGAGAAAGTTGCTAGAGTAACAGGTTTGTGTTAATATGCATTTTTAAGGCTTATAAAGTCTGAAATTTAAATGTTTGTCATTATTTAGTGACTTAAATTTTCAATGATTAGCCTGAAAACCTCAAATGTTATGAGGAACAGACTAAAAATATGAGGCAAAAATCTGGACATTCTGAAAAATCTGGAGAGGTGAGGGGTATGACAAGGTTATGTATACTAAAGTCAAAGGATGGGAACATATAGCAAAACCTAACTCTTCTTCAGTCTACCAATAAAGCACATCAGACTTCAGCAATGTATGGAAGTAGAAAAAAGAGAAAAATATACATTTGTCAGTTCTCATGTTTACTTGCTCACGACCCTTACTGCCCTACAAATTAGCAGCAGACAGGTGTAAACAAGAAAATAAGAAAGAACATAAGAATGAAATAAACAAGAGATATCTATCAGAAAGAAATGAGCAGCATATAACCTACCGATTCGACAACACCTTTGCAAAGTATTGTATTTTGACTGATAAATATTAATTGTTGGCATAATAATACATTTGCAAGTTCCAACTAAAATGCCACATTCAGGACTCCCATGTAGACTGACAGAATTTCACATCAGGGAATTTGTGAGGAGCTCATGGGAAAAACATACAGAATTATGACCTTTCTATGAGCTAACAAAACTGCACATAGTATTAGTTTTCAAATATTTTACTACAGAAAAAAATGCTTATCATATTGAAACAACATGCAACCTTATAGGTTCATAGATTCATAGGTGATTATGTAAGCAAAAATGCCCATCAGGGTGTATGTTAATGTGTAATTAACACCCGTGGAGGGTGTTATGAGGCCCGACACCATGTGGGAGGGCATTATTGTGCTTAGAGAATGTGTTCAAATTGTTGTGCTTTACTTACTTATTTTTTTAAGTACTGTATTATTTTTTTTGTATATTTTTTATGTAAAATAGTTCCTCCACTTAATGTTTCAAACTTTCTGTAGTACATGTTAATGGTGATGGCGGAAGCATTTTACATCAAAAATATAATATAGTACTTAGAAAAAGAAAAAAGTAAGTAAAACACAACAATTTTAGAGGCAGCCCATTCTCTCTCTCATACACAGCTTTCATGCATGCATTCACTCACACAAGTGTCTCTTAGTCTCACACACACTCACACACACACACACACACACACACACACACACACACACACACACACACACACACACACACACACAGTCTTCTCTGCTTTCATACGTGCACTCACACATTGTTCTCATTCTCTCAATGTCTCTCACACACACAGTAACTTCTGCTTTTATGCACACATTCATTCACACATGATCACTCTCAGTCTCTCTCTCTCTCTCTCTCTCTTACTTTCATACACCCATACACACTCTCTCTCTCTCTCTCTCACACACACACACACACACACACACACACACACACACACACACACACACACACACACACACACACACGCTTTTTATTTTACACTCGCTAAACAGAAGAAGAGCTGCTTAGCCAATGTAAAATAGCAGCTTAACTGATCTGGATCTCACACTCATACATGCACACACTTTCACACACAAACACATACGCACACTTTTTTTTACTTTTGTTTTATTTTACTCTCGCTAAACAGCAAAAGTGCTGCTTAGTGGGCGTAAAATAATGGAAGTCATTCCGTTTTTCTCAGTCCGAGCTCCACGGCATCTTGATAAGCTGCCATGAAGTGGCAGACTCATTTTTCACTGGGCATTACTTGTATACTAATACCTTGCTGGAGCACATTCATTCTCTCGTAAGGGTACTGATGTATAGTAAGCCCATTCTCTAATAGGCTAATAGCACAAGAGCCTTTAAAAGCTTAGCTGATAATACCCAGGATATGACAATATTTATATCTTAATTCCACAGATATGAGATGAAGTAGTATCACGGTAGTGGGTCTTTGGGTGTTGGAGCCCTAAGGACTTTTACAGACTGTGTCTGCCCATAAGGGACATGGGCAGTACCCTAGGAGTGAATGTATGGTTTTGATGTTGTGTGTTTTCTACAAGTTGCAATGCCCACTTGTGTTGCTTTCTCTGCTCTTGTATGCACTTGTAAATAAGTCATAAGTCATGCTTTTAAAGAACCCTGCTTCCTGTAATACCATACTTTATCCTAGCACGGACATTTTTTTTAAATAAATGTTACTTTATTGCAGGAATAATATTGATCATAGGGAAGCAACATCCAACATTATGACACTGATGTTTTCACATGTTCTCTTCAACATGTTACAACTGGATACACAGTTTCCCTCCCTTTTCTCCTGTATGTGTAAATCACATTGAAAATAAAAGAGCAGCAAAGTTGATGAAGTGATACCACTCATGCCCTCTTTGTGGAATATATTCAGTGGTACAGTGTCCCGTATAGTTAAATTAAATGAGAGTTTCAGTGAGAATGGTTTCTTACTCTTCTTCAATATTGCTTGATATTCCTTAAGGATGGAGATGTTTATTTAAGTGTGGGCTAACTCTGAGACTGTCTATGTGCTGTATTTTTATATTATGGAGTAGCAATGTATAATGTTATTTGTTGCCTGACATTAACTAATATCTGCTCTAGTTAAGGAAGCCGGTTATAAGTATTCCCATAATTTGAAAAGTGCATTTGTTTTCATAATAAAATGTTTTACTAAGGAAAAACAGATGATCATTGGGAAACAACATACAGCATTATGATTTTGATTCCTTCATATTTTCTCTCACTCTGACAAAACGTATGCATGCTGTTTTATATACAAAACATTTAGTTTGTTTAGCATCATTGACCACATTGATACAACAACAGCATGGGGAAATTGGAAGGGTCATTTATCTCTTCTAGAAAGTAAATGGCAAATGATTTGTGATGCAACAACCAAACCTGGCCTTAATGACCACATAAGTATAAAGCCTTTCCTTATTATTGACAGTTAATACAGTTAATATAGTTCATTATAATTATCATATATTCGATTTATACATTAAATTCTCCTACCTATCATACATTATTCATTATTCTTTTATTACTTATTCATTTTTCATTATTTTTACTATTTTTATTGTGCATCTTTTAATAGTCACTAACTAACTAGCCTTGTAGTAAAGATTTTGAGATATACATCCATTCATCTACTATGACACTTTTTTCGATGATGATACTTATTATATTAATTCTTGATATAAATATTGCACCTCTGGTTCAATTTCGACCTATGCACAGATCCATTATTGTAGGGGGCCACTACTCTAAGCTTGATAGGTTTGTGAGTACTTTTTAGTACATCCATTTTACGTAGCATGTATTGTATGTAATTCATAGTATGTAATCTACTTGGTACAAGATCTATTCACTAGAAATTAGGACAACATCTGTAGATATCCTTATTCTTTTTTCATTATATCTTCAATATACGTATAAAGTACAACATTTATATTTTTATACTTTTTAGATTAGATAGATTAGATACATTTTTATTTTGATGATACATATCTACACATTAGTTGTACTATTTTTTACAATGCTTTAGTACAAGTTTATAGGAACCAGTCCTGTTGTTGTTATTATAACAATTATTTATTGTTATTTATTGTATATTATTGTATATTATTACATTATATTTTTTATGTAAGGTATGTATGTATGCTTTGAGGCACATAGCCCTGCAAGGATGTAAAACTTGATGTAAAACTTGAGTGAATTCATTGTAATTCAATTAACTCATTTATTATTTTGGCGCCTAATTTGACATTTAAGGACTCTGATTGTGAGCTTCTGGGTTCTGATGAAATCTGCTTTGCAGATGAAAGCGCTCAACCTTGTGGACCTTGTGTGTACTTTAATTCGTTGATTTACACAACACAGCTTGTGCTTAAGTTTGTATAGTGCTTAAGTTTGTACAGTGGATTCGAATAAAGCTGTTGGACTATTCTTTTTGGTACTGTGCTGTCCTTGAGCACCCAGCCTATTCCGTGGAGTTATTAGTAGATTTGCATTTTTTTCGTTCTTGGTTCTTCTTCAATATTGCTTGATATTCCTTAAGGATGGAGATGTTTATTTAAGTGTGGGCTAACTCTGAGACTGTCTATGTGCTGTATTTTTATATTATGGAGTAGCAATGTATAATGTTATTTGTTGCTTGACATTAACTAATATCTGCTCTAGTTAAGGAAGCCGGTTATAAGTATTCCCATAATTTGAAAAGTGCATTTGTTTTCATAATAAAATGTTTTACTAAGGAAAAACAGATGATCATTGGGAAACAACATACAGCATTATGATTTTGATTCCTTCATATTTTCTCTCACTCTGACAAAACGTATGCATGCTGTTTTATATACAAAACATTTAGTTTGGGAAAGAAAGCATACTATTAAACTGGGCAAATGCAGCAAAGTAATCCTCCCCTGAGATCATAAAGAGTAATGTATTCGCTATAAGTAATTGATGCACATTATTTTTAATCTACAAAATAAAGCAGCGAGGTGGTTCACTGGAAAGACTTTCACTTCATAGTACAGGGTTCAATCTAGGTCTGATGGGGTTTTCTCTGAATACTCAGAGTTCCTTCCAAATATACTGAAGTTGTTTGTAGAATCATTTAACTCCTAGGTTGTGTCTAAAAAAAAGAGTCAGGAAAACATCATTTCACTTGCTCATTTAACAAATACATGAAATAATAAATAAAAATAGTATGCTAATCCCCCCAAAAATTGCAATTTTTAAACATAATGTGGCAAGTCCACCACTAGTTTATTTGAAAGGAGGTGACGGCCAACAGTATTATTTACATATTTATTTAGTTAGTAGGTTATTACATTTGTTGATCAGGGTAGTCTGGCTGGACTATGGTATCCCTTTTCAGCAGAGGCCTGGGGAGAGAAGGTGCAGTTACAAAACAGACAATTGTATACAACAGAAAAATGTAAAGCTTAAAATTATAATATGGCATGCAATAACTGAAAGATAGCTATACTAGAAAATCTGCAATTTGCAATCTGTAAAATATAGAGTCATTACATATTAACTCAAGACAAATTTGAATATACAGTGAGGTTTAAAAGTCAAGTTATACTTTTGGGATTATGGGTAGAAGAAATAAGAGAGAGAGAGCAGTGTGGGAGATATGAGTAGAAAGCACAGAAGAAGTGATAAGAGTAGAAAGCAGAGGGTAGGTGAGAAAAGGTGATAAGTATATGTATTTGTTAGGTTATATAGAGAGAAAGAAAGTTGTAGTAAGTATGAGTTGAGATTTTGCTAGTCGGAAAAACTGTTATGGGATAAGTACATACAACAGAAGTGGCTATAATGGCAAAGAGATAGACAATAGTAGGAAATCTGCATTGTGAACCTTTATTAAGGTATACAGGGGTAATATATGTCTGTTAGGACCAAGGTAGTCTAGCCTAGAGCGATGCAATATAGGAGCCAAGTGCTTTTAGTGTGCTGATTTAGCAAGTCTATGAATTGGAAAGGTTAGTTTGTTGTCTGAAGCTGATAGGGATAGGATTACAGATTTTGGAGAAGTATTTTGAGTGCAAGGCAGGCCAGCAATGTTGTGGGTTTTAGTTTTGGTTAATTGGGACTTGTTCATGATGCATAGTGATCTTGCAGGGGTGTAAGGTACCATTAAGGCTTGAATTTCAGGATAGTTGTGAGGCTTGTAGATTATATTATGAAGAAATGCCAACTGGGTGATAGGGAGAGATATTGTAAAAGGTCTAGTCAGTCTAATTGTTTTAAGGATAAGTGATGGTGGGATTTAGTAGAATGGCTAGTGGAAAATTTAGCTGTCTTGTTGTAACATGGTTTAAATATTTTAGTACAAATTGCTGAAGGCTGGTGTAGAGGGGAGCTGTATGCAATAATGAAGGTAAGAGATAGGCACAGGCTATTGTGTTTTTTGGCACTGCTAGTTAAAATGTGATTGCTATGACATAGAAATATTTTTTCCTGTGGGTTTTCTAGATAGCTTGCTGTATTTGAATATAAAACTTTACATGGTTATCTGTAATGACACACAGTACCTTTGTGTGAAACACTACTCTAGTATGTGTGTTGTTTGATGATGTGAGGTGATGGAGAATTATTCTTCTATATGACCTATTTTTGTATGATAAGCAACAAATTAGTTTTCTTGGCATTCATCAGGAGGCAAGAATTGCTGAACCAGTATTCTATAGAAGGAAAAACATTTTTGAATCTTTTCCTGAAGTTCTTGAACATTAGGTTTCATTAGAAAAGGGTCTTTAGACATTATAGCCCAATGCAGTGTCTAAAATAGCAATTCTTATTGACAACTGTATAACTGTACATGCAATGCCATTGAGCAGTACAACTTCGAAACAGTCATTGCTGACTTCATAAAACAACTATTGTACAAAGCATAGCATGTAGCTTGAAATAAAATTATGACAGAAAGTCAGAGCCAAGGATCATTTCTAGATGTAGGCATGTGATAATGGTCAAAAATAAGAAAAAAAAATGATTTGATCCATTGTCTGAAGTAAAGGCATTCATTATCATGCAGATATTGCAGTATCCTAAACTAACCCAATTAACTATATATGAGAGCTAATGACATTGTGAAAGTTCAGAAGCTTACATTGCACTTTTGGAAGAAATGTAATAAAAACATAATGGAAGTGCAAACTGTTTTCATAAAATGTACAAAACTTTTTAGGAAATTGTTAATGTGGATTGACTTTGGGGGTCGGTTAAGCCAGTTAATAATTTTAATGGTAAGATTAGTAAGTATTAAATCTTTATGGTAAAAAATGAAATGAAATGACATGAGCTATTTGATGCTAAGTAATCACATTTCAGAAAGTGGAAAACATTAAAATTTAAGGGAAAACCTGGAACTGAGCAAAGCAAAATATTTGCATTCTTTGAAGTATAAATAGGAATATATTGAATGCGGGTAGACCATAATAAGAGGCTGATTAATTTTATCATAGGGATGGCTCGTCGATTTGAACTCCCTTTACTCTATTGGACTGGCCTGCCTTCTTGGCTTAAGCCTGTTGGGTGCAGCAACTTCTACCTTACGGACCAACTGCTACTTTGATTGCTTCTTTGTTTCCAGCCAGGGTTATAATCCTAGTTCTCCACTGAGCCATATTCTCTGCAGGAAAGTCAGTAGATCACAGATTTCAACTTGGGGTAAACCCACTTAGCTATTTAACCACCATTACGAGTGGGTTTTGCTCATGACTGCCATCATCTTTTAGGCATTGATGGATTGCCACCCACTTCTAAATTTAAGACAAAAGTTTAACTTTCTACTGGATTAAAAGATTCCAGCTCTACCTCCCTTTGGAATTTGGCCCACCTTCTCTATCTTTCAGTGTCTTACTTTCTTTCTTTCCCTCACTTCCCATCCTTGTTCAGCCAAATATGTTCTTCTTGAATCCCTGGCACTTATTTAGGCCAATAACTTTTCAGTTTAGGTTCCTCCATGTTCATGTTACCCAGATTAACCTGACAGTCCCTCCTGAACTCTTGTTTTAAAGGGTTGAACCAAACCTTGAGTTTATATGCTGCTATTCCTCCAAGACAGTCCTAGCTTTTGGCACCTAACAGGATATATGACTGGAGGGATCTCCCTTATCTTTCTCCAGTGTTCACAAAACCTCATTTTCGAGCAGGCTAATTCAGAGAGCATGTGTTCTTGTCTTCATGTTCTAGTGGTCATTATGTTTCTTGCTTCTAATTAGATGATTTAGTGAATGTTTCCTCCAATTTACTCCTGAGTTTATACAACCTATCGGAACATTCCAAGGTGCATTTCCAAGCTGCATTTTAGCACATCCAAAGAGGTTGTCTTAGATATGCAGTAAAGGTCAAATGTTATTTATTCAGGGGAATCTCATTTTTTTTTTGTTTGTTTTTTGTGTTTTTTTTTTAATTTTACCCCTTACTGGTTAAGCAGCAATGCTCATTTTAGATAACTAGCTCTGTCTTCTAATTCTTTTGTTATATGAATTATTTCAAAATTTCCAGCACTATCAGCTCTGGTGTACCTTCCTTCCTTTTATTATTTAAATAATTTCAAATTTTTAAACATTGTATGCCCACAGTGGTGCAGCGGTTAGCGTTGTCGCCTCACAGCAATATGTTCTCCTGTTTGATTCTCGGTTGAAGACCATTCTTTGTGGGTCTGCATGTCTTCCTTGCGGTACAGTGAGTTTTAAAAAGACATGCAGGTAGGTGTGTGTGTGTGTGTGTGTGTGTGTGTGTGTGTGTGTGTGTGTGTGTGTGCCTTCTCTGAAGGTTGGGCACCAGGCAGGCAACTCAACACCGTAAAACACCACTGCCAATCACTCTGCAGACCAGTGCTCCACAGTGGCAACCCCTAACAGGAAAAGCTGAAAGACACTGCTTTGTCAGTTATGCTATAGCTTTTTCTAATAACGGTAGACGGAACTTTATAAGTGGTTTAATTTCTATTTCCTTATGACAGAATCCTAAAGGATCTTAAGATGTCCATCTACTAATACAAAAGCATGTATTCAAATGATTTTTTTTGTATTAACCAAGAAAACACCTATTTTTGAAAGTGAATTAGTAATTTGCTTTTTACTAAAACGAGAATACAGGTGAGACTGCATTTGGGACAGAAAATATACAATGTCAGTTTGACAAAACAGTTTTAGATTTCCTTTCTGGGAAGTTAGTTCCTAAGCTTGAGGAGAATTGGGTTCATGTCTTGTAAGGCTATCAACCCATGGCTCCTTAAAAAGTCTTATCATTTTTGTTGCAATCTGTGGTCTCTATTCTAATCTTTAAAAGCCAGATGTACCTGCTTAAAATGTTGCATATGACTTCACTACCTAGTGTAAATAGCTATATTATGAGATATTAAAAATAAATAAATGAGTCAGCTTACTACCCCTCCTTATTCAATGCCGCCATCAGGAAAATAGGGGTCTATACCAGAACATCAAAGTTTTAAAACTTTGAATATTCTAATATCGAACCGTTTTGAGCGAACGCTAAAAATAGAGAAGCTGCAGAACATTGAATTCTTTCCCAGGGAAAGAATTCAGTTGGCTGGGTCTGTGGCTTCACTATTTTCAGTGCTGTGGTGGAAATTTATGGGTCAGGTTCAGGTAAGTATGCAATTGTGTGGTTGTTAGGATTAGGGTGTGGGTTAGGTGAGTTAGAGTTTGGGCGCAGGTTAGGTGAGTTAAGGTTAGGGCGTGGGTTAGGTGAATTAGGGTTAGGGGCGGGTTAAGTGAGTTAGGGTTAGGGTGCAGGTTAGGTGAGTGCGCGATAGTGACGGAACTTAGGGCTAGGGTTTGGGTTAAGGTAAGTGGATAGATAGTAGTGTACGTATAGTTTAGTGTAGGGTAAGTTGTAGGATTGTAAGTGTATGTGTGTGTATTGATGTTTTTTAGGTGTGCTTGTGTTGTGTGTATGTGTTTCGGAATAGCAAATTTTTTCTCAAGGAAAAAATTTGCTGTTCTGAATGTTCGATATTATGTGGTTTAGATATTTTAGGTTCAATGAAATAGTGTTCACTATTTTCATCTTTCGATAACATGATATAAACGCGAAAATAGGATATGTATTTAGGGGAAGATATGTGGGTCTTTGTACCTAGAGAATAGGCACAGCTATGAAGTAAAGATTTTTCTGTCTATAGACCAATTCATAGACTTTTCACTATATCATTTTTACTGATTTAGTCAAAAAATGCATTATATCACACATCTTCCTCTTATATGCATTTCCCATAATGGCATACAATCAGTACACTCCTTCTGTAACACATGCCACAAGCAAAATGATATAACATATACAACCCTCTCCCAGCAACAGACCTGATGTTAACTCCAAATACTTACAGATTCACTGAAGTCTATAAAAAAATATGTCTACATTTCAGCTTTCATGCTGGAAGAGACCCAGATATCTCATCAACATCTGCATTGGTTTGTGCTTATTAAATATCCACTCAATCTCTCCCGAATGTACTATTAGACATGTTTGCATGTGTCATGTTTTCATGTATAATCCTTTTAGGTACCTGGGGGAATCTTCTGCTCCAAAATGACTTTACCCTTCCACCATATATATGCCACAGCCAATGAGTGCTTTGACCTCCTTCCAGCCTACTTCCACCTTACTCCTGTCCATACTTCTCTGTCTCCTTATTGATTCCCACAACCCTCTCCCTACTTAAATCCCTTATCCTCTTCTGCTTTTCTCTAAACCATGCATATCCTCTGTATCCAGTCTTTCATTTCCTTTATTTTTATACTTATCCTTAGCTTCCCTTCCATTTCCCAACTTTTCGCTTTTTTCTTTTAACTGCCCATACTACCTGCAGCATTTGCACTCTCTGTTCAGTGTTCATTTTCTCATCATCCGTACTCTAAATATCTCCAAATATCCATAACATCTAATCCTACACCCATAAAGACTGCACATCCCTCCACACACAATCCACATCCTTTCACTCATATTACTTTGTCTATAATCTGCACTTGATTCCCCCTTCCCCCAGCACTTATCCTCCTCACTCCTCTTATTTTCATAAACCCTCTTCAGTACCTTATACAACATACAAAGAACCTTCTTTCGCAGTTCATACGCCATCCCCTTCTCAGTAAAACCATTCAACACATCCCAGCTGTCCCACCACTTAACTCTCTAACTCTCATTTCTCATCATCTCCCCACACCTGGCATGATGCCTCCCAAAACTGTCTTCCACTCCTTCTGTCCCAAAAATGTCCTTCCGACCCTTTCTTTATCCATCTTCATCCGTACTGTAACAAAGCCACCATTAACCCACTCCACTCCTGCTTTATCCCCAGCAATGCCATTATACAAATCATGATTGCATTGTACAATATCCTTTTCCTCTTCTTACTAGCCTACCTGCTGCAACCCAGGCTGAAGTCTACAATCATCCTGTTCCTCTGTGGAAACATTTTTTTCTTCAAATATAAGCCATTTTTTCTTCTTACCTTTTCAACATTTTTCTAAACTTTTTCCTAGCCTCTTCACACAACATTTACATAATTCTCCTTATCTTCCTGCCTTCCACACTCAGTTTATACCCCGACAATCTTCACACATCTTTGTCCCACTTCAACTCCTCATGTTTGTCTTCTCCACGAATCATGTCCACATTTACTTCTGCCATATATCTCTTAAAATGCATCATACTCCAACCTCCAATTGCTCCTTCTACCTGAAATCTTCATTTCCCTACTTTGCACCTCTTGCCATCACACAAAAACTGGTCATAGATCTCCTGCATTTCTACTACTCTATTTACCCATGGTTTTGCCCCTATGTGCTGAAGTAAGTAATGCTCTGAAGGAAGAGATATAGTTTGTATCACACTTACCCCATGTACTAATGTTCACAGTGTAGTAGTACATTTATCATATGTGTTCCTTAACCAAGCAGATAGCTCACACACTTACCCATGTACTAATGTTCATAGTGTACTAGTACAGTTATCATACATGTGTTCCTTAACCTAGCACATAGCTCACACACTTACCCATGTACTAATGTTCATAGTGTACTAGTACATTTATCATATGTGTTCCTTAATCTAGCACATAGCTCATTCCAATTTCCCTCTTATTCAGCAAAGCAGTTAGGTAAACTTTTATCCCAGGAAATACTCTGCCTCCCTTTGATAGGGGCAATTCAACTTCCATTCACATTAACTGCTTCTGTCGGTTCAAACTACCAAAAACTCTTAGAGTTGAAATGCAGTCATATTTCTTGGCCAAACCTCTCCCAAATTATTAATATTCCTCATAGCAAATACATTCACATTTCCTAAGACCAATATACCATCACCTGCAAATAGGTTTATGATACATTTCCTACCTCAGTACCTTTAATATGCAAATATTCACACACATTTTGTCCCAGCATTTTGATTACCAAGATAAATATATTCAGAGATAGCCAGCAGCCTTGCTGTATACCTCTCCTCAGCAAAATCCTCTCTGACAACACACAAAATTCACTGCAAAGCATATGGCTGACTTCTCATATAATGTTTCCACCACCCTTAAAGCTACACTCTTCATACTGTTTGATCTACTGTATTCAATATACTACCTCAACTCAATGTATGAAAAGCTTTCTGTAAATCCAGCAGGACAATCCTAACCTTTCCATTCTTCTGTACTTTTCCCCAAATGAGAAAGCCCATCAGCAGTATCCAATGATCCCTTGAAGCTCTCCTCTTCATGAACTGCACTTGATCACCATAAATTACCTGAAGGAGTACTTTCTCCAGCCTCATGCGTAATATCCAATCTAACAGCTTAACAACAATGTTATCTAGGGAGTCAAGGAATTTTGTTTAAATTTCCACAGTCCTCCTTTTCCATTGAAATCGTAGACATAATGGCCATAGCACCCTTACTGTTCATGCTGGAAACATCTCCATTGCCAAAATATTATTATATGATATGATTCATTTCTTAGCCAACTTCAATCCATCCAAATTGTAGAAATTAACAGGGAATCCATTTGGTCTGCTGTTTTAACCTCTTTTCATATGCCTAATGGCTGTCTCCTCCTCCTAAGCACCTACTTCCTTATTCATTACTTTTACATCTTCCCCTTCCAGCCTTGAGCTCATCCAGTGTCTACATTCTTCTCTTGAACTTTCTTTTATTCCATATGTACTGCTGAAAATGCTTCAGACATCCATTATCTCATCCTGTTATCCCCCACTCATTCACCACTAAAATCCAGCCCTCCTGATACATATCATTCAATGTCTATACAACTAATTTTGATTCTACATCTACCTTCCCCCACCAAGCTTCCCTTCTTCTTTTTTGTTTCACTTCACCATGAAGTTATACTCCTAATAACTTTCTCGCTGTTCACCCCACCCATCTCCTCCTTTATCCAACACCATTTCCCACTCTCTTATTTTACTCTTTCTTAATCTACTCCTCCTACTGTCTTCAGTTGTATACTTCACTTACACTACTGCAAAATCAGCATTTTTCCTTTCAAGTATCTTCACCATCCAAATTAACTTCTCCTCCTGTTTTACTTAACTTATTCAGCTGTTTCTTATCATCACTCTCCCAAAAAAAGTAAATTGCAATCTGCTCCCCAAATCTATCTCCACACATCCATTAACCTTTATCCCTCATATCCTTCTGCATACTTTTTTGATACCTTCTGAAAAATTCCACCTTTTCCTACAATCTGTCTAGGTTTGGATCCATGACAAATTTAAAATCTCCTTAATATAACATTCTGTCCATTTCCTACATTACTTGCCTAATTTCTTCCATGTGCCTTTTCAATGTCCTCATACTGACCATAGAACCTCCCAGGAAAAAGTGTCCTCCTTCCACATTACACATCATTGTGACCCACCGTCCTTCCACTTGTTTAAATATGGGGACTACCTCACACGTTCCCTGTCACTCCCTAAAATGCCACTCCTGTCATCCCTCCTCCCTTATCACATTCATACTGAGACCATCTCTGTACAGTTTACATTTTCTCCAGCCATGCATTTACTATGACATTTAACTAATGTCTTCTTCCTTTTAACTTGGAAGTTTACACCACCCACATTCCCTGCTGCAGACAACATACACCTGCCATACCCCTACTCTCTCTCTTTCTCCTCCTATGATTTCCATTACCATGTCGCTGGAGTTGGGCTGAATCAGCTATTTATTGCAATCTGAGGGCCTGCTTATTCTTTCTCCCCAGTGGTGGATAGCTACAGGGACTGGTAACCAAGCCCGAACAATGGAAATCACTGTAGCTCTCTGCCAAGACTGCTTCCTATGTATTTGACTGTTTACACCTCTTCCATTCCCTAACTCCTCATCTTGATCTTTTCTCTTATGCAACCCTCTTCTCTCATGTCTCACCTTCTTTCTACGTTCCAGTTAAGTATCTGGTTCTTTAAACCTCCCATACCCTTCTAAACTGCCTACACCTTTTTTTGTTCCCTTCAGTATCCTTCCACCTTCTTGTCAAATGTTTACATCTCAGCTTTTCCACCCAAAAATGATTCATGTCCCATCACTTAATTCTTCCCTCTTCTGTTTGCAAACAAAACTAACTTATCAGAACAAAGACTTTTTGGGTGCCTAGGGTTGTATGTACATCCTCTATCACCCATTAATTCAACTATAGGTCACTCTGACAACTGACCTATTTCCAACTCCCAATAAAACCCTCCCTCTCTCTCCCTCTATCTCTCTCTCTCTGTAATGTGTGTGTGTGTGTGTGTGTGTGTGTGTGTGTGTGTGTGTGTGTGTGTGTGTGTGTGTGTGTGTGTGTGTGTGTGTGTGTGTGTGTGTGTGTGTGTGTGTGTGTGTGTGTGTGTGTGTGTGTGTGTGTGTGTGTGTGTGTGTGTGCGCGCACGCGTGTGTCTGTGTACACAGAAAAATAACAAAATGGGATATAGCAAAGAAAAATATTCCCTCCATGTATTGCCACATTTATTTATATTTATTTATTTATTGTTTTTGTTTCCTAGGAAAGTCCATCTAGGTGCAAGACCCTTTTTCAGCAGAGACCCAAGAAAAAAAATCTTCAGAAATACAATGTAATGCAATAATTAAGAAGTATACTGAATACTAAGAAAGAATGAATATATATTGAACATGTTCAAAAATATATATAATTTAAACATTTGCATATATGGTGGGGAAGAAAACAATTTTAGAAAAATATAATTTGATTAATACACATGTAGAATAAAAACAAAAAGCAAAAAAGGGTAATCTCCAAGTGTAGTACCTCGCAGGATGTGCAGTACCAAATCCTGCCCCAAATATGCCTACAGCCGCACAGTTCCTGCACCCGCATGAATATTCACATGGCTCCTGCCGTGGCAAGGCAGCATTGGTATGAATATTCAAAGCATACAAAGGTACACAAATATTTAGTTGTTTAGCTGAATCACCATTAAATACTGTTTATTTAAGTCAGAAAAAACTATTCTAATTCACACAGTTTAAGCTCATCTCCAAAGTATGTTTCTGGAAAGTTATTAGCAATCTGATTGTATTTGTATGGGTAAGTGTATATGTTATTTAAATATGGCCCGAAGATTGTCATTGATTTCAGAATATTTGATATGAAGCTAGACAGGTTTATCGTAATTAATCTGTTTTAACCTATTTGAAGGCTGTGCAGACTAGTTTGAACTTTGAGAATTTTTTATATATTACCTTTAGGTAATTTAAGTTGGAAAATCTGTGGTTTATATCCCCCCAACTCATTCTTTGCTCTGAATGGAGAACATTGTTATTACAATTTGAATTAAATCGGTAAAATGTGTAATATTGAAATTTAAGCTTGTATTGTGTTTAAAAGGTGTTTATATTTAACAATAACAATGCAGTGAACGGACTGACAATTTCAGGTCCTTCTTCCCCTCTATTCACCATATACAGAGTCAGTGCTACCAATATTAATTTACTATTTAGGCCAAGAAGTACGAACCAAAAACCGTTAAAAGGCACACTGAAACACGATGAGAGCAGGCTTAAAATAGAAACGATGTTTATTTGATACAGATAAAAGTAAGCGCTTTCGGCAAAACAAATATTTTGCCTTCTTCAGACAAACAGCAAGATACTTAGGTGGTGCAAGTTATGTATTAAAAGACAATTGATAAAATCCAATCAGAAAAAAGTGCATTATTTAATTACTGGTTTCCAAGGAAACCTTAAGAGAACCACATACTACAGTTGTGTAAGCAATATTTGTGGTTCTCTTAAGGTTTCCTTGGAAACCAGTAATTAAATAATGCACTTTTTTCTGATTGGATTTTATCAATTGTCTTTTAATACATAACTTGTACCACCTAAGTATCTTGCTGTTTGTCTGAAGAAGGCAAAATATTTGTTTTGCCGAAAGCGCTTACTTTTATCTGTATCAAATAAACATTGTTTCTATTTTAAGCCTGCTCTCATCATGTTTCCGTTTGCCTTTTAACTGTTTTTAATTTACTATTTAAAGAAATCCATCAATGCTAAACATAACCATGTAAATAAAATCATTACCAGATAGCATTTCACCCGCAAAATATTGCATTATATTTAAATTGAGTACTCAGGTCAAATTAGCAGTTACAGAGTCCAGGTAAATTAACCAGTGTACAAAGCTACATAAGTTATCAGTGCAACACAAGAAATGAGACAGTTATAATATTAAAGAAAAATGTTGTACAGGTTAATTGTAACTAAATAAATTGAGCTATTAAAACTTCTGAAACTGTAACAGCAGTACAGTACTATTTGTATTAAAATAAGACATGACGGCACAGTATACACAATGTGGAAATTTGCATGCCTGTCACTCCAGTGCGGAAATTAGCATGCCTGTCACTCGAACTCGATTTTCCTTTGCCAGTCAGTTAAGACATGCCCAAAGCTGCGCAGAACTAACTGCGAGGTACTACACTTGGAGATTACCCAAAAAAGTACATGTATAGTGAAGACATACTGTGTTTAGGTAAAAGGTAGTAACTTGTTTAGGTGGAGAGCATTGGTTGATAGACAAACAAGGGAAACAGAATGGGAATTATGGGAAAATGTTATAAAGGATTTAAAGGACTAGACGGTAATATAATGGAAACAGAGATTGGAAAGTACCAAAGAAAATAGGAATGGTGTAATAGTATGAAGAAATGAATTGAGTGTAAAAAAGTCAGAAGATATCTGTGGAAGCGAAGGAAGAGAGATAGGTTGAACATAAGAAACAGATGCAGCAAGTATTGAAGTCAAGAGTTATTTGTGGATATGTCAACAGGTATTGGTACAGTTGGTATGGTAACTGTCCTCTCCTGTCCTGTCCAGTGTCATCTATCCTGGAGTGTAGCAGAGGTAAAACTATGAGTTTATTAGGTGAGAGTTTACTTGAGTTTTGAAGGATTTTGAGGAGTGTTCTTATCTCTGAGAGAGAGAAATATCATTCCATAATTAAGATATACAGCTGGAGTAAAGTGGATTTCCAGCTGAAATGTTAAATTTTGACATAAGCAGTAAAATTTTACCTGCAGAGAATATAGACCTGTATTGGGTATAGGTATGCATGAGATTAGTAAAAGATGAACAGTTGTTAGGTTTATAGATGAGTTTGCACACAGTGATAATTTTTAAGTATGTTAGGTAATATGGAAGCTCTAACTAGTGCAGTTCTTTTAGGCCAGGCAATGGTGGGTCCTATTTGGGAGACTGGCAGCAAATTTATCTACTTTGTTATATTGTTGTCACACCTTATTTGTCTGAGTATTTTGAATGTTAGTAAAAATGGATGCTGAGTGGAGGAATGTGGGTAGAAGAAAGGAAGAGCTAAAATGTTTTCTGGCATTATCAGTCAGATACGGTTTGGCTCTGTAAAGAAAAAAGTACAGTTTTGTAAGGTGAACTTACTATAACAAGAATTGCTTGATTGATCACTGCTTCAGTGACCTTAGCTATATGGGTTATATCCTGCCAAGGTTATAACAGCCGACCAGCTTCCAAAGCTTCAGGGTGCCTTCCATGTGCCCAAACTGTCAAGCAACTTGAGATGAGCTGACTAAAAGCACTTTTGGGTGCAAAGCCCTTTAGAGCTTTCCTGTCAGCAGAGATAGGGAGACTGAGCCCTGAAAGGACAATGCTAGGAATAACAAAAAATAAATGTTCACACCCTGACATAAAAAACACACCAAAAACAGAACATCTACTGTTATGGTAAGTTCAGCTTACACAACTGTAGTATGTTCTTCACATTGATCACTGGTGCATTAGCTTAAGCTATATGGGTAGGTTAACATAGCTAACTATATTTGGGATGAGGAAGGACAAGAGCTCAGGAGCCCCAGGAGAATAGTTTTAACAAAACTTGATTTAGACCTAGAGAAGGACTCAAGCTTATAGTACAGCATATAAGTATGCACAGAGTACCAAGGAGCCATCCTAGAGTTCTTCTAGAATTTGACCCTTTCCAAAAAGCCCTAGATGAAGCCTAGGTCCTCAGAGAGTGGGCCTTGACCCTACCTTGAGTAGATTTGTCACAGTGAGTATAAGAAAATGTAATAGTCTTAGAAAGCCATTTGGAAATAGCATGTTTTGACAGAGGTTGTCCCTTCTTCCTTCCTTCATAAGAAATGAACAATTGATCCAAGGATCTTAAAGATTTAGTTCTGTCAAGATAGTACTTGAGTTGTCTGTGAACACCCAAGGTACTGATTATCCTTTCTCCCTCATTTTTAGGTTCAGGAAAGAAAATGGGGAGATGGATAGTTTGGCTTAAAGTAAACTCAGATGCCACTTTACGCATAAAAGAATAACTATTTCTCAAGGAAACTATGTCCCTATGGGAAATTAGGTAGAGTTGACATACCATAAGAGCTTGCAACTCAGATATCCTTCTTTCAGAGGTCAGAGAAATCAGCAAAATTGTTTTCCTTGTTAGTTGCCTTAAGTCAGCCAGATTAGGTGGTTCAAATGGAGCAAATGTTAGCTTCTCTAACACAAAATTAAGATCCCAAGGAGTGGCCACCTGTTTACTTGGAGGACTCTCATGGAAATCCCCTTTCAAGAATATTTTAACAGGAAAATGTCTTGAAAGAGGAGGATCCATGAGCAGACACACCGAAATGACTGATAAGTAAACCTTGATAGAGGAATAAGGAAGGCCATAAGATAGTAACTCACACAAATATTGGAAAACCAGAGAACAATTTGCCCTGAATGGGTGCTGGTTATGTTGCTGGCACTAACTACTAAACCTTTTCTATTTGCTAATATATGATTTTCTAGTAGTAGGATTTCTTGTCTCCATTAGTAGCTACTGTACCTTCTCAGACGATGCATGCCTGAAAGGAATTTAGACCATATTATCCAGGCAGTCAGGAGAAGATGATTGATGTTGAGGTGTATCAAACACCCCTGTTCTTGTGTACGTAGATACAGTCTGTGAGTAAGCTTGTGATAATTGCCCCTGGTAATTTCCAAAAGAATGGAGAGCCACGGTTACCAGAGCCACAAGGGAGTCACTAGAATGATCTTGGAGAATTCCTTCTGAATCTTCAAAAGTACCCTGGATATTGGTGGAACATATGGAAAGGCATGCAGGAACAGTCATGTCCAAAGAAAAGAAAAGGCATCAGTCTTCCAGGCCTTCTCGCATGGAGTCCTGGAACAGAGATTTGCCAATTAATTGTTTAGAGACAAATCAAAGAGGTCTACTTGAGGAACTCCCCATTGATGGATCAAATCTTGGAAGACCCCCCAATCTAATTTCTGCAAAGGGGGTATGACCTAGTTCCCCCTTGCATGTTGATGTACCACATGACTGGGTATTGTCTATAGCCATTAAAGAGGGTCTGAGGACCAAAGATGTTTCGGAGTATTGAATAGCTTGGTCAGGTATATTTATGTACTTGCATATGTTGTTGGTGTCCCACACCCCCTGAAATGTTATCCTTCCTGAAACTGCTCACCAAGCAAAGTCTTTGAAGCATCTGCAGTGACTGACTGCTTTGGAACATGGAGGGAGAAGGGGAGACCTGGATTTAACTATATCTGTTGTCTCCACCAAAAAAAATTATTTTCTGACAAACTCCATTACTAGGATTGAAAAGTTCTGGTGCTGGGAACAAAGAGATTTCATATACCACTCTATCTTTCTCATGTGGAGTCTTGCCAGGGGTATCATGAGAATCTCTGCTACCATGAGACCCAAAATTCTGAGGTATTCCCTCACAGCGACTGAAGTCTGAGTGGGAAACTATAAAAATATATCTAAATAAAAATATATTTTTTTCTGTGGAAGAAAGTGTGAGGAAATCAAGAAAGACTTTTGAATGTGTTCTTGTAGTACCAGCTTGTGCAAAAGATCTCTCACCCAAAAGAGAGACTCCTAGTATTTTGAAAAGACTCTGCAAAGATAAGCCAGTCATATAAATACGTTGTAACATGCAATGAGCTATAATTGCTACTACTCTTGGTACAGTGGATAGTACAAAGGGTAAGGCAGAGAACTGATAATGTGATCCAGATGCACAAAACCCTAAGAAATGCCTGAAGTCTTGATGAATAGGGATGTGATGATTAGCATCTTTAAGTCTAGTGTTAACAGGACAATTGAACGTTGATGAAGATGTAACAGGCTGTGAAGTGACATAATTTTGAATCTGGGCACTATCACAAACAGGTTTGGGAAAGAAAGTTCCAGAAATGGTCTCCAAGCATTTTCTTTTTTTGGCACTAGGAACACACTTGAATAAAATGTCTTCCCGGGTCTATATTATGCTGTCAAACTTTTTAAAGTTTGAACACCATATGGTCAACATCATATGTTCGAACTTTAAAAGTTTGAAAACGTAATAAAACAAAAAACTTACCTAAAGGTTGTAAGCAGGTGGGCAAGCTGCCCTACACCCACACACCCCCCGCTACTTAAATATACCAACTCCAAGATTGCACTACATTGCAGGAAAGGGAAAGTTTCCCTTACGGAGATCTCCGTTGAAATGTTCAAAGTTTTACAAGTTTGAACATATGGTTTTGACCATATGACGTTCGAACTTGTAAAAGTTTGACAACGTGAATGGGACCCCTTCTTCCCCACCTGGCAGAGAGGAACTGGTTCTATCAGTCCTTGGGAAAGTATGTGATGAAGAACAAGTGGAAACAAAAGAGTCTGATTTGTAAGATGAGTAATGACCCCCGCCGGAAAGAAGGAAATTCCTCCCACTGCCATCTGTGACCCTACTGAAAAATTTTCAGAACCAATTTGTATGAAACAATCTATTGCCAAAGGAAAAAAATGGAGATTCAGACTTTCTAGAAGAGAAAAGGGGTTAGGGTGGGAGGGGCTCACATGGTCTCTTGAACAGCCATTCAGACTTGCTGGACTGTTTTGGTTTTGGAAGGTTTGAGATTTATTTTTGGAACCCCCTTGACACTTCTTAAATGTCTGTTTACCTGAATTCTGCTGAGACTGTTTTTTTTTTTTTTTTTTTTTTTTTTTTTTCCCAAAATTGGATGAGGAGAAAGAAAATCTCTTTGAAAATTTGGAAAAGGAGGGATGAAAAACATTACAAATTCCCTGAATCACCTTGCCCTTTCATTACACTTTTTGATTGCCTCTACAGCAGAGGGGCCAAACACAAAATCTCTGTCAGAGGGAGAATTTAAAATCTCATTTTTTTAAAATCATGTAGACTAGGAGGGTCCAATAATGCAGCCAAGCAAACCTTCTTGATGCAATACCAATTATTTAAAGTAGCTTTTTCTTCACAAGAAGAAACTGTGGATAAAACATTCCTCATACTTTCACAATATGTCAAAACAAACTTTAACATATAAGCCTGACAATTTAAAATCCTGAAAATCAAAGTTGCAGATGTATACACTTTTCCTCATACATATCCCATCCTTATTAGAAAGATTAGGATTGGAATTAACTAAGTGCCTACCAGTAGTGTAGTCAACTAAGGCTATAGCGGTTGGGTCAAGTTTTGGAATAGTGTATAGAAATTTAAAATACTGAGAAACTTTCTACATGATATCTGCATTTTAGGGACACCTGTCTGACTATCAGGAAAATTGTAGGCAGTAAACATACATCTTCTAAAGCAGACAAGCCAGGAGGAATGGGTGTAGGTTCTGGAAAATCCTTCTGTAATGACTCATAGTATTTTCTGAGGGACTGAGAAACCTCAGTGTTCTCCCACTGAAAACACTTGGACATTCTAACAGTACTCTCAGAGAAAAATAAACTCCCACAGGGAGAATCAGAAACTGAACCCTTCCCTGAGCCTAAATCAGAAATCTGAGGACAAAACCCTGAATCTGTCCCAGCAACTTCCTGTTCAAATTCAGAATATTAAGTAACTTCAGGAAAAGAGGCAACCCTCTTTCGTTTAATAGAAACTACTCTACAAGAAGGATCAATAGCCTGAATTAAACCCTGAACCAGACCCAGTAAACTACTCCTATCCAAAAAAAAATTGAAGAAGAGTAGATACGTTTGGTTTTCTGTTTCTTTTTCACAGGAAAAATGGGGCCAACCATGTTACTAACAGCAGCTGTTCCTTTCCCAGGGATGGGCACAGAATTCTGACACAACAGGTAAACCTTCCCTGCTCCCTCTTCCAGCACCAACTAGAGTGTCTCTCTCTCTCTCTTGCCCACTGAGGGGACTCCAGCAGCCACAGAGGACGTGGGCTACCCCATGGTCCATAGTGTTTGTAGGTGCTACACCAGAGAGATTAGGGGTAAAAAATGACTTGTCTGAGGTTCAACAAATGCCATGCAGAGTCAATTACCTGTGGTTGAGGCAAACTGTTAGCCTGCTGCAGTGGAAAAGGCTGTTTGCTTAACTTTTTCTTTTTATGGCTGGAAGGAGGGCCAACCATGGGACAAACAATTTGTTCCATGGTCAAGCCAAAAATTGTCCCTCTTTCTTTGGAAAGACAAACAGTAAATGCTTGTAAAAAATATCAGTCCACAAGTTGCTTTTTTTGACAGAAAAAAAAAACACAGTAAAAAGCACTTTCAAAAACTATGGCATCCCCACAATGAAAAATGAAACACAATTTCCCCACAGGAAATATGTTATCAGTTAGTTTACCCTACTTTAAAACTGACAGAAAAAAATAGTGCTCTGTTTAAAAGTATGCTACAGTCTTGAGACAGTCCATTAAAGCACAACACTCCTAGCTTTAAAACAACTTTCCTAAAGAGAAAAGCAATAAAACATCAGTAAATATAAGAAATTGAAAGTATGTTTCTACCAAAGAGAGCTTATCTACCCAGCAAAGGAAAGCAGAAGACAACAGTCGATCCTTCATAGCATCAGAGGTGCATACCCTTTGGCAGCAGTAAAGCTCTGACGGGCTTCACACCCAAACTTGTGTTTTAATCTGTTCAACTTGAGCTTTTTGACCATTTGGATGCATGGAAAGTGCACTGAAACTTTTGAAGCTGGTCAGCTGTTATGTCCATGGGAAGATATAATCAATATAGCTTAGGGTACTGCAGCAGAGATCAATATGAAGACCATCTTAGCTTTTGGTGTTTTTTTAACTGTGTTGTATATGGTAGTCAAATTTCAAATTTTTATCAATGTAGTTACACAATAATTTTGTAAGTGGGACTAGTTCACTTCTGGCATTCTTAAAGAAGGTTATAGAGAAGGCAGTTTTATAGGTGTTGACCTATTTAGGGGTGAAAATAATTCATCTTGATTTTTTTGGGGTTGGGAAATAGTTATGTGTTTGTCAACCAAGTCACTATTGATATAAAGTATTCCCTGGATAAGGTTTTAAAGCTTTGGGGCAGAGCATATAAAAGTGTAGTCTTTGGATTGTCTTTGGATAATTTTTGTCAATCATAATCTGAACCAGAATCTTTAATCAGTTATCAACTTGAACTGTCAGGCTACATTGCCTAGGAATCCCCATTAACAAAGTGTCCTTAAAGCACTTTTAGCAGTCATTATATTCAAGAATATTCGCAGGTAATATATGTTGCCACAATGTCAGGTCCTAGCACTCATCTCCACATCTTCTGGTTCGCGTGTATTCAGCACCGTAACGGTGCAGTGTAGGCTTGATTTCTCAGTATTCAGTAAAGGCGCACATGGAAGCAACATGAAACGGCACAAAGCAGGCAAAGACAATAGAAAGAGGTTAAAAGCAGGCCCCGCACAAGTGACCCTCTCTTCCCTGGAATATGCTTACATCTTACTCTTTATTCTCTTTATTTGATTGAGTAATTTGATTTCTTCACGTTCTCAAATGCTAGTTTTATTCATTTCACCCATATGGTAATGCTTCCCTCTCTGGACTCTGTAGTTGTCCTACTGGAATGCTGTTGTGACCATCCTCCTCATGTGGGTCCTTCTGCCTTACATTTATCTCAAGGAAAAGACCTCACTCTATTCTAGTTCTGACACTTTCCTCAGCTCTTTCTCGGTCTTTTAATAGGAATATTTCTCTAATGTTTGCATCATAAGGGAATACTATAGTTCATGTTTCTCCACTCTTTCAAAGCATAAACTTTCGCATCCCCTCTGGAGGGTTTCATGACTATTGTATATCTCACATCCATACCACTTCCCCCTTTCTGTATAATCTGTGCACCTACATGAATCCCTTATTATCATGGTTTATGTTTCCCCATCTTGCTGCTTGAACCTGCATGTATGTATGTGTTTATTTATTTACTTACTTTGTTAACTAGGTAGATGGAATGGCCCATCAACAATTTTTAGTTGTGACCTGGGTTAGTTAGGCAGCATTTTATACACATGCACATTATATATACTAGAAAATGGGGCAAATTATAATAATAGGCTGGGACAGTTTTTGATCATTGCAATGTCTTCTACATTCCTACACCCATGGCTGCTGCTCCCCTTCTATACTACATTAAGGATGGCAAGATACTTCCTCTTAACTATTCCCTCCTCCTACCACACTGAACCATTGCATCCTTCTCTACTAAATAGCTTATTCAAGATGTTCCATGATTCAGACCTTTTGCCTTGCAACCATTAATTCTTTGAACAAGACCAGCTGCCATACCAGACATTCTTTCATTCTATAACAGTGGCATTTCACCACTTTAATAGTGAGGTTTCCCAGAACATTTATCAATTGTTTCAGCTCTGTGACCCTTACCAGCTTGTGAACTTAAATGACACCAAAGCTGAATCGTTTTGGTAATCTAACTATAAAATTAGTCACACCTGAGCTATCCCTTTTTATGAATATAATTTTTTTGTCACACTTGGAAAGGAACTCAGCACCTAAGTTGTCTGTCACATTAAGTCTGTTCAGCCTTCTCTGAGGATATGTATTGAATTAGAAATAAAAGTGTAATATGAGGTCTGAACAGAATATTCACATAACGTTGAACAACTATAGAGCTGACTGGAAGGTATGATACATGAATGTGAAAACTGAAAACTGTCATTTAGCAAAGATTTTTACACCTGGCTAGCAAAGAGAATCATACTGAAGTATCAGAGAATGAAATTGAAACAAACTACATCAGTTTGGCTTGCATAAAAACATCATATATTTTTTATGGACCAGTTGTAAAGGTTTTGTCTTTAAGAACAGACCATTACATTAATTTACAATGATTAAAATGATTACACTAAAAATGCACTGTTACGTATATCTTAACAGCTGAAAAATAATGAAAGGACATGCATGAGAGCAATTATAAAACTGTTTTCTGATGCCATGCGGTATCTTACACTGAAAGATAAGCACAAGAGCACAGACTATAACTGATATGAACAGAAATCTCCAAAGTGAAACGTTAGTTTATTTCTTATTTCTATTTGTAAAGTTTTATAACAGGAGATGTACACTGGGGTGTTTAGGCATAAACTGAGAAAACAAAAGAGAAGGAAAGGAATCTGGTTGCTTTTTACTTACTCAAGTTTCAGCTCATTCTCTCCCATATGAGTA
Organism: Protopterus annectens; assembly: GCF_019279795.1. Classification (NCBI taxonomy): domain Eukaryota; kingdom Metazoa; phylum Chordata; order Ceratodontiformes; family Protopteridae; genus Protopterus; species Protopterus annectens. Next base: position 530,673,511 of record NC_056729.1, on the reverse strand, counting down.
CAAACTAAGTCTAGAGCTATCCTTTGAGTTTGTGTTATTTTTTATTTTTTTATTTTTTTTATCTAATAGCTTGAGCTTTGTTGGCAGTTTTGTTATTGTTCTTCTAATGAGGACATACCAGGTGTATGTGTATTTGAAGCAGTCTGATAGTTAGTGCAGAAGATTAAGGCTACAAGCTGCTAATCAGTTAGTTCCTGTAGTTCAGGGTTTGAAACCCTCAGCCTCCATTTGTCTACTGTGTGACCTTAAGCATGTCAATTAGACTGACAGTGCTTTGAGGCAGTTGGGAATTTGGACTAGGCTCCTTAATGGCCTCCTGAAGTGCATGCCTAGTAACAACCTAGGAACACTAGTGGTTGTATATGTATAACCTAGGGTGTAGGGGCAGTACCATCATGTTGGGGATTCAGAGGGGCTTCATTCCTGCAAAAAATTCTGTATTACAATTTGATGCCTATCAAAAATATAGCATGACTCAAGCAATCAGCAGCAAGTTGGTGAAACATATGTAGTTGTTTTCAAGGTAACAAAGTAGATACAAGGAATCTGCTGTCATCATTTCTAATATAGCCATGAAAAACAGCATATTACAAATTGCTTTCTTGGTACATGGAGTGTGTTGATTAAGCTTCAAATTCAGGCAAAATACAACTTTGTTATACACCTCAACGCCATCAAAATAGACAGACAGACAAGCAGAGTACACACTCTTTATATATACACAATTGGCTGCAAACAGTATATATGCTTGTTTGTGTGTATGTATGTGTGTGTGTGTGTGTGTGTGTGTGTGTGTGTGTGTGTGTGTGTGTGTGTGTGTGTGTGTGTGTGTGTGTGTATATGTGTGTATGTGTGTCTGTTAGTGTGTGCATGCGTGTATGCATTGATGTGTATTTGGGTATACATCAAACATACATTATATATGGGATTACACCAATATGGCTAGTATGCAGTGTTACGTGGCTAAATTACAGCTAATGATTCAGTGGCAACTGCTTGAAACTACACAGAGCCACTACATTGAATTCCAAAAGCTAATTTACTTCACACTAAAAATGCAAATGAGCTTCTGAAAATTAATATAATAATGATCATCATTCACTGACTTCTACATTAAACATCCATCATTACATTTCACCCAGCAGTGCTACTTCAAGGAAGAGGGTCACTATCTGAAACCATTGAATGGGTGCAATCTAGCCATGTTAAACATGGTTGTAGCATATGCATTTCCATTTTAATGTTATGTTTTTAGTTGTTTTGCACAATACTCATTAAGTGCTATCCATGACAGAGGACATGATGACATCCTACTACAATATAGCCTCAGATAAAAAAGACTCCTTGTTTGTCTTTCATTGTGCCATGGTCCTGCATACCACAAAACAAAGTGTACAAAATCACACCATACATTTCTGTCTTTGAGTCCTGTATGTAAAGTTCTAATGATCATACCACCTCTAAGCACCAAAACATTGCATCTGCTTTGGTTGTTTTGGAATTCTGCTCATATTTTGTTACAAAGCAATTTTCATATCAAACCACCATATTAGTTCTTACTCAAACTTCTCAGAAGTCACTGGACAGAAGAAGCTGATTATTTTTTTATCAAAGCAATTTAGTATTTTAATTTTCTGGAATTCTTACCTGGGTTTCTTTTCAAAATGTCTGACCTATCCAATGCTGAAATAAGAAAACAATAATGCTTGACGGGGTAGGCATTATAGAGAAATCATAGACTACCCAGGATACAATCAAAAGTAGAATGTTATCCGGGGAATTATACACCCAGAAGCCTGACTAGCCTTATCTACAAGGCCATGGAACATACATCATGGACCTCATAAATAAAGATGTAGGCGACCTCCAAACCCTTGATCCAATCCAGTTCAGCTTTGTAAAGGGTTGATCATGCCTATTAAACCTAATAGACTTCTTCAAAAATGTGACCAGGGCCATAGATAAGGGCAAATCTGTGCACACAGCATATCTTGGCAAAGGCCTTTGACACAGTCCCCCATTTAGGCATTATTGACAAACTTTTCCACGTAAATGTCAACCCCATTGCTGTTAGGTGGGTTGCAAATTGGCTTACTAACTGTACACATGCTATCAAAGTGAGTGACTCCACCTCAACCAGCAGACCTGTCACTAGTGGGGTTCTACAACGGTTAGTCCTGGGCCCCCTTTTGTTTAGTATTTACTTCTCAGAAGTTCAGGCCAAAACAAAGGGGCTGTGACTGACCAAGTTTGCTGACAACTGCAAACTTGGCGTGATCGTTGACTCCCCAAATTATGTCAATGTACTCCAAGAGGGGCTTATACAGACCAATGATTGGTGCCAAAGCCATGGACTCAAACTAAATGCAAAAAAATGCATCATCATCCCCTTCAGTAAAAGCAATGTCCCTATTAACAATAAAATAAACAACAATACCTTAAGTATGAATGCTGTAGCGAGGGATTTGGGCACACAAGTACACTGTGACCTATACTTTGGCCACCATGTGTTCACTGTAATAAGAAAGGCATTCTACATTGCATATTTTATTAGCAAAGGCATAGCCTCAACAGCAAAACAGGTTATAACCCCCTATACTCATCCCTTATTAGGCAAATAATTGAGTATACTGCCCCCTTTGGTAGGTACCATGCTAGGCACCTGCAGCAACTGGAAAGAAACCAGAGATTTTTAACTAACCAGATCCAGAGTCTTCAGCACATGCCTTAGACAGACAGACTGAAGTCTTTGCCACTATGCATATATATACTGCCTAGGGGAGATTTGTGCCTGGTTTACATACCCAAATCTGATGAAGTTGCTGCATATCCATAAGTCAAATGGGACTAGAATTACACACTCCAGTGACCTGAATCTGGCCTGCAGTTTAAATAGGGCGTGATGGAGAGACAAATTCATTTTATAGAAATTGCCACTTCTCTGGAATAGGCTACCAATTTGTGTTAAGCAGAGCACCACTATGAAACTCTTCAAAAGGAGCATGGATGAATGGATGGGAAACTGCAAATTCTTGCTCGGAATAGCTCCCGCATCCCTCTTGGACATTGGCAGTCATTACTAATAATCTTAGGCATTGACTAGACTTTTTCTCTTGCAATATAATGGGTCAATAGCATAATAACCTCCTATGAACCTATGAATCAGAGCAAGGTATGTAAAGGGAAGAAGGGTATGAAGAGGTTAATTTATATGACCAGTCACCAGAGAGATACCAGCTGCATTTTCCTAGAGTCATGAAATGTGACTTTCTTTCTAATCAGAAAATGTGATAAGAGGAATGATCTTTAAGAAGAGAAGAGAAGAGAGATATTCCAATAGTTTGGGACTGAGAAATGAAAAAGCATAGTCTGTGCAGTGAAGCCTAGTTAGAGGGATTTGGAGAGGATGTGAAGATATGTAAAGGCTGCCAGCCTAGCTAGATAGAAATTTGTAGATAATTCTATGTCATTGTAAATATTAATATAATCCACAGGCTTGTCCTCTTAACATGTAAGAAAACTGTGTTAAATGTTGAACTTCAAAAATTTAACCACAGTGCACTTTGCTGGAAGAAAGCTGATAAGTCAAGCATTGCATGACTGTTTGGTCTCAAGGCTCGGAGACATAATGTCTAGACTGAGGAATTCCTTCTATTGTTTTGAGACCAGAGTTAATTGCTAGATTTTACATATGTAATGTCTTTTATTGCTGTAGTTTCCTGGCAGGTGCAATATCAAAGAAATGTTAAAACTCTGAGTTTCTGTTGCCCTGGGAACCAGAGAAGAATGATGTAATCTAAAATGAGTCAGCAGTGATCTATTATTTTTAAGACTTTCTCAGAGAGAGAGAGAGAGAATCAGATAATTTTGGATTTTGTCTGAAGAACATCACTCACCAGTACTCTGCCTTTGCTCTATATGTAAGTTTATTTAGAACTGTGAATGCTCTTAAAGTTAGATAGGAATTTAATCAGATTTAGTCTAGCTGTTTTCTATATTTATGTCAGACTATTCTACAGTATTATTTAAGCATTTTCCTGTGATTTCTGAACTCTTGACTAACACTGTGTTGAATTGAGAAGATTTGTCTTGTGTTTTTTATTATTTATTATTAAATATTTTAAACCTTTCAACTGTGGCTGTTTTGTGTAGAGAGAATTTAATCTCTAGAGTGCATTGCATATATATATATTGTGATACTGTACAAAGCCACTCCAAATAAGCCTCGCTGTTTGTCACACTAATTGGATAATAATATTGCACAGTAATAATTGGACACCTTTTGGTAAGGGTCTTTTTAGTAGCTGTTAAGAGTAGTTGGTGGCAGTGATTACTACCTTATAGCCTGGCAGGAGGGGGCATAGCTGGAGAACCTGTGCCAGCCTTCCCCAGGAGTGTCTGTGTGCTTGTATATAAACCAAATCTCAAAGTGTGTGTGTGTGTCAGCTACTTGGGCAGGGACACAAAGCACTTTTTGGACAGAGAGGGCACTGGATATTTTGGCTTGACTACTCAGCTGAGATCTGTACCCTATAGCTGTGCCAATGGGGAGTCTTATTGGAGATCTGGAGAGAAAAAGGGAAACCAGCCCCAGACTGACTGTGATCTATGTGTGCTCTTAAGGGACATTGTACTTTACTGTGTGTGTATTTGTTATCCTTCCCAATGTGGACACCCCTCACTGGTGTTAGTGGTGAGGATTGAGACTTCTTGATTACTGGGACAGTGCACGGGTGTCACAGAGGACATGAATGGTTAAGATTTCTAAGGCTGCATGTTGCTGCATTTCTGAATACTCTGGAGGCTGGGGAGGGGGTTGTCATTCTTGACAAATTTAAATAGTTGACAGGCAAGTAGAAAGTCAGCACATTGTTTGACATGTAACCATTTAGCTTTTTGATGGTTTTGCAGTGGTGTACATTTCTTAGGAGAGAGTGATGTATCTGCAAATGGCATTTGGGATAAACTGAATGGTGTAAACATTTCATTTAGAGGCTGCAGCAATTACAGAGCGGTAATATTCTAGCTGAACCGTAAGATACCTTTACCTATGGCATTTCTACAGGGTTTAAATAGAAAAAGAGTGATCCTATTAGTCCAGAAGAGAGTTGACATTTTTGTGTGTATTGTCCAGGTGGAGTTGGAAATTTAGGAAGGGGTCCAACCAAATCCCTATGTATTTGAATGAAGTGACATTTTCAATAGTGTCATTAAGAAGATCTAGAATTTTTAGAAGACTGGAGATAGAAGTAATCTTTTGCCTAGCACCAAAAAGCATTGTTTTTGTTTCAGAAGAGGAGTTTAGCAATAATTGTTTATCACTGACCCATTGAATAAGGGTATAAAAATTGACTTCAAGATAAGAGACAGAGTGGATGGAACAGAATAGGACCATGTTATCAGCGTAAAGCAGAAGAAGAAGGTATGGTAAATCAAAAGGAAGTTTGTTAACATAGGTAGGAAAGAAGAGAGATGCCATATTAAGAAAATAATGTTGTGTCTTTCAGCTTTTCCCAGTTAGGGGTCACCACAGCGGAACTCCGGTCCTCTAATGATTGGCAGTAGATTTTTATGTGCCAAGTTGCTGGCCCTGACGCACAGCCTTCAACGAAGGTACGCCCATTCATGCATGTCTCCACACAGAAGACACTCTAGCTGAGAATCGAACAGGACAACGTCTTACTGTGAGGTGACAACGCTACCGCAGCACCACCACCGCAGTAGATTAAGAAAATAATAATAATAATAATAATAATAATAATAATAATATGCTTTATATTATTTATGTATTTATTTCTCTACTCACTAATGAGAGCTTTCTGAGACACAGCAAGGAGAAAAGGAAAATGCAATCATTTGAAACAGTTGTTGCAGGCACTTGTGTTCCATGCTTGTAGTTATGTATTTATTTAGTTTAGTTCCCTGCTTATGATCTACAACTTTCTGAGAGCTTTGAGTAGCAAGGGGAAAGGAAAAGGCAGGTCCTTGCAACTGATGCAGTAGCAGTTACTTTTTTTTTTTTTTTTGAGGGTGACCTTTCGCTAACCATACATTTTTTAATGAGTTTAATGAGACACAGTTAGAGTGGAAAAGAAGTGATGGTTTCTAAAGAAGACTGAAATCTGGCACCTTGATTTCAGAACAGGTTAGGTGCCTTAGTTTTTCATTGCTTTATCTATATTAAAATGCTACACTGGAATTTTGAGCATCTAATGAGGGTCACTAATTTTCTAAGTCTATTTGCATTTTATTTTTTTAGCAAAGGCAGTGTTCATGTTTTGGTTATATTTTTGGCTAGAACCTCAGCATTCCAGCTATCAAAAACAGAATGCATCATGCCGATTGGTGGATTAGAAAATATCACTTCTTTGAAATTATTTATTCAATGAACCGACATAGTCTGAATCCACCTTTCTAAAGCTGTTAAACTCTATTGAAACTTATTTCGGATAGAAGGTAAGTACTGTCAGACTACACACATCAACACAGAATTGTGCCATTTATATGCATTTTAAGCAATACCTGTTCAAAAGAAATGTCCATTTTAATTATTTATGAGGGTATATTCTCCTTGTTATAAACCATACTGTCTGCACCACTTAAGATGCTATCACTGAACAAACTATTCACCTCCTTACATGATAGACTACCTTAGCATTCAGTTAAGCAATTAATTGAATTAATTATTCCAAGCCCCTGGAATAGCTTGGTCACCATGGCAGTGCAAAATAGTCTTCTATTTCAGCAACACGTATTAAATGTATTTGGCTAAAACAATCAGTTTGGGTCTAAAACAAAGAGATCTATCAGTTTCTAGTTTACCTAGTAATAAGGTAAATGGAAATTAGTTAGATTTATACCATTATTTTAACTGCCGAAGACTGAATTCATCTCTGCTAGATACGCTCAGATTACACAGCCCATTTCATTAGATGCAGTCTTACCCATTCACATGGATTGCTCTCAGTCAGCATAAATCCTTGTTCCTAAAGAAGCCTCTGTTTTTTCTGAGTCTAATGCATTAGCATTAATTTATGTCGAGATGTTTTATTTTGAACATTGGAAAGACTTGTTTAAACATACTTAGACTCTTTTACCCTGTCAAAGTTCCCTAGAATAATGGCTGGAAAAAAACTTAAGGACCTAATTTCCTAAAATATCAGTTGTTCCAATAGTAGTCATTTATTTATTTATTTATGACTGTTAACATTATTAAACCACACATGGAATATATTCTATTCATGCTATTTTTAAGATTCATTTTTTATGCAGACTTCTTCCTTCCTTCCTTCTCACATCATTATTCTTTGAATGCATACAAAAAACACAAACAATATTTTGTTAGTGTTAGATCTAGCCAAATACCTATTTATTATTACTTCTAGATTTAAAGCAATCAGCAGGAAATTAATTACTTCATGTCCATTTCTCTGTTATTATTGGAAAACAAGTTAAACATCCTGCTATAAGGTGGTTTTACCTAGAACCAGATAATAATATTATTTTTCCAGAGCAGAGAAGTATCAGTAGTGTAGTAGATAAACAGAGTATGCATTTAAGCCAGTGTACACAAGGAAAGGTGAGGTCATCCTTCTCTTATAAAGGGCACACAATGATATGCTGAAAATCAGGAATTTGAAACATGTGTCTCTGAGATAACCGTTCCAAATTATGGAATTTCAGCAGCCCACTCTACCAAATTTGTACACACTGTTTGTCCATATTAACAGTACATTCAGCTATACTAATTTATTCGTAGATTCATAGGTAAGTTCTAGGCAATCAGTCTGCAGGCCATTACAAACCTACCCAAAATACCCTGTTCAAAAGTTCCAGTTCAGTCTAGTCCAAAGAGGGCAAGGCAAGACATGCCAATGAGAATTTGAGAATGTCCATCAAATTATCTATCGATCTATCTATCTATCTATCTATCTATCTATCTATCTATCTATCTATCTATCTATCTATCTAATCTATTTATCTATCTGCCTATCTATCTATCCATCCATCCATCTATATATCTATTTATTGGTGTTGTATTCTTTGTCGTTCTCTAAATGGGGGCTATATTATTATTACATGCCATTGCAAGATTTAAGGAAAATTATCCTTATGAGCTGTGAAATTCCTGGCTAAAGTATTGTTTTTATCTCTACTGTGAGCTGTGAAATGCCTGACCAGAGAACTATTTTTATCTTTCTATAACTCAACTATTTCATAAATGTTCATGTCCCCTTATCTTTACTGACACAGATGAAAAAGAAGCTATGTTGATAAGAGATTCATACTATTATCCCTGCTTGGCTAAATAAAGTGGTTCATGTGAAAAGTTTATTGCAAAAGTGTATGGTGATTTTTAGTCAAGAATATATGAACTTTGATTTTAAGAGGATCTCTGTATGTACATGCTTGGTACAATACAAGGTTAAATTTTCAAGTGTGGATAATCACTAGAAAGTCCAGTCTTGTTGAGTTCCAATAGTGTCGAGTAAGAGTTTATGATAGTATTATCTGGCAGTTTAAACAGATGAGTAAGGCTATAAGCTGTTAACCAGCTAATTCTTGTAGATCAGGATTTAATTCCATCAGCCTTCATTTGTGTACTGTGTGACTACAAGGAAATTGGGCTAGTTTCCTCAATAATCTCCTGGATCACATGCCTAGTAACTACCCATGTAGTAACATGAAGTTAATTACTTTTGCCCTGGTTTTTATCATCCCTCTGGGTTTTGTGCTTAACAATAAGTTATGTGATTCAGTTTTGAACTCGAAACACAATAAGCCTAAAATAAATTAGCCCAATTTGTATTTATTATATAGCCCTAAGAACTAGGGTAGCCACGGAGGTGCAGTGGTTAGCGTTGCTGCCTCACAGCAAGAGGTTCTCTGGTTTGATACTTGGCTGGGGTGCCTTCTGTGTGGAGTCTGCATGCCGTCCTTGTGGTTGTGTGGGTTTCCTCTGGTTTCCTCCCACATCTCAAAGACATGCTGTAGGTGGATTGGACACTCTAAATTAGCCCTAGGTGTGTGTGTGTGTGTGTGTGTGTGTGTGTGTGTGTGTGTGTGTGTGTGTGTGTGTGTGTGTGTGTGTGTGTGTGTGTGTGTGTGTGTGTGTGTGTGTGTGTGTGTGTGTGTGTGTGCCTTCTGTGGAAGGTTGGGTGCCAGGCTGGCAACTCAACACTGTAAACCTCCACTGCCAATCATGAGCAGATGGGTGATCCGCTGTGGTGACCCCTAATTGGGAAAAGCTGAAAGAAGAAGAAGATATAGCCCTAAGAACTATGTGAATATCATTATTGCTATATATGTCATACAGATTCAGTAGTGACTATTTCTTGAGTAATTTTTTGTGTCTTTGGGCTTTTCCCGGTTAGGGGTCGCCACAGCGGAATTCCGGTCCGCTAATGATTGACAGTAGATTTTTATGTACTGGCTTGCCGGGCCTAATGCACAACCTTCAATGAAGGAATGCCCATTCACGCATGTCGCTACACAGAAGACGCTCTAACTGAGAATCGAACGGGCAACGTCTAACTGTGAGGCGACAATGCTACCACAGCACCACTATTTCTTGAGTAATATTGGCACTAAATTTATTTGTGAGTATAGTAACAATGTATTTAGGTCTGGAGTGGTTAATAACATTATGAGCTAATTCAGAGCATTGCTGAATGTTATTTCTTAAGTGTCTAATATAGTTAAAGAAGGATGCATTATTAAATGCTAATTTTAATTCTTTCCTAATATTTCTTTATCCTAACTTTTAGATTTTATTGATCTTTTTTATGTAGTCTTTAATGTGGGCAGATGTTAATGTACTATGGACCTTAATTAAAGAACTAAAAAGACCGAAGACAAACTGAAGAACTCACAAAAAGTGAAAACGGAACTCGAAGCTGAATGAAAAGCGATGAAAACAGTTTAATAAAGTCCAAACTCCAATTTAATGTATTAAGCACTTTCGGAAGGTTCAGTGCCCTTCCTTCCTCAGAATCAACAAACAAAACGTTGTTGATTCTGAGGAAGGAAGGGCACTGAACCTTCCGAAAGCGCTTAATACATTAAATTGGAGTTTGGACTTTATTCAACTGTTTTCATCGCTTTTCATTCAGCTTCGAGTTCCGTTTTCACTTTTTGTATGGACCTTAATTAGCTTTTCTCTTTTATTACAGAACTTATTATGCTGACATCCAGTTGAGGTGGGTTATTTTTTATGGTCTCTAATATATTCGGCTCTGATTGTGACCACTTGGTTTATGCCATTTGTTACAATATAGTAATGACATGAATTCATGTTCCAAGTAATAAGCAAACCAAAGAGGAATGGAGTCCTTAGTGGGACCTAGGCAACTGGGTTTTGATTAGTGGTCTCAGCACTGAAAAGGGCATAAAGACAGGGAGATGAGTAAAGGGTTCTGATCCATTCACCTCTCCCAGGGAAGGGAAAGCTGCTTAGAGACTATATGAGGTGTTGTGATTTCTCTGGTGGAAACTGGGGTAATCACCACTCTTAGTCAAAGACTGGGGAGCAGGGTTGCTTGCCGGCAAGGATCTTTGTGGATGTAAGGAATGACCAATGCAGTCAGACTATTGAGCTCCCCTTTCCCCAAGAACCAAGCATGCACAAGAGATTTAGGTTATAGCCAACAAAAAAAATGATGGCTGCCTAAATCATCTCCCTGGTATTGGGAATGAATGGACTGATTGGCTGTGAGATGACTGGTGGCTGGCAGATAATGGACACAAAGAAGCTGAAAAAAGTAATACACAGGCAAGGGCTTTCTATGAGAGAGTGAGACAGGAATGAAAAAATAGAAAAGTCATGCACAGCCTAAGCACCTTTTTGTTTGTTTGTTTGTTTTTTCCCTTTTACTACCCATAGTTTGTTTTGGTATCAACAGCGGTTAGCATTGCCACCTAACAGCAAGAGGTTCTCTGGTTCGATCCTTGGCTAGGGTGCCTTCTGTGTGGAGTCTGCATGTCCTCCCTGTGGTCCTGTAGGTTTCCTCTGGGTGCTCCGGTTTCCTCCCACATCCCAAAGACATGCTGTAGGTGGATTGGATAGTCTAAATTGGCTCTAGGCGTGAGTGCATGCATGTGTGCCTTCCGTGGAAGGTTGGGCACTGGGCTGGCAACTCGACACCATAAAACTCTACTGCCAATCATGAGCGTACACGTGATCCGCTGTGGTGACCCCTAACCGGAAAAAGCCGAAAGAAGAAGAAGAAGTTTGTTTTGGTATCAAGATATGTTGGACTAGATTCTTTAATTAAATGATTTACAAATTAATAATAGAAAGCATATGAAAAAGGGAGGTATAAGAAACAAAATGTTGTGAAGATTTTTAATCTAGGTTGCACTCCAGTAGAGATATTTATAATTGTTTTGGAATGTTTATTCATATTTCATACTTACATTCATATTTTATAACTAATTGCGCTACATGATATTGAGGACCATTGTGTAAAATGTCATTGTGTGAGGCAGAAAAAAATAATTTGTCCCTGTTCATGCATAATACACTGTCCTGGAGACACAGCTTGTTTGCTAGTGATTTTGAAGATGTGCAGTATTTCCATGTATACATTAATATTTTAAAACCAAATTACTTACAAAGCATAGCATGCCATCACATCAGGTGAAACCTTTGCTGTGTTAGAGAAAGATTCAAAGCATTCACTGGTACTTGCATTGTAAGCTGTACATATTTTGAATATTAAGTGTTATGTATGATTTTGATTATGCAAAGAATTCATACTTTTTACAGTTTTGTAAATATTTTAGTAAACAGCACTTGGAATGAAATTTTCTCACCATCATGTAAAAGCTTAAATCACCTAAACAGAAGTGCAGTAGACACTATCCCTTGTATTCATGAATAGAAGCAGCTGATGTGTAAACACTTCAAGCTGCATGTTCAGCATACCCTGAATTGAAGTAGCCCCCAGAGACACACATGCACATTCCCATTATTCAGAATGGTGCAGAGGTTGTGCTAAAGCTTGGATATAGCACACATTCTACTGAGGTGGAATGTCACATATATACCACCACCTCCATATGTACCATTGATGAGTTGGATCAATCAGTATGGCTTCCATGAAATGCAACAACATTGCAATCGACAGCTGTAACTCAACAAGACAGTTGAGTCATTTGTATTATTTGCAGCCTACTCTAGCCAACATGTTCTGCAGGTCTATATCATAAAGACAAAACGTCAAAAGAGTGAACACTCTTACATTGACCACAAATAATTGAAGCTGCAAAACCTCGAACGGCCACAACATCTAAACATAAAATAAAGTGGAGGGGCTTCACCCTCCCCCCAACTAAATATACCAACTCCGAGATTGCACTACAGTGGAGAAAACAGCAAAGCCCCGATAATGGCCCAGTGATCTTTTTCCCTGTGAAAAATAATCTCTGTTGTGGCCGTTCGAGGTTTTGAAGCTTCAATTAATTGTGGTTGATGTAAGAGCGTTTGCTCTTTTGACATTTCGTCTTTATGATATAGACCCCAGATCTACATATAGTACCATATCTCTAAGTGTTGGCAGCTTACTACTGAAATTTGTTATTTATATAACTCAGGCCAAACAGGAAGATGTTAAGGAAATAACCTAAAATTAGCTATGGAGAGGCCAGGAACAGTAAGCAAGAAGCTGTTGAGGGAGGTATAATTAAAGCAATATTAGCTCTTTACTTGGTACATTAGCTAGCTCATCAAGTCCCCTTTTCAGGTTCACAGAGAAGAACACCCCCTCAAGACAAAGTTGAGGATCAAAATAAAAAAAAAAAAAAAAAGTTCTTGTCAAAGTTGAAAAAAAAGATCTTCTAAAAGTTGAGAAGCTGAGGTCCAAAGAGACTTAAAAGACCCCCTCAAAAATAAAGAAAGTCTACTCCTGTAAATGCAGCAAGGTGCTCATAACATTTAGTAGCACATACATACCTTTGCCCCAAATATGAATACACTATTGGGATTCATTCATGAAGGCCTGGTATCCTCCTGGCTTCATATATGAATCAGGGTACTGCATTTCCTTCCCATTGGAACCTGTGGATTGTACCCACTGGTAGCTTGTGCCCAGGAAGATGCCACATTCACTCTAAACTAATTGTGGTTCTTTGCTTTTTCCATCACTAACTTATGATAAGCTTTCCAATGTTAGGTTTTAGACTCAAGAGAATGACTGGATAATGGTTGCTAAAAAGTCAGACATTGCGTGTACTAAATAATTTGGTAGATAGCTTTACTGGGCTGGAGAATATTACAGTTAATTACATATGTGTACCAAAGCACCTACTTCTAACATAACAACATTTATCTAGAGTTCTGCTTTCCTTTATTATATTCCCTCCTGCACTGTGCACCTCAGGCATGAGGCATTTATATCTGAACCACAGTCGTTATGCATTCCAGCTGCACATGGTCATTACCACATCAAACTAGTGAGGGGATCTGTTTCTGTGTAGACTCTCATTGGTGGGTGATTGTCTGTGATACAGTGCAGTGTGGGACAGCAGGCTTGCCTGAAATATGGGCAACTCCATTGCTGAATTGGATTTTTCTGCCATGCACCAGAGGTACTGGATGGATTAGGTTATGACAATGTTAATGTGTTGTTCAGCCCTTTATGCAAAGCACCACACTAGTTAGGAAGGATCACTGTGGCCACGGATGATACAACAACTGTTAATGTGCCATTGTACTTCTATAGTTTGCAATATAGGAAGTAATGTGTACAACATTTTACTGCACATTCTGAATTATGTATACTTGGGGTGGGTATATTTGCATATATGAGCGATGCTTGAGGAATTACTTGTATACAGCAGAGCAAGACCACGCATAGGATATTTTTTCATTGTATGGCAGTGCTTTACAATCCACAACGGGGTATTGTACACCATCCTGTGTCATACAGTCCATACTCAGTAGCATATAGTGTTCATGAATAGCACTCAAAATGTCTAGATTGAATGTTTCAGATGTGAAAAGCTCCTTGTGAAAAGTAAGCGAAAATTGTCATTTTTGGATTAGTTCACATTACAATATATTACAGTTTTGCTGTACAGGCTGTAAACAGACTGAGTTCTGGCATTGTAAAGAAGGCTTTTAGCTGAAAACATTGCTTATTGCACTTTTTCAAAGGCATTTACTATTCTCAAGATATATTTATTTAGTTCATGTTCTTTAATTTGATTTTCAGAAAATGCTTTGAAATCTAAGAATATGTGTGCTGCACGAAGTTGAGACATGTCACATCTTCTAAGTGAGAATGATTTAAAACATAATTGTTAAGGCACTAACTAGATGAACACTCACAGTTATGATGTCATGCAATAAAGGATATCTACATTTTTTGAGAATGGAATACTGTTTTGAGGAGTATTATTGGAGTATTATGTAGAAAAACACTTATGCCCTTTGGTAGTTTTAGAAAAACTCATTATCAATTATTATTTTATTTATGAAGTTTTAATAAAGTTTCCAGAGTTTTAAGTATACTATTTCCTTGCTATTGCTTTGAATAAACTGCAATCTTGAAAAGAGTATTTATTAGGAAAAGACAGTCAAACTGTACACTGCACAACCCCGGGGGGAAAAAAATGGAAGAATTTCTCTTTCCTTAAAATGGAGCATTAAGAAAAAGAAAAACACTCCATAGATTTATTTTAAGAATTATATTCATTACAGGTTGCAGTATGGTTTTTAGCTATTTACAGTGGTGGCTGGTAAGTTCAAATCAAAGGGTGGGGGGGCTGCAGGAGACAGCTGAATGGGTGGGGCCAATGGCAATAGGTGTGACCAACTTGAAAGGGGAGTAGTTTTGCTCAAAACCACAAAAACTGGAATTTTACTTAAATACGCTGCCCTGGGTGCCAAACCATCATTATGAGAGTCCAATTAAGACAAAATGAAGAGTAGAATAAAAATATTTCAATGCATTGGCTGCATGACAGCTTACTTAATATCTAGATGGAAACAAAATGGTTGTGAGGCATGAAAAAAAAAAAACTTTTTTAAATGCATTACTGGAATGCCAGTCAAAATCAATTATAAGAAAAAAAAGTAGCACTCAACTCAAACCACTTCTCATTGCACTGCAGTTCTAATTATAATTTATATTCAGCTTTATAAAAGTACCAAGTAACATGCTGAAAGTAGCAATCTCTGTGATACCCTCACTTGTAAAAATGTTTCTTATCCAAAAAAGACCTGCTACCTGACAACAACTATCTACTTGTTTCATGGGGAAAATATGATCAAAGTAAAAAATGAACAGCAAACAAGAAACAAGCTCAAGATAAATTGCTTAAAGGATTGCTGCACATGTTATGGACCACACATGATACATTGGCATTCTGTTTAGTTTATGGGTAAAGCCTGCAAAGATGACTGCAAGTCTCAAACAAAGGTAATGAGCTTCTTAAAATACTGTAATCCTATCCTTTCTTACAAATATTGTCATATGCATTTCAATACCCAAGGCTTATACGTTATCTAGTTATGTAAGTATTCTCTGCATGGCAACAAGAAAAAGGCTTTCAGTGTTGGTAATTCTTTAACAGTATGCTTATTAAAGCTTACTTGCATCTTACGATCTCAGACAAGCTTACCTGATGGTCATTAAAGCATTGTTACTTAAACACAGAGCAACAGGCACTTTCTGAATAATAAGAAGCATAAATCAACAGTATAAAAATATGACAAAAAAAATAGAACGTTCTGAAAAATCAAGGACAGATGAAAAGCCACTGTAGCACTTATGTCTACCTTGGATGGGGGGATAATATGCACACTTACACTGCATAACTGCTCCTTGCCTTGCTTGGGCACATCCAGAATCACTACATGGGAGTGCAACAAGTATGTCACAATTTGAAATGTCTCTGGCTGACTGTGATGGCCCTGACACATTTCTCATACCTCTCAACCTCAGAGCAAGAAATCTGGAAAAAGCTATACATATAAGTGGGACAAAGGCCCAGAAATAAAGACAAATTTTAAATATTGTTCTTATAAACTTAGAAAGATAATAGAATAGTAGGTCTTGCATTAGTATGAATTTTCTGAAAGGTATGAAATCTGAAACTCAAATGTCTGCCATTATTTTCTAACTTGAATCGTTAATGATTTGCCACTAATTTGCCAGAAAACCACACTTTTATGAAAAATGAACCAAAAATGTGATACAAAAACAAAAAATAGCCACACAATACAGCTGGGAACCTGTCAAAGAAGGGACATTTTTTAATATTAGTACTGTTAACTTGAGCAGCTGACAAAATAAATAAATCTAAATGCATTTCTGAAATAAAAGTAATCTATAACTCTGATTATTAAAGTTATTTATTAATTGTAAACCCTCCACATTTTCTTCCAAAATTGCCATTTTGCGGAGGGATTATTTGAGGGAGAGCAACATTTTGAGGGAGAGTTGAGAGGTTTGGATAGGCCTAATTCTATAAAGCAATTTATTTGCACATACCTCTCAACCTGTTAATGCAGGAAATCTAGACGAGCCCAAATATATTGGGGGAACATATAAACAGTACTAAAAATATAAAATTAGTTGATAGAATAACAGGTCTTGCTTTAGCATGCATTTTTCTGAAGGTTATGAAGTCTGAAACTCAGTGTCTATCATTATTTAGTGACTTAATTCCTAAATGATTTGCCAGAAAACCACAAATTTTATGAGGAATAAACCAAAAATAAGCAAAAATCTATTCATTCTGCGAAAATCTGGAAAGTTGAGATGTATAGTTCAGCAGGGGCTGTCTTTCAGTTTGCCGTCCTTCCCCTTCACAAAATCAGGGTCCAATGGAGCCTCCTTCCTCCAGCTATTCCAATGTCCCATTACTTGTCTATTTCACCCCATTTACCATAAGCACTGTTATGTGCATACTGCTTTACTTCTATGATGATTTGGATTTTATTTTAAAGTTTTATTTTGCATTTTACAGCACAAACACTAAGACATCTGCTAAACAAAGCAATGCAGTCTCACAATGAAAATATAAAAAATAAAAAAGTACAGCCTCCTGCCAGGTAAACGCTCCTATTCAAAAAGCAAATATAAAAATCCAACAGGTGTAGAAAGGAGCAACACTGATCTCTTTGGTACAAAAAACAAAAACTGTGTTGTAACAGAGTGTTCAAATCCCAAACAAAAGTAGTAATCCAGTAATGTCCAAGCAAGTGAACCACAACCACTGGTGACTTAAAATCTTTATTCCATCAGATAAGCGCTTTCGCTGCTAAGAGCTTCTTCAGATCTATTGAATGGTACACAAGTTAAAATTCCCCAGTATATATATGGGTGTAACAAGAGAAACAATTAACACAATTAACACAATGAAAATAGACTTAGCATTAAAACTTCTCTGCCCTTGAAACTCACATTCATTGAAACAGCATTTAAACCCACATTCAAAGAAAATACATTTGTCTAGTATAAAGATTAACTTTGAGCTGTTTTCAAATGATAGGCCCCTTGCACACAGAACATGCATGTGTTGTGTGATACACCTTCCTAATTGTATTAAATTATATTCCTTGTATAATACAGTACAATTGTTAGGGTTGTTTTAAATTTATTGTTTTGAAGATTTTTCTAGTAAACAATGAAACAAAATGCATGCACCAGTAATGACAAAACTGACCAATTGAGAACATTTACATCACAGAAGTCTACTCAAACTTCTAAAATCCACCAGTATCAGTAAATATGCACAATCTCTGTAGAAGTAAAAGTCATCTAAATAATTCCACATTAAAGAGATATGTAACCAATGAAGAGGTTGCTGCTAGCAAATGACTTTATATTTCATTGTTTCATCTACAAATAAAGTGCCTGTTGCCCTTGAGGAATAAATTGGCTATGTTACATTAAAAAAATGATAATTTAATAATATTGCAATAGGGAATTGATGGCAAACTGATAACAGGTTCATAGTTACTAGGTATCTTCACCAAAGAGGACAATCTCAGGATGGCAGCATCCACCCCCTCTGGGAGTAGAACCCACAGCCTTTTGCATCAAAAGCAAGTATGCTACCTGTTGTGCTAGTAACAATGCCAATAGACTCAGTATAAGCAGTACTAAACTCCTCTTCCCCTGCAGCTCTCAGCTCCTTGTAAAATCTACTCAACACTCAGCTGTATCTCTCAACTTTGCAGCACAAGAAATCTGGAAAAAGTCAAAATTTATTGGGGGGGGGCAAAAGCCCAAAAAACAGGTACACATTTTAAACATTGCTTGTATAATCTTGGAAAGTTGCTAGAATAAAATGCTGTGTTACCACCATACATTTCACTGCCAAGTCTTGAACACAGGACTCTGTACAGAGCACTCAGAGCAGCATACTACTATGCCAAATCAGCTGTTGTGTGAAAAAGAGGAAGACTGAAACTTAAATGGCTATCACTTAGTGAATTCAGTTCTCATCATAGCTGTCAACCTTTTAGCACAAAACACCTGGACAAAGCCAGTAATGGGGGGAATACAGCCCTCAAATATATTCAGTGAATTCAGGTCTCACCATAGCTCTCAACCTTAGCATAAAAAACCTGGATGAAGCCAATAATGGGGGAATACAGTTACAAAAATAGGGACAAATGTCAAATATCCATCTTATAAACTTAGAAAATTGCTAGAATAAAAGGTTTTGTGTTAACATGTACTTTCTGAAGAATATGAAGTCTGAAATTCAAGTGCCTGTCAATTTTATTTATTTAACATTTGTTAACCGGGAAAGTCTGACTTGGAATAAAAGCCAATTTTCAGCAGAGGCCCATGGAGAAATGCAGCAGACACATGTCTTTGTAACATGGGAGGACACAAGAGCAAACCCACAGAAACACAGGGAAGACATGCAGACTCCACACACCAGCCAAGAATCATACCAGAAAACATCTAGCTGTGAGGCAACAATGCTACCACTGCACTATCAACTATTTAAGGAATTAAAACTTCAGAAACCACAGATTTTATGAGGAACAAAACAGAACAAAATATGAGGCAAAAATCTGCAAAATCTTCACAAATGGTGGTGAATATGGAATTCAGGCTCTTGTTACCTGCAATCAAGGTACAGGGTATGAGCCTGAGGTATTCTCTAACTACCACCAACAGGTATCCTAAGTTCTCTGTAGCCACCAGTATACATCAACTGGGGCATTTCACACACACACACCCTAATTGATCCTGACTCTTGTTGTTCCTGTTTGCTGCAGGTCACTTCTGGGGCATCTGCAGACTGCTGCCTTCTTCCTGAATCTGGACTGTTAAGACAGCAGTCCAGATTCAACTTTCTAAGCACGCATGCATACAATTTAGGAGTTTACCATTGTAGTTCACAGCTGGGGGGGGGGGGTTGCAGTCCTGCAGTCCAATATCATGAGCCGCCTCTGGTTATTTATCTTAAACCCAATGTATTGCAACAAAAAAGTTGAGTGTGTGCGTGTTCCTACAGTGATATACCCACTAGACATCATCCATTTCACACTGCTGAATATTGTAAGCAGTTTCTGTTTTATGTGTTGCTATGTTTTCATCAAGAAAATATTTTAAAAGTTGCTTACTTCAGTACGTTGTTAGATTGGACATGCAGGCCATATAAGAATGTATGCTGAATCAGTGTACTACAGTACAGACAACAACAAACATAATTCTATTTCAGCAGATTTCATTGTTCATAGGTAGGTACTAGGCTCTCTCCCTGAGGGCATTTATAAGCCTAGCCAGAGTGTGTCAGCTTTCGCCACCCCATTGATTAATTAGCTGATCCTCTGTCAAGAAGAGCTAATGAAGTTATCCCATGGGTGTATTTTCTGTTACCCATCCACTCGTCAAAGTTTCTCTTGAAGAGTGTTAGTGAGGGGCTCTGCCTGATGTAATTTGGAATTTTGTTCTAAAGCATGGGGAGTCTCTGTGACAGGAATCTATCCATCCAGCATGTTCTATTTAGTGTTGTGGTGAGGTTTAGCTCACTAGAACATGTGGCTTGCAGTGACTTGGATTTCTTTAGGTGGAGCATGTCCATCAATTCTGAGTTGGACATGGCTTTGTAAGCCAGGCAGTGATCACCTCTGAGTAAGCGATATGCCACTGAATACAGCCGGACTTTTTTCAGTTGGGCTGCACAGGACATATGGTTGAGGCCAGTAATTCTCTTGTTGAGGTACTTTTGTGGTCTTTCCAGCTGTTGGAAGTGTCTTGTGAGGTACATCCCAAATGGGGCATTGTACTATATGATGGGTCTAATGACTGATGAATAGAGGGGCACTATAACCTCTTTATTTCTAGATGCGAACCCTTTAGTAATTAGATGGGCTACACAGAAGCATTTCCTAACTACTTTGGCAATATGATTGTCAAAGGAGAGATTACTATCTACCTGGGTCCCCAGATCTCTTATTACCTCTTCTGTATTAAGGGGGCTGCCACCTATGTGGTAATTCGTGGGTGTTTCGTTTTTTTTCCAAACGGGATGACTCTGCATTTTTTGGCATTTAGCTTGAGGCCATGACTTTGACACCAGCTGTCCATCTCAGTAAGGCCCTTTTGGAGGATGTCTGTGTCAGCCGGAGTGTCAATTATGGCTCCCAGTTTGCAGTCATCGGCAAACTTGGTTAGTCATAGTCCTCCTGTGTTTGCCTGTACTTCTGAGAAGTATATGCTGAACAGTAGGGGTCCCAGGACTGAGCCTTGTGGGACACCACTTGTGACTGGTTTAGAGTCGGAACTGGAGCCCGCTATTCTTACCGTGTCAGCTCTGTCTGTAAGCCAGTTGGCAACCCATCTCGTGACGTAGGGGTTTATGTTCAGGCTGGTGAGTTTTTCTGTAATACCGAGTGGGGAATGGTGTCAAAAGCCTTGGCGAGGTCAAGGTAGGCTGTGTAAACTACCTTTCCCTTGTCTGTGGCCTTGGTGACTGTCTCGAACAAGTCAACCAGGTTTAGTAGGCATGATCTGCCCTTAACAAAGCCAAACTGGGTCGGGTCAAGTGCTTGGAGGTTCCCAATGTCTTTTTTAAGTAGTTCCATGATGATGCGCTCCATAGCCTTGCAGACCAGGCTAGTCAGGCTTATGGGGTGATAGTTACCAGGGTCAGTTGTGGCCCCTCCTTTGTGGAGAGGAATAACTGTTGCTGTGCACCATTCTATGGGCAAGTAGCCTGTGGAGAGGCTGAGGTTGAACAGCATGTTTATGTGGGGGGTTAGTTCGTTCTGTAGTTCTTGCAAGACACAGCCTGGGACACCATCTGGTCCCATTGATGCTGTGTTTTTGGCTTTTGAAAGGGCTGTTTTCACCTGTGTGTCTGTGAGTTTTGGGACACTACACTTTTCCGGTATTGTTGTGGGCCCTTTTGGAGGTGAGAGGGGGGTGAAGTTTGCAGTGAATCTATCTGCCAGGATGTTGGCAATATCAGTAGGTTCAGTATATTTTGTGCTATTTTGCACTAGTTCAGTATATATATCTGTGAGTTGCCACTTAGATTCTTAACATAGCTAAAGAAGGCTTTGTGGTTATCTTTTGAATCCTTGGCTATTTTTCTTTCAAAGTTAGCCTTGGATGATTTCATGAGGAACCTTAGTTTCTTACTGATACTGATCAGGGATGTCTTTCCCTCTTGGGATTTGCTTTTTTCTGAATAGTTTCATCCTTCTATTGTATGGCCTGTTTATTACAGGGGTCCACCAAATTGGTTTCCTTCTCTTATAGGAGTGAGTCTTGGTTTTGCTAGGAATGGCACGATCCATGCATCCTTGTAGGTGCTCATAGAGTGCATTTGTAAGGGTTTCTGCATCTTGGACAGCATTATCCTTTAGTGTGGGGGCTATGAAACTTACCACCTCTGTCTTAAGTAAGGTGAAGTTTGTTTTAGAAAAGTTTTTTACTGTGGTTTCCTTAGTTGGGGGTGGTGGTGGGGTGTGGACATCCAGAGTGATTAGTTTATGGTCTGATCTAACCAGTGACAGGTTGACCTCTGGTGTGGAACACCTGTTGCCCATGTTGGTGATGACCAGGTCCAATATGTTTTCACCTCTGGTAGGCGAATTTACCAGCTGATCCAGGGCATTTGAGCTGATGAATTCCAGGAAGCGCTGGGCCTGTGAATTTGTACTCAAGTAGTTTCCCCAGTGAATGGTAGAGTAATTGAAATTGCCCAATATCAGAGTGTTCGGTAGGACCTTCATGTTTCCAGTGTCTCCAGAAAGGTGGAGTGGTGGTCCTGGGTCATGAAGGGTGATTTGTAGCAGGCCACAATTTGCATTGCAGATTTGCCTGATGTTAGTTGCACATGGATGATCTCAGAGGTATCATGCTGCACCACTAACCTGGAGGTGTAGGTATCCTTGATGAATATGGATACACCCCCTCCTTTTGTGTTTCGGTCCATGTTCTGTGGCTGAAATGTGTGGTATGAGTTGTAGCCCGGTAGTGCTGGGGTGCTCTGTGGAGCCTTGAACCAGGTTTCAGTTACTGCACAGATGTCGACGTTCTCCATACTGAGGAGTGCTTTGAGCGCATGCATTTTGAGATTTAAACTCCTGGCATTGAGTAGCATAACCCTCAGTTTTTTGTTAATTGTGCTGTTTACGGAGGTGGGTTTGACTTTTGTGCTTTGCCTAAAAAAGGCAGTATGGGGGCAGCAAGAGCCTTGGCCAGTATTCAAAAGCCTAGGGGTGACAGGTGCAAGCTGTCTCTTGTGAAGCAACGTGGCTTGTCGAGCATGTCGTCCCAGGCTGACAGACACTGGATCCCCTTTGAATGACACCAGAAGCTTAGCCAATTGTTGCAATTGATAATTTTTTCTTTATACTAAGGTGCCATTCTTGGTGAGGGTAGGATGCTACTCAGGGTGAGGGTCATAGCAGCCTGGGCTACATGATCAGAGAACCCTTCCATGTCTCTTTTCATGTAGTCCAGGGAGGTACGTCTCAGATCATTCACACCAACATGAACAATGACATATTGTAGTATGCTACACTTGTTTTTCATGACTATCTTTTTGGAAACAGATAAAGGAATTTTCCACATGTTCAACTACACAGTCATTTTAAAAATGTATTAATCACAACTGTTCATATGTTCTTATGAATAATAAGCAATAAACAGTGATTAATTTCTCTACTGTAGGTCATCCTAGCCTGAAGACATATTCAGGCATTTAGAAAGAGC
The DNA here is from genome assembly GCF_019279795.1 of Protopterus annectens. Classification (NCBI taxonomy): domain Eukaryota; kingdom Metazoa; phylum Chordata; order Ceratodontiformes; family Protopteridae; genus Protopterus; species Protopterus annectens. The sequence continues at coordinate 530,650,313 of NC_056729.1, read as the reverse complement.
CTTAGAGTTCATGGTAAGGACTGCAGTAAAAGCACCTGGTTTCCACAATGCATACATTTGCTATTCAGAGACACATTAACTGCAATGAGGAAAAACCTCACTATCAGCTAATATGCATGTCTCTCAATGAGGAAAAATCTCACTATCAGCTAATTTGCATGTCTCTGAATCACTGTTAATTGCCACAAATGCAGATCAGCATTTTTCTCTGGTAGTTAATACTGTTGGCCCATGTATTGCACTGGCATCCCCCCATTCACTCTCAACAAAAATATACACAATCGCAAATACACCCACACACACGCACACACACGCACACACATGCACACACACTCACCATATACTTCTTACCTGTCCAGGAGGTGAGATAATATCCCCAATGTTTCTTCTCATATTTTTGTCCCTGCCATCATAATTCATGTATCATTACAGTCAGTTAATACTAGACATTAAACTGTATGCTAAAGATGTCACTCTATTAACTTTATAAATAATCTCTCTGGTGTCGTTTAGTGTACCTCATGGCTTTACAATGAAGCTTCCCCCATTGCCCCTCATGACTCACAAACTGTTGCAAGCATTGAATCATGACATACTTCTTATTCTGCAAAAAAAAAAAAAAAAACTAATTACACTTGCAGATTAACCTGTATAGTGGACTCTTACTCATGTTCTATGAGAAAAGGGTCAAGGGTTAAAAACCTCCATCCTGTTTCACATTTCATTTTTTAAAAGACTTAGGTAATATTTTACAGCTTCCCTGTTATCTATTGATGGTGCAGAGGACTAATTTCCTTGGTGGGATGGTGCAGGGTTTGAATCTTTTTTAGTGCCTGTAAGGCACATTGTCTACAGCCCCCTGGTATCTAGTGTTTCCACCTGACCCAAATCTTCTTTTCCTTATAACAAGTGCCAATGATATACGGTTTCTCTACTGCATAGTGTTCCCCCCACCTACATCTTTATTACATACCATTAAGGCACATTATTTAACTTAATCCATGTTAATTAGTGTACCCCGACCCTAAGTGTTTTTAAGATATGAGTTTAAAGAGTTGTCCCTATTGTCAAGTGTTTTGTCCCACCCACATCTTGTTTAAGTGTTGCTAAAGCACGGTAGTTCATAGGTTCATAGTTGTGTACTAACCTAACAACCACTGGGGCCTCTTTAAGCCTAACAATGTATCCCAAATCTCTAACAAGTTCTGGTACCCTTTCTAAGTGTAAACAGCAGCTTAGGAGATGAAACATTTACAAGCATGGGCCTTACAGGCTGCCTACGTCCATTACAGACATAGGTGTCAAGCAAGGGAAGAGTTATCCCAGGTGACTAATCTTCCATTCCAAACCACTTCTTCTGTGAGTGCCATTCAGGCATGGCAATTCTCTTTAGGGTCTAGTCGTCTCCCACCACCCACAAGAGTTCTCCCTGGGGACTAGTTGGCCCTCCAAATTTTGCAAGATTTGCTTGCTAGTCTAGGGGAATACAGAAGTATAAAAAAAGCCAATACACACACACACACACACACACACACACACACACACACACACACACACACACACACACACACACACACACACACACACACACACAGACTCACACACACACACACACACACACACACACACACATGCACCAGCACTATCTGTCTACTAAAATCTTTGGCTGTTAGTACCACTAAAATGATGGATGACCATGAGCTTTTGGCTGTGTTCATTAACAATAGTGGCTAGAAGTGACTGTGCTAACTTACACAGCTGATGGATTTCAAGAGTCAGTAGGCTGCATAAATGGCTTGCCATAGCAGTTCCAGGGCAGAGCACATTGTTGATTAGCATATGCCCCTCCCTTGGAATGCCTCATTAGAATTTAGCTTGACCACAGAGGCAATCCACTAGTGTGCTGCACATCTTTATGTTGCAGCACAGTGGTAGGGCAGGCTCTGAATTAAAAATCTTTACTGCTGTTAATATCTTGCTGTAACCTTTCTTGTTGGGCCCACATGTATTCAATCTGTCTGAGTTGAAATGTGCTGCTCTGTGAAATATATTCCACATAGAGCAGCACATTCCCACATTTATTCAACCTGTCTGACTTGAAATGTGCTGCTCTATGAACTATATTCCACATAGAAGTTCTACCATTCATTATAATGTGCTCACATGGAGCATGTCTTGTTGACTCAGGTATGTCAGATGTAACTATGGTGAACTTCCATTTTTTAATGGAATTGAATGGGAAAGCATTGATGAGCATTGCAGTGTCATTAGTTGGCAAGGGGAACCTCAGAGATAAAATCTAAAAGTAGAGGGTATGACTTTTTTTTTGCAGCATCAATTGCTGTTTGCATTTGTTTGTGGCCATGTGTGTGTGTGTGTGTGTGTGTGTGTGTGTGTGTGTGTGTGTGTGTGTGTGTGTGTGTGCACGTATTTCAATGTAGAGTGTTTGCTATTTGAAATGGTATATCGGGGACTTCTTTATGGTTGCTCAAACATTATTTTGCCTGACAGTGTAAGCTGCAGGTTCTTGATTACTCAGTTTTCAGAATCTCAGTTGTCTGTATGGTGGGTAATCATTCCATTTTAAATGATGCCTCTCTAGTAAATTTGTGCAGTGTATGTGCAATATTGTCATCTGTCCATTATTTTTCTGGACTATCTGGAAATCAGAATGATTGTCTGGTGGTATGGAAAGCACTTTACAGACCCCAGTATTCTGTTTAGTGGCACAAACAGAATGCCATAATTTGCAATTAAAGTGACCTTCACTGACTTTTTTTATGAAAAGTGTGACTGACGATGCAGATGAGCATACCTCTCAACTGTACAGATTTTTGCAGAATGTCCAGAGTTTTGCTTCATATTTATGGTCAATTTTTCATAAAATTGTGGTTTTCTAGCAAATCATTGACAAATCTTTGAAGATTTAAGTCAGAAAATAATGACGGACATTTGAATTTCAGACTTTACACCCTTAGAAAAAAACATGCTAAGGCAAAACATATTATTCTATCTACTTTCTAAGTTCATAAGGGCAATATTTAAAACTTTTCCCTATTTCGGGGCCTCTGCCCCGCCATTATTTATGGCTTTCTCCAGATTTCTTGCTCTAAGAAGTTGAGATGTATGCAGATGAATCCAAACTTGGCTAAACAAGAAAAAAGGCAAAATGAAACATTCAGCCTCCTAGTGATGCACCCATTTACATCATAAAATGGGTATGAAAGTGGATGGTGTGGGGGGGGGGGCATTCTCATGAGGTGTGAAAAGGGTGTGGCTTTGCCCTGTCTTTTGCAATAGTAAAAGATGGTAACCCTATGTATGTATACATACAAAAAATACATTTCAGCTTTTTTTTTGGTGTGATGGACTTTACCACTGTCATTCTACATGTATCAGTTGTTCCTCCTTACATCCTCTAATTTGAATTAGGGTAAGTTACCCTTATGAATCTCTGTGAAATGCCTTACCAGAGTAGTAGTATTATTACCTGCATTATAACCTTGTGGTAAGTTTAATGAAATATATTTTGATTAATTGTGTTTCAGGTAACCATCATACAAATATTAGACACACATAATATGCAATTCCTGTTTACTCAACTGTGGAATCTACCTTTTATTTGGTCTGTCTTCACTAACATTTGTAAACTAAATGTCTTGCTGATTTGTAGGCATGGAATAATGCATATCATTTACAATGAATGCTTGACAATCATGCATTCATTCTAATTATCATTTTTCAAATATATCCATGGCATTGTGTCTAACAGTAAGCCATAGACACTGGTTACTATGAGATAGTCGACATTTTTCATTGGACCTGGTTTATTATTTTTTTTTACTTTTAATTTTTTTTCTTACTTTTGTTAAAGATGTACCCCTGTACAGAAGCTCATCTTTATTGGAGGCCCAGGTGACTGTGTGGTTAAGTGACTTGCATACAGACACACTGTAGACAAATGAAGACTGAGGTATTTAAACCCAGGACAAGAGGACAACACTCACTAGGAGCTCACACCCTTAATCTTCTGCACTAAGCAGCCATTATGTCACCAGATGTCATCATGTCTCTGCCTTCTGTGATTACTCTTTGTTTATAAATTAGCTTTGCTTTATTTATTTGTGAATTTTTTCATCTGGGCTGTGTTTGCTAATGATTTATTGTGATCAGTGTACTACCTCATTAAAAAAAATAAAACATATAAAACATAAAATAAGACGTGAATTTTAAGGTGCTGTATGACCTTACCATATTTATTGAGTAGCCATGCTCATCTTGAGATAAATGATTTTTAAGTTAAGCATAACCATAGAAAATGCGCAATTGTAGTAATTCTGGATATTGTATATCTTTAGTTTCATTCACCTCAGAGGATATTTTTAAGTGAAATAAATCTGCATTGCTTCTATAAATTTAAATTTAACAAATTTAGTGCTACTGTTGTTAAAACTGTTTCTCAGATCAATCTGCACAGTTCTCAAAGGAATAAACTAGAACAAGTCTACAACACAATAGGTACATGTGCTGCTTATCACTCATATAAACTTCATCACTGTCTAGCCCTAAAACAGCCATATTGGTACTCACTCCCTCAGCCTTTAACTTATTCACAAATAGGAACGATCCATAATCTTATCTACAAACCTGAAACTCCTGCGCTATGGGCTATCATTCAGCAGTATTCACCTACTTGCCCCCTATGCTCAGGTGACTAACACCTTTTTGCCATAAATAAGCCCAACAATTCAGTGGTGAGTTTCTCTTCTCTTACTCTGTGTTTAAATGCTGGAACATCATACCAGTTGTTCTAAGACAGACAACACAAAAATCATTCAAAAACTAACTGAAACAGCATCCTCAAAACACTTGGCTTTGCTCTTGTTCTACCTCTGAATAAACAAAATTATTAAATCCACTGCACATTACACTAAACAATAGTATTTTCCAGCATTTTACTGATGCACGCCCAGCAAATTTCCTATAACTCCCCTCTTCACCCTCATCCAGTCTCTTATCAACTTCTGTCCCACTCTACCCTTTTACTATCCTATTTTCCCTTTAACTCTTCTCTGTTTTCATATCCATCTTTCTCCGGTTCTCTCTAATATCATTCCTCTCTTGCTCTAACTACATCTGATATCCTTTAACTTTACTCCAACATGCCCTTCACTTTCAATCTCCTCCTACTAAAAACTATAACTGTAAATATTGCATTTTAAAAAGGTCAGTTTGCATATTCTTGCTTAAATGTCAGTTGTATATACTGTACATATTTTCTTCTCTACTCTACTAAATAGTTCAACCTGGGGATTCAATAAACTCAGTGTAGGTTTAGTGCAAAGCCTACATGGAGTTTACATGTTTGTGTGGTGAGCAGCAGCACTAATTGCGTATGTATGCCGTGCACCATGTTTAAGTGTAAACAAGCGCAGTTTTATTGTCAGCAACAGTGTTGCCAACCATGAAACTGTGTAAAGCAATATGAACACCTGCAGACATGTACACCTGTTTACCTATGGGCAAACTAGGTCTGTGGGATTGCTCAAAATGCCACAATGATTACCAGGGTTATTTATAACACAGTGTATATAGTTCTACCACATTACATGAAAGTGTATACAGAGCAGAGTACTGTGGGAACCTGTGTCAGGCATACTGAATAAAAGTTGTGTAAATGATCAGGAAGGGTACACAGACTGCATTATAAATAGCCAGGGGACGTGTGTATATTGAAAAGGAACACACAGATGAATTGTAGGAATGAACACAGGGGAAGAGGACAGGGACAGCAGATGATAGCATGTCAGTGAAGACAGTTGTAGCATGAACAGCAATCACAAACTGACATGACAGCATGTCAGCGAAGACAATTGTAGCAGGAACAGCAATAACATATTGTCATGATACAGTATGGACTCCACAGTTATTGCATATTACATGACTGTCACACAAGGTGACATATCAGTGGAGTGGATCCTTTGTGATATAAGCATCCTGAATGGACATTGCATATATCAGGGATGGCATATACAACAGGGATTAAGTGCATATTGGAAAGCTGTGCTAAATGAGTTGCCTGAATATGAATGTATTGTCGGCATAGGTCTCACCCAAGCAGGACACATAGTAACAGGCCCATGGACAACAGTAGATAGAAGCATGTATAATCAGGGACAATATCAGAATAATGCCACCAGTAATCCCATGTCTTACAAATAACATATGTGATTGTGAATGATCACAGATGGTTCTGCAAGAACACACTTATACAACTATTATGATTCATCAGCCATCTCTGAGGGGAATCAAGCACACATCCCTCAAAATGTAGCATCTGTCAGAGGTATTTGGAGGGACACTGTTACACCTGTATTAGAAATAACAAGCAATCCAGGCTAGTTGACAGGTGTGCATACCCCTTGGTCCACTCATAGGCGTGTGTTGTCTATATTATAATTATCTTGTGTATTTGCATTCATAATGGAAATAATCCCCCCATGAGTTTCCTTCATCTACCCTGTCCCCATGGCTGTGGCATCAATCCTTTGTGTGTGTTGATACTGTATGCATTATACCAGTACTGCACTTGGATTCAGTGATCATCCACAATTCGCAGTTCTCCACAAAGCTGGTTGTTGAAAGGAGGTGTAAGTCAGTTGTGATGTCTGACACTTAAATAATCAACTGGAAAGGGCCTACCACAGAGCCCTGAGGTGCACAGCTGGTCACTGGACTCTAGATAGAGGTGACTTCACACACTGTAACATATTTCGCTGTCACATATGTGCTCCAGTTTCTATCTAGTTGGTGACGTAGGTGTTTATGGCCACTTGTGACAGTTTCTGTGAAATACCTGACTGTTGATTTGTGTCAAATTCCTTGACCAGGTCAAGTTACACAGGATGATAGTATTGTCACAATTCATGCCCTTGCTAATTCTTGAAGACAGTGAACAAATGCAACAGACATGGTGTAGCCTGAACAAGTCAAATTTGAGTTTAGTACACAGTTGGGAAATTAACTGTGTCCTTTTAGGGAAGGTCCAAGATGATTCCTTGGCCTACCTTACAGATGAGGAGAGTCAGGATAGGTGTATATCTCCATGCATCAGGTGATGGTCCCACCAGTCAGAAGAATGCACGTTGCTGTACACCCTTCTATGGGAACATAGGTTATTTTGAGGCTGTGTTGATATATGGATCCAGTTGTGTCTGGTACATCAGGTTTTAAGTCATGCTATAGACAACCTGTGATGTTGTCAGGGCCCATTGCTTCTGTGTTATTAGAAGTAGAGAACACACAGATGTGCTGCCCCGCTGAGAATAAAAATGGAGTAATCTTTGCTTATATGCCTTTACTGATGGTTAGTGGTGACAGGATGGTAACGTGTGACAAACTGTCAGCTAGCAGATTATCTATCTCCTCTGGGTAGTTATGTCTGCTGACATCCACACACAGATCTGTGCTTAGTTGTGTATTCCACTTAGCGTTTCATATGTATTGGAATAAATGATTTGTGACAAGACCTCCAAACAGCCTTGGTCATTCATCACATTCCACTCACTGTTGCTATGCACACAGATGTACAACTGTACCAATTTCATGTACTTACATCACTTGCACAGCATATGCCTATATGTGTTTCATGGGTAAGTTGTGTTTGAGTGGCCTGATGTCAGATAAGGACACATTAGGGAGCAGTTGTTTGTGGTTCATGCAGAACATTTCCTGACACAAATGCTAATAGTCACACAATGGTGCTACTGACCACCTCAATAATCCTTAGACAACAGAGCTGCACATACAATGAATTCCACAAGGTTGCAACTGCTTCATAACATGTAATACATCGGTTGTGTGTATCACAATGTAACAACCATGTGTATGAGACAAGACTTATGTGACCATGTAATCAATATGAATTGATATTGATGGCAGTCACAGAACATTTAATGATAGTATGTAGACACATGCACACCTGTGCCATAGTGTAGGTGTCACTGTGATGGCAAAATGTGAACTGTGTACAAGATTGATTTGTTCCACTACAAAACACATGTCCTAATACATCACCAATATACATAACAATGTATTATACTATGTCAACAGTTCTCAGGAGGCATATTACATAATGTACGACCAACCATGCACACACAGCAGTAGACTGGGTCTGGTTTGAGCATTGCACCTGTGTATGTATACAGTATGAATGCCATGCAATGTCACATCAGAAGAACCATATATGTCCGACAGTAACATTGTCACCCTGCACTTTATGGAGTATGATAGCATCATTTTATGCTGAGGAGAACATGTTGGAAAGAGTGTAGAACATAGATGTGAAGTCACATCCCTGTGTAAAATTGTCTCAAAAGTGATAGGTGTATATATAGACATGCAAGTCACCTGCTGTCAGATTAAAACCCATATATGTGTAGGTAAAATAGTTTATAAACACAGTAGTTAACGTTACTGACACAGCACAAGTTTGTCTTGAATACTGTCAGAGTGCATGTTATACAGGATGACATCATCATTGTATTCTACAATAAGATGTCCAGATTAGGGTTTGACATGACTATGGACTAACATATCATTCTAAAATTGTCACCATCATGATTGTTGACTACAGTGAGAATAGAACCCCTACTTACCTGTTCAAATAGCATAGTATTTAATATAACTGCCACAGCAGAAGACTGCTTTTATACTGTCTGACAACACTTTATAAATGATGACATCAGCAGTGCCTGGTGAAAATAAGATGGTAATAGCATTGTCTGACATGCTGGTGTAAAATGCTTTCTCGAATGTCAACTAAGTGAACACACGCAGACATACCAATTAACCACAGTGGACTAGAACACCCACCTACCTATTTATGCACCAAAGTATTTAATTCAAGTGCCATAGCACAAGGTTGTTTTTTATAATGTCTGACAAGACTATAGGTGATGACATCAGCAGTGTCTGGGGAGAAGAAGATGGTAATAGCAGTGTCCCACATACTGGTATAAAATGGTTTCTTGAATGTCAACCAACTGAACAAACACATACATGGTGACTTCTGTGAGAACAGAACCCCTTCCTAGGTACACTGACTACTGAACACAGTATTTAAAACAAGCTCTACAGCACAAGTCTGTCTTTTATAGTGCCCAACAACACTTTATAACCAGTGACATCAACAGTGTCTGATGAGAAGAAGATATTAATAGCATTGTCTGACATGGTGGTGCAAAATGCCCTCTTCAATGTCAACCAAATGAACACACACACATACATACACACACACACGCATACCAATTAACCACAGTGAGAATATAATCCCTACCTACCTATTTAAACAGCACAGTACTTAATGCAATCCCACAGAACACGTCTGACTTTTATAATGCTGCAGGACAATTCAAAGTGGATGACATCACCACTGGATGTTTGAGAGTTGATGTTGTGAGGCCTGCATTAAATGGATGTGCAGTTATGTATAACTTTCCAGGTATCAGTGCTCTGTGGGATTGTACTGATAACCAAAACATTCACAGTTATGCTTTTCTGACTAGACAGAGACACACACACAGACACACACACACACACACACACACACACACACACACACACACACACACACACACACACACACACACACACACACACACACACACACACACACATGCATGCACACACACACACACACACACACACACACACACACACACACACACACACACACACACACCAGTTTATTGTAGTGAGATTAGAACCCCTACATAACCAAGTACACTGACTAGAGATCTCAGTATTTAATATAAGCACCATGGCACAAGCCTGCCTTTTATAATGCTGCAGGACAATTTATAGTGGATGACATCAGTATTAGATATTTGGCATAAGATGTTGGGAGGCCCATCTGAAATGGATGGCTAGCCATAGTCAACAGTCAATATATTAAATATCTGCATATTACCAGATTGATGAGTGTGCAAAGTTTCACATTTGCTTTTGTGTTTCCAATGTGCAGGTATGCCTTAAACAGAGAGCTTTGCAAATTATATGTAAACAGCTGTCTATGATACTACAAGTATTGGAAAATCTGCATGTATTATCAATATAAAGATGTACATGTATATAATAATGCATTTTTATTTATTTCTGTATTGTAGTTGATGTATTTGGAAAAAGTGCTGAGAGACCAAGTTTCAAGTGCTTAGGTGCATGTAACACACGGCTACAGTGTAAATATGTATTCTTTCCTTAAAACTGAATTCCCTTTATTTGTGCTTTTACCTGTACTTTCAAGGGATGAATACTAAATGGGCAATAAATATAAGTAATACATGCTACTGTGCACTTTCCATAACACACCACCGAGCAGCTGGCTTGCATGATCAATGACAAAGTGCTTGTGCATGCATGATGCACATTTATACTGCGTTCCCCATTTGTAAGAAGTTGAGCAGTGAGAGCCTCTGCTTCACTGATAAAATTATGACAGTTATATTGGTTTGCTTACTCCACACAATCACATTAAGCAGAAAGGCATGGCAGTCAGCAGTGTGGATAATACTGAGTGAAAGAAACACACCTGCTGCTCAGCTGACTCCATTGGACCAAGTGTAAATACATTGAGAGATTTCCTTTTGAACCCAGATGATACAGGGTTTGAGTCCAGGTTTATGTAATACTTTAAAATATGCATTTATAATGCAATGACATAATTCTTTATTTTACTTTCTCTGTGTATTACCTTAGTGCAGCATGTTTAAGCAGCATTGCTCAGAGATAACCACAAGGCTGTTCACCATCATTTGGCATTGGTTTAGGGTGCCAAACTCTGCACAAACACAGAGGAAAAAAAGTGAAGCACTTCATTAGGGATTTATTATTTATGTGTGTGATGTGTGATTTTATTTTTTGACCAGATTAAAGGTGTTAAAATAGGGTAGATAGGAAAGGGGTGAAATGGGGAGCAAGCAGGGGGAAGAACAAAGGGAAAGCAATATAGGAATGTGCAGGAGGGAGGTAGGTAAGAACCATAGCTATCCACTTCTTCAACACTGTTAAATGAAAATATATACAGAATATTTGCTGAATTTGGACTTTCACCTCAGCAAAGAGGGGTGACAACAATACAATCATGTTATATAGTCATCTGGACCGAATCAAGTGTGTCAAGAATACACGTGCAAATTGGAGAGCTATGTATGGGATGATATATATATATATATATATATATATATATATATATATATATATATATATATTTTTTTTTTTTTTTTACTTTAGTAAGAGAGGAATGTTGGGTAAGGGACAGATATTTCTGGGTTAGGTAAGTAGGTAAGGAAGCAAATTCAAACAAACAGGACAAATAAGACAAGATATAGGGACAGTGTGAGAGACATGATTGGTTGGGGGACACCATGATTGGGGTTAGAGAGGGTACAACAGATGCCCATGCCCATCAAACATAGGGGCAGTGAGAGCTTAGTCCTCACCTGCAGAACTGTCATCACTGCTCCTTTATTCCACTGGCTGTTGGAGTACTTGATATCTTCTCCTATGGATTATAAAAGAGAGAATCCTCTCCATCTGGCATAGGCATGTACCAATGGTGCTATGTATGACCCTACTCACCAAGCCTGACAGCTCCTGACAGGTGATAAAATCCCCACCCATGCCAGTACTCCTGGAGAGTACCACAGAACCAGGTGAAGGGGTAGTACTACCTGATGTGGTAGGACCAGGTAATTCAGGGTTAGTGGAGGCAGTACTGTCAAGTTGGGTCCCAGATATGATGGGCATTGGTGCAGGAGCTGGGGTAGGCTGAGCCATGGGGATTGGCCTACCTCCCTGTGCTGTAAAGCCTTTTGTGATTTGTCAGAGATGGGTGACATGAAAATGTTTTGATGACACATAGAAAAATAAAAAAGGTAGAAGATTTCGGGTAAGTGAAAAAAAGAGATAATTAGTGCCATCATCAGTGACATAAAATGCATTATCAAAGTAATTAAGTATTTTTATTTATACTTTTACATTTATGTATACTTCTTAACAACTGCAAACTCTAAGTAATGATTGCTCAAAGTAATCCTTGCAATATGCATGTATTGCAGATATGCTTGGTCAAATTATACAGATTAAGTTAACAACAAGGCATTTATGCCACTTCTGTTGAAGCTTAATTTATATGTTGTTGTTGTTGTTTGTCTTTTGGCTTTTCCTGGTTAGGGGTCACCACAGCGGAACTCCGGTCTGCTAATGATTGGCAGTTGGTTTATATAATATGTATAAAAGATTTTACTAGATATTTGTTACTTGTGGTATTTGAACCCACAGTGTCTGACTACAGTATTACTCTTGACTTCTACAGTTGGCTTGTGGTACACACTGAAGCATGCATGCTTCTTTTAATGTTAGAATATGCATGCTTACTTTGCTACAATTGTATAGAAGAGCAGTACTTTAGCTACAATAATAGTTATGTTGTGCTGCATACATGCCCCTTTCTTCCCACGGTCTTTCTAGATGCTCAGCATGGGCTTTCCTGTTCACCAGGATGTCCTGATTAGCTGTGGAAGTAAAAGGAGAGAAAAAAGAAAGGCATTATGCATATCAGTCTTGACTATATGCAGCTTTCTATCTATTATAAATTTCTCTTTATCTGTATACTTACACAACTGTAGTATATCAGCTGTCCTAAACTCATCCAATCACTGGTTGAGTACAACCCACTTGTGCCTTTTGAGGTCATTATAGTGATGCCTTCACTGTTCTCCAGTACATGTAATGCCAAGTGTACTGGAGATAGCCTTGGCCACACTATTCATGCAGCAGACTTATACTGGGAGTTGGTAAAGTACCCATGGGAAAGCCTTCAACTGTGGTGCTTTACAAGGAGTCCAGTAAAGATTCTGGACTTTTTGATTCCTCATCTCTGAGCCCTAAATTTGATACCTTCCCTTCTAGCTCCAGACATGTCTGATTAGGGCAAACAGCAACAGATAAGAGTGTGTCCCCACCAGTTTGGGTTGTCGCATTTACTGCTAGTGCACAAATGATGCCAAATGTCTTTGAGCAATGTTAAACAGAGAACAACAGTGACAAACAGAGAGGAAAGCAATTTATGAACTAAGAAGGACAATGTGACAATTGACATTAGTTTTTGGTTTGGATGCTGCTGTACTCGTTAGTTCATTTAACTTTGCTGACATGTATGGGGATATAAATTACATAACCTGACACATTATGGTGTGGTGTTTCACACTAAAATTAATTTGTACAATCTTGTAAGATTCAGACCTATGCATTAGAGATAACACATGTTCTTCAACATAGGGGATTTTTTCACCCATGCCACAGAAGAAGTGCTTGTTGAACCTGCTCATTAATTATATATAATTAAACATGACAGACTGAGGGGTTAACCAGGTATGTGTGTGACCTGCCAAGGTCCTAGTTTATAGATTCATGTCTGTATGCGTATCATTAAGGTATGAAGGCCATCCAAGCTCAGAGAAGACAATTACAATTACAGGCACATAATATTTAGTATACCCTCAGTCACAAATATAATTCATATCAGCTCCACTGCTAAACATAGTTATTGCTATTTATAATTATGTGTGATTTTTTTATTTGTTGCTTGAAATTGAGTAGACAAGCATTAATAAAATTGGAGTATGCTAGATTAGAACCCAAGCTCACCTGCATTGTAACCCTACACTTACACCTGCTGCCACAGGAAGAGTTAAGAAGCAGCTGTATTAAGTATGTCTGTTAACCACTGAGCAATGACACTTAGCATGTCTGTGGGGTGGCAAACCATAGAAGATACAATGTATCTATTTTGAAACTGTCTACTGTCTGCTTGTTGCCTGTAGGTGTTATGTAACTGCAGGTGTTGAAGAAGGCTGCTAACTGTAGTGCAATGCCACATAGCGGATTTGCATGCTGGAAAGCAAAAAATGCAACAATGTATCCTTTTTTGAAATCAAGAACGTCTGCATACTGTGTGGGCCAATGGTCCAGGTTTGAGCAAAGATAAGTGACATGGAAATGTAACAAGCACAGCTAAACTTCCTTTACCTATGTGAGCAGTACTTCTCAGGTTTCATCCTTGAAAGACAAACGTGGGATTTGAAATGTGATTAACAGATAGTATACCTGTGTGAATCACAGTGTTTACCAGATGTGCTACATACATGTGATTCACAGGTATATTTTATGTATTGTTTATCATAGAAGTACATTACATGATATTCATTCTATGTAGCTGTTCCCCACATTTGCTCTAAGTGATATTTAAATAAATAAATAAATAAACAGCATTACAGAAAAAGGTTAGTACACATGAAGGATTTTTACATGAGTCTGGACCTGAACTCTCACGCCAGTGAACCTACAAAACACAGTAAGGGTGTCTTATCCCTCTTTGCCACAGAAACAGCTTAATAACAGGAATGAAAATCATTGTGCATACAATCAAGGCCTAAATCATCCACAGTATTAACAAGACATATGACACTTATACACTTCTGAGTTGTTTGTACATGTGTTAATTTCAGATGTAGTGCAATGAGTGATCACACAGCTAGTTATGACTATTGTTTGCAATAATGCAGTTCTGTCTTATCTTTGTATGGTAGTTATTCTTCTCTTATCTGAGCAGTAATCTGAGCCATGCAGTCTGTAAGACATTTTGTATCATTGTTCTTAATATGTATGAGAATATTAAATTGCAATAGTATACAGCGTTCAACAAATGTAGAGTTTGGATATTACTGAACAGAAACTGAGAAAAGTGTGCTGCTTGCTTACATTTAAAACCTTGATACAATTACATCTACACTTTGTAAGTGTAACCTGGCTGACACACCCACCTCAGGAAAGGGAGTCTGAATTGCTGTTGTTTTCCTTCTCCTTGCTTCCTACCAGTAATCATTAACAGCTGCAAGCCATTAGCAACAAACACTAAAGGAGTACCTGCACCATGTTTATACCCACTACACAAAGCCAAGAATTTGGGATTCTGCAGTTCTAATGAGTTCACACCTCATTTGTATCTTCACCGCACTAACAGACCTGAATCTACACTATAAAAAAGTAACTACATAGCCAGGGAATCAGAAGGTGAGGAGAGTTGTGTATGTTTACAACAAAGAAGAAGATTGCTATTACTTTGGATTTATCTGCACAGAAGACTACTGATCTTGATAAGGTATGATTGAAATTTACAATTATATACTGGATTTGCTGACATGTAACTAGGAAAAATAATATATATATATATATATATATATATATATATATATATATATATATATATATATATATTTGTATCTTTTATATCTATTATTTCGGTGCACTTGTTGATTGGTCTGTACCTATTGGTGTTATGGGAATATATGTTTGAGTGCTGACCATGTTTTAGTATTAATTATTGTCTTATTTGAACTGTATAGCCACTTTTAGTGAAAATTAATTATGTTGGTGGTGTTGCTATATTCTTGGTAGTCTATATGGCTGAACAAAGTTTCTTAATGCCTTTTGTTCACAATTTAACAGAAGATAAAGATGACTTTACTTGCTTTACTGGACAAATTTCAACATTGTTTTTTTCTGCTGGGGCTAATGCGTCTGATGACTTTGACTTTTGTTTTAAACAGTTTACTGATAATTCCAGAAAACTATGCTCCACTATTTGGTATTTAAAACTTTAAAAACGTATAGCAGTGCAGGCATAGCACCTAAGGGCTTAAGAGTGTGCATTGAGCCTGGAGTTGGTCTTGGTGATGCTATATTTATGGGCAAATGACATGCCATACAACAAACAGCTTCCAAAATATTTATTGACCTTTTTATTGGTCACTATGAGCAGCAACTTACAATGATTAATACTAAACTGGATCTCTATATTGAGAAGGTCCAAAAAATTTCTAGCAAGAAAGTATATTCAGATTGGTATGCTAAATTTTCAAAACATTTTAGAGACTATGAAGCTGAATTAAAAGCACAGACGATAAAGTTCAACTGTGATAAAGTTGACTATCAGGGGAACATTCCTTAAATGGAAGGCTGACAAAAGGGCAATTCGTTTTGCTCAGGGTGACCAGAAAAATGTGAGTTCCAAGTGAAAGAGGGGCAGGTCTATAGTTAAGAATGCCTCTAGAACTGCTTATGTGGACTCCAGTAATTCTAAAATATCTAATGCTTTAAATATAGATACTGAATCTGAATTGTGTGATAATGGTGAAGTCAATTCCCCTAACAATTAAAAAACACGGGTTGGTGCCCCTTTAGAAGAGGTGAACAAAAGCATAAAAATAAATATCAAAGGGGCATTCAGAAATTATCCAGGATATGAATGCTGATTCTGTTAGTAATTTGATTGTGACTCTTTTGCCACTGAACTTAACTGATTCTGAAATCAATGTACTGAATAAAGGCCTTTGTTTTATTCCTTCCTTTCATGTTTCTGAATTTGATACAGTATCTGATTTAAAAAAATGTTGTAATTTACTAAATTTAAAATATTATTACAGCCACAATGAAAGTAGTGTGAATACCTTGATTAACTGTAAAAAAATCTTCTTTTCAGCCTCCCTATCATCCAACTGTTAAGGTGTTTGTACAGAAGGTTCTATGTGATTTGCATGACAACAGAAATAGGATTTTTTAAGAATTTTGGTCACAACCTTAACAGGAGTGAAAGATTGGCACTTAATGGTTTAGCTAAAAATTATAATAATGTTGTGGTTTCTGCTGATAAGGGAGGTGATATTGTTTTGTGGGACTGTTGTGATTATGAATTGAAGCTTATAGACAACTCGCTTATTCTATTTCATATTGTAAATTAAGCATAGATCCGATGGCTGATTTTAAAAAATACATCAACAATTTTTTGTTTCATGCAAAAGTGAAGGTTTGATTTCCTTTATTACAACAGCTTATCGTAGATGACCCAAGACCACAGTCATTTTATAGTCTTCCTAAGATACACAAGGCTTTGACTAAATCCCATGGCCAACTAATTATCTCTGGACATGGTTCTTTAATGGAGCCACATTCTGTGTATCTGGAAGATTGGTTGAAACCACTTTTGAATCTGGTGAGGACCCATATTAAGGACAACATGGAGTTTTTGCAGCTCATGGATGACAGATTTCTAAAAGTTCTTATTTGTGCACCCTGGATGTCCAATCTCTTGACACCAGTATCCCACACAAGGGTGGGATTATGGCCACCAGGTATTGGCTGCATCTTGTTGGTTTATATACTGATGAACACAATAATTTATTATTGAAACTTTTGGGTATTGTTTTTGAACATAATGCCTTCTGGTTTAAGAATAAGTGGTACTTCCAGATTAAGGGCACTGTTATGGGGGTTACTTTTGCCTCCATCAATGCTGATTTATTTGTAGGCTATGTGGAGTCACAATTGATTTATGGTACTAATAATCTATTTAAAAGATACTTAGTAATGTGGTGTAGATACCTAGATGATTGCTGGTACATTTGGCCAGAAACAACCATGATGGGGTAACTATTTGTGGCATATTTGAACAATATTAGGCTTGATGTTGTTTTCTGGCAAAATTAAAATGTCTAATATTGATTTTCTTGATGTTCAGATTACCAAGTTGATTGATGCCACAGTGGCCACTAATTTATATAGAAGCCCTTCACTAAGAATTCATTACTTGAGGCTCACAGTTCCCATATGGCCCATATGGTCAAGAATATACCCAAGACACAATTTTACAGGCTAAGGAAAATTTGTAGCAGACTGGATTATTTTAAATGAGAATCTGATGATATGAAAGCTACATTTGTTTCTAGGTGCTATGATTGTACCGTTATTAAACTGGCAGGGTATGATGCATAACACATGAACAGAGGTGAGCTATTATGGTCCACCACACATGTGGGACATGAGAGTGATATCAAGAAAGGATATCCCCCTGCACGGAAGTATTTGCACGGCCAAAAAAGTACCATCAAATAACAAGAAAAGGCCAGCAACTGTGTGATGTGTATATTAATTTATTCCTACACAAAACACAAGAAAAAACAGACTAGTTTCAGCTAAGGAATTAACCTAGCCTTCATCAGTGTAAAGATACAACACTTCTTGTGAATATATATATATATATATATATATATATATATATATATATATCCTTAATTGATGTATAGGTATTATTGGTCAGCTCATAAATATTCATTTAAGCCTGGGCTAAACAGCCCTTACAGTTTAACAATCCACTTTTTTTCCATTGCAATTAATTTTGTATGCCATCCAGTTTTTTGGTTCCTATCACCTCTTATCATGTCTATAATGGTAAAATGAAAAGATGGTGTGGTGTGTTGTAAAGTGTGTCTCGACAAAGCATTGCTCATTCTTTTATGTTTAACATCAGAAAGGTGTGCAGAAATCCATAACCTAAGGGGTCTAGATGTTTGTCCAATGTAGAATGCATGACAGTTGCAAGTGGCCAGGTATACCATCCAGTCTGTACTACAGTTTGCAAAAAAATTATGTCAAATACCATACTACAATTGCTGCTAGAGAAATTTTTGGTTTTCTAAACTCGGGCACAATTACTACAATGGCCACAAGGCATGCAACCAATGATCTTCTCCCCAGAAATGGTGGTTTGGATAGTATTATGCTGAGTGGATGGATGCTGATGTTTGAAATGGTTAAAATAAGACCCCAGATTTTTCCCTTTTCTAAAGGAGAGCTGACATGTTTCATTTAGATGTTGAGATAAAAAATTGTTTGCCAACAGTATATTCCAACGTCTTTTAACAATCTCAATCAACCTGTTTGTGTTCCTACCATATGTGGTGGTAAGCCATAGTTTTTTGGTAGTAGAGCTTGGCTTTTGTTGGTATTTCAAAAGGTCCTTTCTGTCAGTATTAGCTGCATAATTACTTGCTGTATAGACATGACCCATATTGTATCCTCTCTCTTAAAATCTATGTACTAAGTCTTTGTGAAAATGTGCAAAGGAATTATCATCTGAACAGATGTGTCTCATCCTGATGAATTGTGACTTGGGGATGTTTTTGGTAATGTGGGCTGGATGAAAGCTGGATGCGTGGAGTAGAGTGTTATATTCAGGGTATTAGAGAAACACTTCTGTACGTAAAGTATTGTCAGTGTTCCTGGATATAAGTACATCCAAATAGGTGATTTTATCCAGATGGTAATTAACAGTGAACTGTAAACCCCATTTATTTTCGTTAAGATACCTTATGAATTCCATAAGGTATTCAACATCAGACCTCCACACCATCCAGCAAACATCCAAATACCTATGCCATATATCAATTTCCCCCAAGTAGATGTTATGTGTAATGTCATAAATAATGTGCTCTTCTATATAAGCCATATAGAGATCTGCATATATAGGGGCAAAAGATGCACCCATTGCAGTCCCACGTACTTGTAAGTAACATTGGCTACCATAGAAGAAGACATTCTTCATGAGAGCATGTTCTGTCAGGATAAAGAGAAAGGTGTTGAAACCAGGTCTACATAAATTAGATTTATCTAACCAGTATTCAATAGCATCCAGCCCTGTCCAGTGCGGTATGTTTGTATATAATGAACAGACATCTAGTGTACACATTATCCAATGATCCTCAATTTGCATGTCATCTATTATGCCCATAAATTCTGTGGTGTCTTGAATTCTGGACCTAACCCATTTGAGTAAGGGATTGAGATATTGAGTCAAACATTGCAAGATTGGTTCAGTTAGAGACCCATTACCTGCCACAATGGGTCTGCCTGGAGAATAGTGGAGATCTTTATGGATTTTTGGCAAGAAATATATATATTGGCTGCTTGGATCTGGAACAGTAAGATGATGTTTAACTGGTTCCGTAATAATACCATTTTCTACTGCTGATTCCAAAAATTTGTCCAATTGCTGTTTGAACATGCTAGATGGATCAAGGGGCATTCTGGTGTAATATCTGGCATCATCCAATTGTCTACAAGCCTCAGCATCATAATATGACCAATTCATGACAACCACAGCACCACCTTTTTCTGCAGAAATAATTACCAAGTTTTTATTATTAGCAAATTCTTGTAGAGCCAACATATCAGACTTTGAGAGATTATTATATTTTGTATGAGCCATATTTGAATTAAAATGGAGATCTTTGAGTACACTATTTTGAAAAAGGCTCACACAATGATACATTGGTGGAACAAAGGTGAATTTCTGGTATTTAAATGAATCACCGACTGAGTGATCATTGATAGTGTCATGAAAATGCACTTTAAGATTTAACAATCTACAAAAAACTATAACATCCTATGCCAATATATCTTCCTGAACAAACAAAACAGGTATAAAAGAAAGGCCTTTATTTAACAAAGCTATTTGTGAATCCAACAGTGTTGCATCAGAAATGTTTAATACATTTGTTTTAAAACAACAATTTACTTGTTTGTCAAGAGTTCCATCAAACCCTGCATACTTTTGATGTTTGCGATGTTTTCTACCTGCCCTCTTATAAGGCCTAAAGGGACAGTACTGTTGTTATGTTTGGGGGTTGGAGAGTCCGAGGTCTGTTGTGTATCCAAATCTGTACCAGATGATGAATCACACCCAGATGAATCATTAAAATAATTACGTTTTCTAAGAATAGATTTGGGACGTTTGCGTTTGGGGGTTGATTTACTTTTTCTGCCCCCACCCTCAAATCTGACATGTCTGGTATAGTTAAAGGGGTGCCCTTTGTCATAGTCCATTTGATCTCTTTGGAACTTTTTAAGTTTCCTATCTCTGAGTTGTGCTTCAAAAGTAAGTAAATCTGAACCAAGCTTGGTCAATTGTGTGGAATAAAATGGTTGACCAATATATTGATTACTGTCCTCACATAGCTGACCAACTATATTACTTTTAGGTCAATAACTCATTCATAATATCTAGCCAATGTTTCTACAAATTCCATGGAACATTTTTGTTGGATAGCAGACCACTCATTGGCTAGTTGGTCATCTATGTCATTAACTAATGGCTGAATTTTTACTCTGAGTCCTCTATGAGTTATACTTTTGGGCATGTACGCTTTGAATAATTTAAGATGCCAAACATTGGCTCTTAGAGTTTTCATGGTTTTGTTTAGTTGATGAAACAATCCTACATAACAAAATTGTGGACTGTCACTGGTATTTGAACTATTATCATTGTTGGGATTTGTGATACCAAATATACCTAGATCTTCCTTATCGGAAGAAAGTCCTACTAAAATACTCATTAGGTCCATTTTACCAAAAAGTTAATATAGATGGATGATATGAATGTAAAAAATAGTAAACAAAAATAGATTTAAACACTAGTGTTATGAAATTAAATAGCTGCTACCGCAGAGCAGAAACATCACCTTCAGCAAGGGTAGTGTGTTAAATATGTATATAAATATACATTCCAAAAATCATCCCCCTTATAAATACATGCACAATGATGGTCAGAAATGCGATAATTGGACTTACATCAAAATCCAAAGTTAAATTTAGTGCCCAGTCCAAAAGATAAATATATTTGACTGAAAATAGTTCATTTGTTGGACTGGACAATAGTGGCCCCTATTAAAATATATTTGAAAACCACCAATTGAGTGTCTATTCAAAATTGTAGTGGACCATCCTTAGATCCGATAACAGTGCCATGTCCAGAACAACCTGGTTATAATCCTTCAAAGTCACAGTGTTGAGTCAAATATGGACTCTATTGGCCCCTACAAATAAGTGTCTATATCACTAATATACTGACCTGCAAAGTTAGTAAAAGGTCTGACACCATTTGTGGATGTATATAAGGAAGGACTTTAGAATCCCAAAATTAAAGTTAAAAGAATAATGGTCATGCAGTTCAGATTTCATAACCAAAACTCGAGTGTAATATAAATATATAGTATTCTCTGTTAATGTTAATATACTATATTAACCCAATAGTACAAATCTTGTACTCCTGTCATACTCAGAAATATACCAAGAATATGAAATATAAATTGCCATCACATGTATGGTAAACCCTAATATAAACTCGAGCCTTATGTGAAATTTGGCAAACAGACTGACCCTTAGGCCTAATATAAATATAAATGTGAAAATTGTGAAAATAAACAATAGACAGTATCAATATAGTTCACAATAATAAATTACACAGAGAAATGGAATTAGTAACTATGAATTGCCATAAAACAATTATAACATATTCAAAAATTAGACCATTTTGTTCTGAAACCAAAAACCAATGAACCATAACAAAAATGGTTTGCAATGCTCAGCCAAAGTCAATGTCCCAAGTATGGTCAAAATAAACCACTAAATCCTCTATATTCCCAAGACGAAAATTTATTTAACAGTTGTAAATGTAACCAGTCAGTTGTTTAGAAAATTTCCACTGCAATGTAGAAACACACAATTCCCTTCACAGTAAATCCCTTTCTTGGTTAATTCCATGCCAAAAAATGAGTCTGAGATCAAAAATGTATTAGACGGTTGTAGATGCAACCAGTCGGTTGTTAGAAAATTGCCACTACTAAGATGAAAAACACAATTTCCTTCGCAGTAAATCCCTTTCTTTATTTATTTCATGGCAAAAAATGAGTCTGGGATCACAACCGAATATGGACCCAAAAGGAAGAAATGGTATGACATACAGCTGCTATTTAAAAAGTTACACAATGCTGAAAAACACTCTAAATATGGAAAAACACCAAGGAAAAAATATCGTTGAGCTCTGACACAACAGTACATCTGTCTTGCAGCTGCTAGAGCCTGCGAAAGTTCATTTACCCCAAAAGAATTATAGTTGGGAAGTTAAATGTCCAAAAGTAATATGTCCAAACCACATTCTACAACACACCACATATATGACTGGCCCAGAGTGAAAAGACCAAACCATAAAGCTTGTTATGCCATACCATCCGTGAAACAGATCGATGTAATCGGCATTCTATTTCTTACATTTAACAGAGTACATTATCGTTGAAACAGGCACAGTCATAGTTCAAACAACCAAATTTATCCATGATAAAATTATAAGTCCAAAAATGTCCCACTGTATAAGACATGTTTCTGATGGTAAAGACCAAAATAAATCCCAAAAACGAAGTGGATATACAGATATATGAGCTCTAATATGGAAAGAGGAATCCACTGAGAATAAAATACAGATGTAGTTACACAGCAGACCATGAACAACAGCAAGGAAGTAAAGGTGCATCAAGAAAAGAAATCCCCCTGCACGGAAGTAGTTGCATACATATATGTATACATATTTAACACACTACCCTTGTTGAAGGTGATATTTTTGGTCTGCGGTAGCAGCTATTTCATTTCATAACTCTAGTGTTTATATCTATTTTTGTTTACTATTTTTTACATTCATATCATCTATCTATATTAACCTTTTGGTAAAATGGACCTAAGGAGCATTTTAGTAGGACTTTCCTCCAATAAGGAAGATATAGGTATAGTTGATATCACAAATCCCAACAATGATAATAGTTCAAATATCAGTGACAGTCCACAATTTTGTTGTGAAGGATTGTTTCATCAACTAAACAAAACCATGAAAACTCTAAGAGCCAACGTTTGGCATCTTAAGTTATTCAAAGCGTATATGGCCATAGGTATAACTCCTAGAGGACTCAGAGTAAAAATTCATTCATTAGTTAATGACATAGATGACCAACTAGCCAATGAGTGGTCTGCTATCCAACAAAAATGTTCCATGGAATATGTAGAAACATTGACTAGATATTACGAACGAGTTATTGACCAACAAAGTAATATAGTTGGCCAGCTATGTGAGGACAGTAATCAATATATTGGTCAACCATTTTATTCCACACAGTTGACCAAGCTTGGTTCAGATTTACTTACTTTTGAAGCACAACTCAGAGAGAGGAAACTTAAAACATTCCAAAGAGATCAAATGGACTATGACAAAGGACACCACTTTAACTACACCAGACATGTCAGATTTGAGGGTGGGGGCAGTAAAAGTAAATCAACCCCCAAATGTAAACGTCCCAAATTTGTTCTTAGAAAACGTAATTCTTTTACTGATTCATCTGGGGGTGATTCATCATCTGGTACAGATTTGGATACACAACAGACCTCGGACTCTCCAACCCCCAAACGTAACAACAGTACTGTCGCTTTAGGCCTTATAAGAGGGCAGGTAGAAAACATTGCAAACATCAAAAGTATGCAGGGGTTGATGGAACTCTTGATGAACAAGTAAATTGTTGTTTTAAAACAAATGTATTAAACATTTCTGATGCAACACTGTCGTATTCACAAATAGCTTTGTTAAATAAAGGCCTTTCTTTTATACCTGTTTTTTTTTGTTCAGGAAGATATATTGGCATAGGATGTTATAGTTTTTTTGTAGATTGTTAAATCTTAAAGTGCATTTTCATGACAGTACCAATGATCACTCAGTCGGTGATTCATTTAAATACCAGAAATTCACCTTTGTTCCACCAATGCATCATTGTGTGAGCCTTTTTCAAAATAGTGTACTCAAAGATCTCCATTTTAATTCAAACATGGCTCATACAAAATATAATAATCTCTCAAAGTCTGATATGTTGGCTCTACAAGAACTTGCTAATAATAAAAACTTGGTAATTATTTCTGCAGACAAAGGTGGTGCTGTGGTTGTCATGAATTGGTCATATTATGATGCTGAGGCTCGTAGACAATTGGATGATGCCAGATATTACACCAGAATGCCCCTTGATCCATCTAGCATGTTCAAATAGCAATTGGACACATTTTTGGAATCAGCAGTAGAAAATGGTATTATTACGGAACCAGTTAAACATCATCTTACTGTTCCAGATCCAAGCAGCCAATATATATACTTCTTGCCAAAAATCCATAAAGATCTCCACAATTCTCCAGGCAGACCCATTGTGGCAGGTAATGGGTCTCTAACTGAACCAATCTTGAAATGTTTGACTCAATATCTCAATCCCTTACTCAAATGGGTTAGGTCCAGAATTCAAGACACCACAGAATTTCTGGGCATAATAGATGACATGCAAATTGAGGATCATTGGATAATGTGTACACTAGATGTCTGTTCATTATATACAAACATACCACACTAGACCGGGCTGGATGCTATTGAATACTGGTTAGATAAATCTAATTTTTATAGACCTGGTTTCAACACCTTTCTCCTTATCCTGACAGAACATGCTCTCGCAAAGAATGTCTTCTTCTATGGTAACCAATGTTACTTACAAGTATGTGGGACTGCAATGGGTGCTTCTTTTGTCCCTATATATGCGGATCTACATAGAAGAGCAC
The DNA here is from genome assembly GCF_019279795.1 of Protopterus annectens. NCBI lineage: Eukaryota > Metazoa > Chordata > Ceratodontiformes > Protopteridae > Protopterus > Protopterus annectens. The sequence continues at coordinate 530,624,951 of NC_056729.1, read as the reverse complement.
ATTATTTATGACATTACACATATCTACTTGGGGGTATTTGGATGATTGCTGGATGGTGTGGAGGTCTGATGTTGAATACCTTATGGAATTCATAGGGTATCTTAACGAAAATAAATGGGGTGTACAGTTCACTGTTAATTACCATCTGGATAAAATCACCTATTTGGATGTACTTATATCCAGGAACACTGACAATAATTAATATACAGAAGTGTTTCACAAATATCCTGAATATAACACTCCACTCCACGCATCCAGCTTTCATCCAGCTCACATTACCAAAAATATCCCCAAGTCACAATTCATCACAATGAGATGCATCTGTTCAGATGATAATTTCTTTGCACATTTTCGCAAAGACTTAGTACATAGATTTCAAGAGAGAGGATACAGTATGGATCATGTCTATACAGCAAGTAATTATGCTAATACTGACAGAAAGGACCTTTTGAAATACCAACAAAACCAAGCTCTATTACCAAAAAACTATGGTTTACCACCACATATGGTAGGAACACAAACAGGTTGATTGAGATTATTAAAAGATATTGGAATATACTGTTGGCAGACAATTTTTTGTCCCAACATCTAAATGAAACATGTCAGTTCTCCTTTAGAAAATGGAAAAATCTGGGGTCTCATTTTAACCATTTCAAGCATCAGCATCCATCCACTCAACATAATACTATACAAACCATCATTTCTGGGGAGAAGATCATTGGTTGCATGCCTTGTGGCAATTGTAGTAATTGTGTCTGAGTTTTGAAAACCAAAAACTTCTCTAGCAGCAATTGTAGTATGGTATTTGACATAAATTTTTTTTGCAAACTGCAGTACAGACTGGGTGATATTCCTGGCCACTTGCAACTGTCATGCATTCTATATTGGACAAACATCTAGACCCCTTAGGTTACGGATTTCTGCACACCTTTCTGATGTTAAACATAAAAGAATGAGCAATGCTTTGTCGAGACACACTTTACAGCACACCACAGCATCTTTTCATTTTACCATTATAGACATGATAAGAGGTGACAGGAACCAAAAAACTGGATGGCATACAAAATTAGTTGCAATGGAAAAAAAGTGGATTGTTAAACTGTAAGGGCTGTTTAGCCCAGGCTTAAATGAATATTTATGAGCCGACCAATAATATGTATACATCAATTAAGTATATATTATATATATATTCACAAGACGTGTTGTATCTTTACACTGATGAAGGCTAGGTTAATTCATTAGCCGAAACCGATCTGTTTTTTTCTTGTGTTTTATGTAAGAATAAATTACTATACAGAGTACACAGTTGCTGGCCTGTTTTTTGTTACATGAGAGTGATGACCATATGTCTCTTAGAATGGTTACCACATATGACAGTAATTCTTTCTAAGATTTGTGATACAATCAATAAGCATTGACATATACTTAAAAATGATCCATTTTTGATCAATGCCTTGAAGACAGATGTTATTTTGTTTTTGTAGGGGTAAGAATCTAGGGGAATATCTCTCCTGTTTCAGAAAAGGCATCAGACCCCTTACTGGCATGAAACATGGTATGCCAGTGGGATGTCCTTATTGAGGACATTGTGGACATTCTAAAGTTATTTTTAAAACCAAGTCATTTACTTCTATTAATACCTCAAAGGTATATCAGATAAGGCACTTGATCACTTGTAATACAAACTGGGTGGTGTACATGGCCATCTGCCAGTGTGGGACTTTCTATGTGGGCCAAACATCCAGACCTTTTAAACAATGGATTGCCCTTCATCTAAGTGACATTCAATGTCATCGTCCCAGGAGTAATCTTTATAAATATAAGGGTGAACAACTTCTGCACATTATGTTTTTGTGGGGATTGATTTGTTTACTGGGTCACAGTCGTTGCTTTCTTCTAAACATAAAATTCTTGATAAAAAATAGAAAATGTGGATAGTTAACCTAGGGGCTATGTTCCGACCTGGGATAAATGAATGTTGATGAATATGTGTGTTGTTTATTATTCACTTTGTATTTGTTCTTTATTTATTATTCATTTGTGGGTTTAAAATATGTATTGAATTAATTAATGTTTTCTGGAACACTGTACTTTTAAATGCTAGTATATTTAAGTCATGTGTTTGCATTTACCCAGCATTTGCACTGGGGATGCCAGTGGGTAAAACCACTTTACAGAGTTTTTACAGCCAGACTACCACTTTGGATTGTAGTTTGTTTCTGCCAGACCATTGTTTTGGATTATTGCAGAGCTTATTACAGCCAGACTGCTAGACCTGTTGAATTTGTTACAGCTTGCTGAGTTGCACAGTTTGTTACAGGTAGACTATCATCTTGTACTATTGCAGAGTTTGTTGCAGCCAGACTATCAGGCCTGCAGCATAAAAGCCACTATTCGGGATTATCTGAGCTTCATCCTTTCTTTATTTGCTGTGGATAAACAAAACTTGCTAAAAAATCACACCGAACACTTGCTGAATAATTTTATTGCTGTGGATACCATTCTGTGGGGCCTGTATATATCATGAAATGGCGAAAATTTTAAGTGATGGATTTATTTGTTTGTGACACACACACACACACACACACATATATATATATATATATATATATATATATATATATATATATATATATATATATATATATATATGCATTAGAAAATTAAATTTTTATCTGTATGCACTTATTAGAAGTTTACCGATGGCATAGGCATGTCTGTCAGGGCAGTTTACTGTCTCAGATACACAGCCTTATTAACTTTCATCACGGGTGTTACTGTTACAACTGTTTCTCTTTGCACTCTTCTGTGTTATTTCAGTGAAATGTAAATGTCCTACCTTGTCAATGACATAGGGGTGTTAGCCTTTTAGGATGGCCCATAGACACCTCTAGAGGAATGCTGGGCACTGGTGGTGGTGACTGGCACTTGCTTAAAAATGACTGTTCTGAGGCAAATGTGTAAACATGTTTTAAGGACAGTTTTTTTGAAAGCACTTATAACAATCAACCAATGTGTTATTTCTTGTTTGGAGCAAAATGCCATTTCCCTGTTGTTTTGAGGGTAGGGAGACAAGTTCCATTTCTGTGTTGCCACAATCAAACAATGGGCAGGATTCATGAAGCCTCCGTGTAAGAGTTATAACTCTTACACGGAGGCTGCAGTTAAACGGAGTGATGTCAGCATGCTCTGCATATTCATGAGAGCATGCTGAATCACACTTAAGTCTAACACGGTCCATGTAAGACAGTAGGGGGCGTGTCCATAGGCCGAGCCCTGCAAGCGGACACGCCCCAGAAGAGTAAAAGTGCCCAAAGTAAACACCCACGACAGAGTCCATGGAAATGTGAATAAACACAACACAACACATGCCCCCACAGACTATGAACAGAAAATATATAAATAAACATGTTATATATTTTTTTTAAATTGTAAAAATGTTTAACCGTGAGTGCGCTCGTTTGCGCGGGCGTGCCCATAGTGCAGCTACAGTTAGCAGTCAGTGGGAAAGCATATAAGAACTAAATATGCAAAGTAAGCCAAGAAGCAATAGTGTAGCGGTAGAGATGTCAGCTGAAGAGCAGGCATTCATGGTTCGAGCCCCCCCACCTCCAACTTTTATTTTTAGCAAAATAAGCATGAAACAAGTCCCTGACAAACATGTACACATATAAAATCACATTTTATGTAAAATGTAATGAAATAGTCCATTTATTTTGAAGAAATGTGAGGTAACAAAACAAGAAAAAAATGCCAGATGTGCCTATAGCTGAACTACAGTTTAACAAGGTGAGTGCATCTGCCCGTAGGTGAGCAGTGGTTTAACAGGTGCAAAATGAGTGCCCATAGCTGAGCAGTGATTTAACATGCTCAAACTGTGTGCCCCTTGCTGAGCTGAGTGTACTATGTGTGCTGACAGCCAAATGAGGCGTAAGCCAGCGCACCCCATATGTGCGGATCTGCGCACCGCGCAAACAAGCTAACCGGCGGGCAACATTGAGCAAGCTGTAACAAAACTGCCTTTACACAGACACACCCCCTAGCCTGTCTAGACAGTCATAAAATATAAAAAGCAGTGGCCAGGTTCAAACCCAGGATACCATGCACCATAGTCAAGGTACTGAACCACTAAGCTATGACAGCTGTACTCAGAAATGCAGTAATAGCAAATATATAGGAATGAATAGAAAGTGGAGCATGACAAAACAGGTTTTGTGAAGTGGATACAATTCCAAAATGGCCAATTACAGATAAGTGCGGGAAAATCGGCATATATAAGCCCCATAGGCGGGAATACACAGCATAAATGATTGTAGAACTGACTTGCAGCCAGAATGTCAGGTGTAGGTGAGGGTAGTTGCTTTCGAGCACAGAGGTGGGGCATTGAGGAGTCCAGATACATGGTCTGGCTCCTAGTCCACAATCATGAGGCCCAACTCATGCAGGGCCAGGTCCTGTGGGGAGCATATAGGGCTGAGGTGTGAGACCGGTTGGCTCATGATCTCACCAGTGCCACAGGGATTCCAAGGACTGGTGAGCAGGTCCGTCACCACCATGCAGACCTGAAGAGACGCAAGCAGGACCAATTGAACCTTTGGATCCAGGAGGCCCGGCAAATGCCCAACGCCCCACTACTGAGTAAGTTACATTTAATTATGTATGTAAGAAATAAAATTAGCTGATATTATGGAGATGTGTATTCCAATATTACTTCGTTTATATTACAGCTGCAGGTGTCCGTTCTGCGAACCGATGAGCCTATGGCAATAGGCTGGT
>NC_056729.1:530503025-530595962 GCF_019279795.1 Protopterus annectens | reverse complement strand
TGGGGACATCAGTGTGTCTGACTATGGAGTCACCTATTACTAGTGTATCAGGCAAGGTGTTTGGCCTTAAGGGCTGCGATTGGTCGACACACTGATTTATTGAAGTATGTGTTGCATGTGTTTTGTTTTGAGGTGGTGGATTTTTAGATGTCTGCTTTGGGAGCCTCTGTTGTTTTGGTAAGTTTTTTATTAGAGCCTCCGAGTATGTCTTTGTGTTTTTATGTGTTTGGTTTGCAGTTGTGGTAGGTCTATGTGGGACTGGGATTGTTGTGTGTGTGGTTTCCATCTCCTCCTGTCTGGTCATGCCAGCCCTGAGTTGAGAGAGTTCAGCCTCCAGTTTGGCTATATAGTTGCATCTCTCACATGTATTTGTGTTTGTTGGGAGGAGGAGAGGGTTGTCTGTGTACATGAGACAATTGTAGCATTGTCTCAAGATACCCAGATTGACCAGCTGAACTGGAGACAACACCAGTAATCTACCACTCGACATGCTAGAACAGTATAAGGGAGTGGTATACCTTTAAGGGAAGTGGATATTCACAGGGGTGGTAAGTAGATGTAGTGCTTTACTTAGTACGAGAGTGCTTACTTAGTAGAGAAGTATTGAGAACAAGTGCTAGGCTTATTTTATTGCCATACTACTGATTAGTGATTACTTCATTGTTTATGTTTGCTCTATCATGTAGTAGCTTCCTCATTCTCTTGCATGGTTTGGTTATGGCTGGTGTCCACCATGCCAGATGCCTGCATGTATGGCATTGTGTCTTGTTTTAATTTAGGATTGCATAATCCAAGCATTCCTGGCAGTGTTCCTGGAATGGCTATATTACAGGTTCTGAGGTGTGGCCCATATTTTGCACCTGCACAGGACCTTTAATGGATTCCACATCAGTTTGGAGGAGTGCAAATATTGCTTTACACATGTTTTCCACTGTGGTTTTCTGGCCAGGGACTGTGGTCAGGATTTGTATATCCAGTGTGATTACTCTATGGTCTGGTTTACCAGTGAGCAATACACTTCTCATCTTGCCATCCAGTACCCATGTTGCTGATTATCACATCCAGTATGCTTACCCCTCTTGTGGGAGTGGTACGTTGTTCCTGGGCATTTTGGTTTATGGATTCTATGAACTTTTGTCCTACAGTGTTGGAGCTAGTATAATGCTCCCAGTCTATGTCTGGGTATTTTCAGTCACCCAATATAATGTGGTTTGGAGGACTTGATATATTCATGTATTCCAGCATAGGCCAGGTGCAGTTCCTGGTGTTGAGATGGTAGTCTGTAGCAGGCTATAAACTGGGGGGCAGTTTTAGCCACTGTTACTTGACCATGGCTAGTCCATGCTGCTTCTTGTTATGGTACCAACATGGGGGTGTGGTTATCCTTGACAATTATTGCTAGTCACCCTCCTTTTGTAGCTTGTTCCATGTTTTGAGGCTGTACAGCACAGTATGAGGTGTAACCTGGTAGTGTTAGGGTGCTGTTGTGAGCCTTGACCCAGTTTTCTGTTACAGCACAGATATCAACATTCTCCATACTGGGTGAGTTTAGACTGCATGCATCTTCCTGTTTAGACTTCTGGCATTGGGTAGCATTACATCTAGGTTCTTATCCCTTCTGATACCTATGGAGGTAGGTTTGTGTTATGAGCCTTACCTATTTAGGGCACACTGTGGGTAACAACAGCCTTTGCCAGTATCCATATGGCCTGCACTGATAGGTTCACGCCAGTCCTAGCAGGTGGAGCATCATGTCATGCTCAGCATGTCATCCCAGGCTGGCACACATTGGATCCCCTTTGACTAACTGCGATACTTCAGTCAATTATTGCACTTGATCATCTCATTGTCATATTGTGGCATGATGCTTGGTGAGGGTAGGATGTTAGTCAGGGTCCTCAGGTGTGCATATAGTACATGGTGTTACATTACTTAACACATGGCATTCATGCCTCAGGTGGTGCTGCAGGGCTGCCTCTGTCGGATGCGCATATTACACTTCCCTGTACATGTTTGTGAGCAGGTCATATCATTTTAGGCATCCATGTCATTATTTGAGTGAGTCAGAGGGGGTATCATTCCCAGGGTTCCTACTGAGCCAGTGTATGTGCTATGCGTTGCCTCTTTGCCAAGGCCAGGGCATACTGGGCATGCCTCCTTCTGCCTACTGGGGCAGGCTCAGGTTGTTCCTCCTCCGAGTCACGCTCTGCCTGTGATGGCCTTGGCAATGGTGGGGGGCTGTTTGGCCCAGCCCTATGCTGGTCCTGCTGCAGCTGTTTTCACAAGATCATATTATGTAGCATAGCACATACCATGACAATTTGGGTACATGTAGTTGGTGTGTACTGCAAGGCTCCACCAGATGTGTCCAGACACCGGAACCATGACTTAAGCAGCCCAAACACATGCTCTAGTACATTAAGTGTTTGTGCGTGTGCCTCATTATGGCGTTCCTGTTCAGGTGTGTGTGCGTTTCTGATGGGTGTCATCAGCCACGGCTCCAGTGCATAACCTGCATCCCCCACTAGGTGTCCGTGTGGGATGTCCCCATTGGCAAATGTCTGGTACAGCTGCGTCAAATGCCAGATGTGGGAATCGTGGTAACTCCCAGGGCAGCCAGCACACACATTCATTATTATGCCCTGGGCATCACGCACGACCTGGCAGTTGATGGAGGGGAAGCCCTTGCGGTTAATGTAGGCCCTACCCCGCTCACCGGCTGGTGCTTTGATGCGTATGTGCGTGCAGTCTGTTGCACCCACTACCTCAGGGTATTCCGCTATTTGCTGGAAGAGACGCATATTGCTGGCCAATACCTCATGGGCATTGGGGAAATATACATAATCACCGACATGTGCTGACATGGCATCCAGGAACTAGTGCAGTACCCTGGAGGCTGATGCCTGTGATATCCCCATCATATCACCAGTTGGTCTCTGGAAGGTACCTGTTGCTAGTATTCTTAGGCCAACACATACCTTGGTTTCCACTGGGATGGGTTCCCCTCTGTTGGTTCTGTGTGTGAGGCGTGGCCTGCACAGCTCCACTATTTGCTGCAGGAGGTCTCTGTCCACTCTATAGCGCTCTACTATCTCCAGCTCATGTAACCCGTGGTAGGTGACCCTGGGCCTGTACACTCTTCTCCGTCTCCTCACTGTGGGTTGTCTGGCACCATCTGCATTGTCACCACGCTCAGCAAGTCGCCTATGTCTCATTATGACAGCTATGGCAGCCCCTAACATTTCTGCTCTGAGTTCAGTTCAGTTTTCACTTCTAATAGCTTACTCCTGTCTTGCAGTGTCTCTTGAGAGAAACATCTTGCACTGCTGTTTGCAGATTTTTAAGTATTGGGCTGAGCTACTATTCTGCCTGTGTAATTGCCTGCTTCTAATTGTTTTCACCTGCTAGCTCCAGCAGTATTCCCTGGTAGCTTCCTACTAATTCTGTTGCTTCCTTTTTCCTTTCTGTTTCCTCAGGGGGGAGCAGCGTGTATACCAGCAGAAACACGCTCACAGTGGCTTACATGCGTGCACACATGCTTACACAGTTGAGAATCTGCTTATTCGGGTTAAAACACGCGCACACCCACACAAACAGTGTTAAACATCTTCCAACACGCTCCCACATGCTCAGACTGCCTTACACGCACGCACACTGTCTTACTCGCGCTTCATGGCGCACACACGTGCGCATGCACGCCCATCAAGAAACTTTGGTGTAGGCAACAGTGTACACCTTCCATTTCTTGACTTTCCCATGCTTATGTTGTGGCACTCCTCTTTCCATGATATGTGTCTGACATCTGTCATGTAACACTGACCTCCAATGAACTGCATTTCTTTCTTCCATCCCCCCCTGTGATGTCACCTATCTCCTACTCTGTTCCCCCCCCTTCTGTAACTCTTACACTACTCAGAATGTGCTCATTTGCTATGTGACAGTGGAATTCAGTATACTAACACTCATTTGCATCAGATTGCCTACTAATGCTTAGTTACATCTCTTAGACTCAGCTTCCCCCCTTAGCAACCACTACACGGTGGCCATGTTGTTTTTGGTCTGCTGGTCCCTGCATTGAAAATCCATGTATTGCATAAAACCCATATTTGTGGGTTTATAACCTTCATTTTTATGTATTATGCAGCGCAGCCTGTTTGTGCGAGGCTGCGCTGGGTTTAAACATCGGCGATCGCCGAAAAAAAAATTATATTTTTATTACTTTTGCATCAGGTTACCTTGCCAATGGCCACATATTTGGCCATTGGCATGCTGCCTGACACATATGCACCCTTTATTTGGAGCTGACATGGCTCCGTTGTGGTTTTTGCAGAAACGTACTCAGTTGTCAACTGGTACATTTCTGCAGCTAAAACGGCTCTTACACGGGCTGTTTTGGGCTTCCTGGATCGCTAATCATCCTCATTTGCATGCTATTCGGCTGCAAGTGAGGTGATTAGCTTATCCACGCCCACTCCATGTAAGAGATGTTTTAGCTGGTCTCTTACATGGACTTTGGGCTGTTCCTGGATCGCGAAGGCTGCATGGAGTCTTACACTACTCTTAGACTCTGTGCAAGCCTTCGTGAATCCTGCCCAATGTTTTTACAGAGATTTGCTTTGCTATGATTAGTCCTTGTTTTGGATCAAACTTTGGTTTGTGTGTGACTGTGATATGTTAGAACCACATAACCCTTTTTTATATTTAGATAACTAAAAGTTTTTTGTTTCTTCAGTGGCTAATATTGAAAAACTAATAATATGTGTTATATCTAAGATGAGCTTTTATTTATATATTTGTGTGTAGTATCCTTCTTCTGTGTTTTATGAAACCTAAGACTATGACACCCAAGCATCTCAATCCCTGCAAACCCCCTTCAGTGACTCATAGAATGATGTGTCAACCAAGCATTTCATCAACATGTTGCCTTTCTGCTTGAGAGAAGATGTTTGAATATGTCTGGAAGAATGCAAATTTGGAACGAGATAGTGACCTATGTCAGTGCTGTTGGGAGATGCATCAAGATATATGATCAGCTGCATCATAGGGCCACTAACATGATTTCATTGGCCAAAAGGAAAGCAGATGCAGTGGCCCATGGACAGCTGGCTACCAGGGAGGGCCTGCTACAGAGCTATCCCTGACACCAAATGAAGAGTTCCTGTCCACTGTCAGAGATCCAGAGAGCTCATTGGAAAGTACACAACAACATGTGATTGATGTTGGTGTTGCTGTTTCAGGGAGGACAAGTATGTCTCAGGAGGATCTTCCAGGTAGGCTTATCTATGTCAATTTTTAAATATTTATTGTATAGCAAAATTTTGAAAGCAATAGTTAGGTCTGTTTAATAAGGTTTTTTTTTTGGGGGGAGGGGGGACAATATATAGATTGATACAGTTAACAACACATCCTGGTTTATTACATATGGGCTTGGAGTGGACGTGTCATCTAAGCTTCAGTTAAATGTATTGTTAATGGGTATATAAAGACCAAAAATGTCCCCCCTCGGTTATTGTTACTGTGATGGTGGTGTCCTTACATTTGGCTTAATTTCTTCCAGGACCAGCCTCCCTAGTAAGTGTGGAGTCATCTGCCCATGGTATGCTAAACATTTTTATTTCTGTACTGATGAGCATTTGACAGAAATATGCATTTATCAATATGTGTGAGGTGGGTGTCAGGACTGTGTATGTGTGTATTGCTGTATTGTCTGTGATAGTGGCACCAGTGTTAGTTTGTTAGCATATATTAAACTGTAGTAGTGTAGCTATTGATTTATTTCCTGTGTTTGCTGTTTGTTATCACAGGGGATCCTGATAGTGGAAGTGTAGGACTCTTACTATTGCATGTCTATTGTATTCAAATGAGACACTGAGACACTGTGATGGGCTCAAGTTGTTTATTGTACATACAGGCACTGTAACGGGAACATGTATTTAAGCTAACTGACTGACTCATTGCTTCGAACCCACTCGCATGTGCATCTCCATTCATGCCTGCATTCACTCTGACTGACTGTACAAAATGGCACTGATCTTGCACATGCTCAGTAACTTCTATGCATGCGCTATCTAGCTACAGTGGCTGACTAGGTACAATACAAACAATGATCTACATCCTTCCTCTTTGATTTGTTCAACATATAATAGGAGAACAAGATATTTTAACAAGCTAGATATCACATTAACAACTAACAGCAAGCAAATTCAAGTCCAAGTCACTGTGTATTTTAGATTGGGTCTGTAAATTTTACCTGATCTAATCACACAAACTTTTTGACTGGGTTTAGTAACAGGGCCTGTCTCTGGGGATTCTTTCTCAATTGAAACTTCAAGGGTTATATTAGGATTACTCAAAGAAAGTGTGCTGTCCTCTAATTTGAAAAAATGTAGAGTAACTCTGAGAAACACATTCTTTGGCACAGTCAATCTGCTGTGTCACTGGTTCAGAGACTGGTAGTAAGTGTCTTCAATTCTTTCTGAAATCCATTCCATCAGATTGTATGATGTAAGATATTGTTTTTTCACAAAGGTTTTTGATGATACCCACTCGGTCATATCCTTTAGATGTTTGCATTCTCACAATCCCTCACTGTATTAATGGTCTAAGAGGTTTTCTGGGCTTATTATAGTTTTTCAATATTAGCCACTGAAGAAACAAAAAACTTTCAGTTATCTAAATATAAAAAAGGGTTATGTGGTTCTAACATATCACAGTCACACACAAACCAAAGTTTGATCCAAAACAAGGACTAATCATAGCAAAGCAAATCTCTGTAAAAACATTGTTTGATTGTGGCAACACACAAAAGAATTACAGGTTTGTGAACATCATAATATCTCAGTGTGGGTGGACTGACAATAGTCAAAAGTTGAGCCTTGACCATTCTGTTGTTCTTTACATTTGGTACTAACAACTGTATACTGATCGGTAAAGTTGTTCTTGTCTGTCTGAACATTAATATCTGAGCAGGTGAATCAAGGAAGTTATCTCGAGGAATGTTTCTGAGATTAGGTATGCTAAGACAAACATCAGTACCATCTCTCTTAGATTTCTCCAACAAATGTTTTTCACTTTGTCCTGCAAGCTCAGCTAATCCATTGCACTGTGGATACTCAAGACTACTAGTACCATGGACAAAGTCTCAAGACTTAGAAAATTTCTTAAACTGCTGACTTGTAAACTGTGCACCATTGTCAGATAAAACTTTGTGTGGACTACCATGGACAGAAAAATATCTCCTCAATTTCATAATGACAGTGTTGGATGTTAAGTTAGGAAGAAGGTCAGTTTCAAACCAATTCAAATAAGAATCTGCTAACACTAAGTAATGTTGACCATTCCAGCGACAAAATAACAAAAATAACCCAACTGGGTACAAAAACGAATAAAATAAAAGAACCACGACCACCAGAGTACTTCCGAAGTGTTTAATATTGCTCCACACACTAAGCACTTTCACCATTGAAACATGGCTTCATCAGAGTGAGTGGTAGCTCATCAATAAACCATATTTATACTAAGACAAGATAAGACTATCCGAAGGTTGAAAGACCGGATAGATGAACACCTTAGGCTATTAAGAATCATGATTCCCACAATGCTCTATATTCACACAGTATAGTTTGTGCCAACTTCAAGAGATTTTTATTTTTTGTCATAGACAGGGTGTTGGTAAATAAAAGAGGAGGTGGTGTAAAATTAAAAGTGGAATTATTAGAATACAAATGGGAAGTTATGTTGAATGCAACAATGCCACCTGGATTGAATGATTTCATTTCACTACGACTCATTTTGAGACAAAGGGCATATATAATCTAAATACTATTAAGTGTATATAACAAAAGTTAATATAGTGAAAGAATATGGTTAAATTTGTGAATATTATATATATATATATTTTACATAAATATATGCACTTGCGGGGAGGGTATTTATTTTATTTTATTTTGTATGTATTCTGTATTTAATTTGATATATGTGTTATTTAGTTATGAATGAAGGGACAGTATCTTTTTAAGATGGTGGTGTCTTAAATGTTTAATTGGATGATTAATGTGTGTATAAATATGGTTTGTTGATGAGCTACCACTCACTCTGAGGAAGCTATGTTTCAATGGTGAAAGCGCTACGTGTGTGGAGCAATATTAAACGCTTCGGAAGTACTCTGGTGGTCGTGGTTCTTTTATTTTATTAATGTTGACCATTCATTTTGAAAATATCAGTAGCAACTGTTGACCATGGTAATTCAGGAATCTGGTTTAGCTGAAGTGTTTTTTTTTTGTTGGTGTGATTTAGTACTATTGCAAATTGAGCATGTTTTCTTCTCTATATTTTTTGACATAGAAGGCCAATATGTCTCTTGCCCTTCTTTTGGTTGAATCCATACCTGGGTGACCATGATGCAAAATTTTAATATATTCCTGCTGTAATGCTGTAGGAATTACCATATTTGGACCTTTCATGTTGATACTATCTTCCATCATCAGCTCATCTCTATAAGTAAAATACTTCTGTATGTCAATTGGTAAACCAGTTTGTCATGCTGGCCATCCTTGACTGATAAAATGTTGCAGCTTCTGGGGAACTGGGTCTGAAGCTATATGATTTCTAAGTTCATCAAGACATTATGAGGAAGATAGTTTACCTCCATGACTACAAACTCTGCCTTCTCATTTTCATGCTGTTATGTTGTTTGTCTGGGTGCTCTTGACAAAGCATCGTAAGGTAGAGATATTTGCCTTTAGTATAGATTATATTGAAATTATACTTTTGCAATTTTAACATCATGAGTTGCAGGGGTGCTGGGGCTGTATGTATTGGCTTTTTTAAAATTGTCACTAGAGGTTACTAATTTTGCCATAAATTTAATCACTGAACTTAGAACATGCAAACACTACTGCCAAAAGCTCTTTTTCAATTTGTGCATACTGCATTTCAGATTGGGTTAAAGTTCTGGATGCATAGGCTATTAGTATGCCTTCTTGAAGATATGCTGCACCAAGACCATACTTTGAAACATCACACAAAAGAATTACAGGTTTGTGAACATCATAATATCTCAGTGTGGGTGGACTGACAATTTTCTGTTTCAGAATGTCAAGTGTTTTTTTGGTGTTGTACATTTTTACATGTCAGCTCATGTAAGGGTGCCAAAAGCTCACTCAGGTCTGGGATGAACTTTTCTGCATAGTTGACCATGCCAAGAAAGCATTGTAAAGATGAGACATTTTCTGGAACTGGCAGCTCAAGAATTTATGCTTGCTTAGATGGATCTAATTGTAAGCCGGAACTGGTAAACAAATGAGCCACATAAGTAATTTCTTTCAGTTTTAATTTATACTTCTGAGGATTCAATTTAAGATTGACTTCACGTGCATGGTCTAGAACTTTCCTGAGACCACTATCATGTTTGTCTTCACTATTGCCTCTGACAATAATCTCGTCTACTATAATAGTACATGGATAACCAGAAAAAATTAGTTCCATCGCACGTTGAAATACCTCACTGGCAGAATTTATCCCAAATGGCATTCTCAAAAATCTTTATCTACCAAATGGTATACTGAAAATGGTTAACAATGATTTGTATCCAGAAAAATTTGCCAAAAGGATCTTTTTGCATCTAATACTAAAAAAAATAGTGGCATTTGGCATGAGACCACCTACTTCTTCTACTGTGCACATCGGCTAAGGACATTTAAGCACATTATTTAAGTCTCTCAGATCAATATACATTCTAATATCATCTGACTTTTCTTATGAGCTACAACCATGGAGGATACCCATTCAGTCAGTTCTTTTACTGGAGTAAAGACACCTAACTTCACCATTTTGTCATGCTCTGCTTTTACTTTGATCTGCATTGCTACCAGAACCTTCCTTGCTGGCCTGAAAACTGAGCATACTTCATGGTTTAACTTCATGGAATATGTAACTGGAAGTTTGCCAAGCTCATCTTTGAAAATATTAGCATATTCACTGAAAATATTCTGTTTAAAATTATCCATGTTTTTGTTCAGACTTATATGGTGCACTTCTTTATCAAATGAGATTGCCATTCTCAAACTGTCTTTGAGGCCTAACAATGACTGCAAGTGTCTTTTTACTAAGTAAAACTGCAAGTCATAGCTGTCCCCAGCAGAATGGCATGTGAGAACTACTGCACCATCAGTCTGAATCTCTTCACAACTATAGGCAACTAGTTTTTCACACTTTGCTGAATCAGGTTTCTCATCAGCTTTTACTTTGGCAAACATTTGTGCTGATATAACATTGCACTTAGATCCTGTATCTACTTTAAGCTCTACAGATTTCCCATTAATCCGAACAGTACAAAATATTTCAATCTTGGCTGCCAACTGATAATCTACTGTGTTAACTGTTTCATCCATCACAGAAACACCATCAACATAGAAAGTTTGCTCACAGCTCTTTATCTGATCCACTTGCTTCTTTGGATGCTCTCTTTTAATAAAAGTATGTAAAACTTTAGACTTACAATGCCTTTTGAAATGATTCCACTTTTTACATTTGTGATACTGCTGACCAAAAGCTAAGCATTTCTCTCATTTAGGTTCATGACTGCCTCCACAATTACAACAGCTAACAATAAGGTTGGGTGCTATGGCCCCATTCAGTTTATATTTCTTTTTCATGTTAGCTTTATGTTGTACACTATTAACATTGGCACTTGCAAATACTCCATGCACGTTTTTCTCATTTGTAAACGTATTTGTGTGCTTTTCTGTAAGCTCATATATTTGACAAATCTCAGTGGCTTTGCTCAACATTAAATCACTGTAATGAAGCCAAATCTTTCTCACTGCATTATTATTAACACCACATGCAAGCCTGTCTTTTATCAACTCATCTCTCAGATAATCAAATCTGCACATTTTTGCTTGATATCTTAAGTCAGTAATATATGCTGCTATAGTTTCAACAGGGTTTTGATGTCTTGTGTAAAACATGTGCCATTCAATTGTAATATTCATTTGAGGGTTGCATATTTCTATAAATTTATGTTTTAAGCACTCAAGGTCTTCCCGCATTTCAGTCTGTATCACAATATGGTGGTTCTACACCTCCCCTACATACACAGCAGGTGGATACACAAATGAGTGTTCCCTTTCAATGGTTTCTGAGCCAGCTAAATTAAGAAGTATAAATACTCTTGTACATGTGTCTTTATCAGAAAATGCAGCATGTATGAAAATATCATATTCTTGCTCAAACACTCACCAATTCTCAGCAATATTATTATCAAACACGAGCGATCCAGTTCTATGAAATCCCTCTGCCATAACAACAAAATATGTTTAAATTTAAGCATAGACTAGGTACTTGTAATTATATTCAAATCCACAGCAATCTCTCTGAAATGGCTTTATTTTAACACCACAAACATTGCAAACATTCCAAGCACTTCAGATGATTTGAAAGTTTTAGTTAATGTGAAAAAGTAGTACATTGTGAAAAAATGTGGTTGTTTTAGCCCTTTCATGCATCTTAACACTTTGGAAATTATGTCAAACATTTAAATACTTTTATCAGTATGTTTGAATTTCAGACATTTCGTTTGTCTCAGTAATTATTTAGAATGTTTTGAATGCCTAGTCACAGATTCGGTAACTGAAAAATCATTTAAATGAGTTTAAATATGTTTGAATAACCACTGATCTGTCTGCAAGTTGGGACCTGTATATTTCTCCACTTCTAACATCATGCCTCATGGTTTACAAGTTGCTTCGCTTCGAATCCCACTTCTGACACCATGTTGTATCTCTCTTGTATTCAAATAAGACAATGAGGCACTGTGATTTGCTCAAGTTGTTTATTGTACATACACACATCAGGAGCTGTAACTGGATCATGTATTCAAGCTAACTGACTCACTCTTACTTTAAACATGCTCACATGTGCATCTCCATTCACACCTGCATTCAATCTGACTGACTGTACAAAGTGGTACTGATCTTGCACATGCTCAGTAACTTATATGCATATGCAATCTAGGTACTGTGGTTAACTAGGTACCATTCACGCAATGATCTACACTTACCACCTGATGTTAGAGTATCAGCAGACTCTGATGATGATGGTGATCAAACACATGCACATTTTTTGGGGTGCAGAGTTTGAATCTGACACTGAGGTTGACATTCATCCATCTTGTGTAATTACATCGGACATAACCAGTAGGCCTATGCAAACCCATTACAGTGAGCCCTCAGATATTGGGCAGGTAGATGTTGAGACACTTAATCAGGATAGTGTGGTTACTGCAGCTTCAAGCCTGTTGACTCTGGCTGTAGCCAAAGTGTGGGTGAGGTGCCATGCAGGGGGGGTTGTTAGAGGGAGGTTGTTAGAGGTGTTCGGACAAGGTCTGTTGTCCATCTCCACCTGATCCTGGTTTGTCCTTCTGTGCTACTTGATGTATGTTTAGGGTAATCATGGAGGTGCAGGGACATTCCAATAGGGCCTCTGAGGAAATGCTTACAATTGTAGATATGGCACAGGTTGTCGTGCATGACTGCCTCCACCGTGTTGCCGATTCAATGGATTGGATGAATGACACATTGGAGAACAGGTGGTATCTGTGACGGAACATTTGCTGGGAGGAGGACGGCATCTGTGTAGATGTGGGCAGCCACATCATCTAATGTTAGCTCTTTCATACATATTAACACTTCAGAAATGATTTCAAACACTTGAATACTTTTATCAGTATGTTTGAATTTCAGACATTTTGTTTATCTCAGTAATTATTTCGAATATTTTGAATGCCTAGTCACAGATTCAGTGACTGAAAAATCAGTTAAATGAGTTTAGGTATGTCTGAATAACTGCTGATCTGTTTGCAAGTTGGGTCCTGTATATTCCTCCACTTCTAACTTCATGCCTCATGGTTTGCAAGTTGCTTCACTTCGAATCCCAATTCTGATAGCATGTTGTATGCCTCTTGTATTCAAATGAGACACTGAGGCACTATGATTTGCTCAAGTTGTTCATTGTACATAAAAACATCAGGAGCTGTAACTGAAACATGTATTCAAGCTAACTGACTGACTATTACTATAAACACACTGGCATGTGCTTCTCCATTCACGCCTGCATTCAGTCTGACTGACTGTACAAAGTGGCACTGATCTTGCACATGCTCAGTAAACTTATATGCTCATGCTATCTAGCTACTGTGGCTGACTAGGTACAATACACACAATGATCTACACTTACCACCTGATGTCAGACTATCAGCAGACTCTGATGATGATGGTGACCAAACACAGGCACATTCGGGGGGTGCAGAGTTTGAATCTGACACTGAGGTTGACATTCATCCATCCCATGTAATTCCCTCCAACATAGCCAGTAGGCCTATGCAAAACCATTACAGTGAGCCCTCAGATATTGGGCAGGTGGATTTTGAGACACTTGATCAGGATAGTGTGGTTACTGCAGTTTCAAGCCTGTTGACTCTGGCTGTAGCCAAAGTGTGGGTGAGGTGCCATGCAGGGGGGTTGTTTGAAGGGGGTTGTTAGAAGTGCTCAGACAAGGTCTGTTGTCCACCTCCACCTGGTCCTGGTTTGTCCTTCTGTGCTACTTGACATATGTTTAGGGCCATCATGGAGGTGCAGGCACATTCCAATAGGGCCTCTGAGGAAATGCTTACAGTTGTAGATATGACACAAGCTGTCATGCATGACTGCCTCCACAGTGTTGCCGATTCAATGGATTGGATGAATGACACGTTGGAGAATAGGTGGTGTCTGTGATGGAACATTTGCTAGGAGGAGGATGGCATCCATGTGGATGTAGGCAGCCACAATATCTAATGTTAGGCAATGTGGCAGTGTTTGATCATGCTGCCATAGTGGCACTACTTTCACTGGTCCATCAGTGGTTGAGGTGTCCACACCCACATGTGGCAGGCCATGGGATCATGGTCCTGGGCATACTGATGAGGAGAGCTCATCCAGCAGACATCAGTCACATCTAGGTAGCAGCAGTACATCTGACTGTGGGCATGAATATGCCAGTGCAACTCCTGGCAAAGCCAGTTCTTGGGTTTGGGGATGATGAAGATGAACTGAAACCTCTACCATACAAGGCTCACTCCTGTCTGACATACCTGGGTGTAGAGCTAGCACAGAGCTTCACTATGTTCTTGCAGATACTCACACAATAATTTCACCTGGAGTGCCCACAAATTCAGGACAATTCCCGTAACACGTTACACATGACATGCCAGTTAATGGAGTGGTAGCCCTTTCTATCTATGTACAACCTTCCCTGTTCCCTGGGTGGTGCTTTGATTTCTACATTTGTAAAGTCTATGGAACCCAGGATTTCAGGTTAGTGTGTGACAAGGTAGAACTTCTGCATAGATATGGCTTGGTCCTCAGGTGTACAGGGAAAATATATGTACTCACTGGCATGTCATAGCATAGCACTCAGGTATTGATTGAGGATCCTGATTCCTAATGCCTGTGACACCCTCAGCACATCTCCTGTTGGTCTCTGGAAGGCTCCTGTAGTTAAAATTCTACGAGCTACACATATCTTTGTCTACAATGGTACTGGTTTCCTTTAATTTGCCTTTGCTGTCAGTTGAAGTTGGCAGGGGCTGCAGAGTTCCTATAGTGTGTCTCTAGACACCCTGTAGTGTATCCACCTCATGCAGATTGTGAAAAGTTAAATGGGCTCTAAAACCACTTCTCCTTCTTGGCTGTGGCCTGTCAGCAGCAGCATAGACATGGGACTGCTGGACATACAGATGAATAAGAGCAACAGAAGCACCTAACGTTCTTTCTGTGTAGTCTAGTTTCTGTGACTGTATTCCCATAGGTTTTGGAATTCACCGGTAAAACCAGCACTGAGTCTACACAGTTGATTTACAAATTGTTGAATAGTTCCTCCATCTTGGATTGATTGAGTAGCATACAGTTCAGCTGTTTATGCTGTAGTTAGCATGCCATGGTGTTTACCTTGTTTGCACAGCTCTACACACTGTGTAGAGGTGCTTACTGAATACAAAAACAGTGCACTGTAGCGATTTTTTTTACATCTTATCTTGTCAAATTTTCTCTCTACATGTTACAAGTTCCTCTTCTCCAGTTTAATTGCATTACTTTTAACTTCTGCATTACTGTTATGCCATGTACTAAGACTTACATGTTGTAAGTGGGGCTTTTCTCCTTGTGCCTCAAATGAAAAGTGTCTTTCTCATTCCATTTGGACTTTTCCTATAAACAAAAGCAAAATAAAAAAATAAATAAATATTATTTTATGAGACTATAACAGCAGCTGTAGAAAATTAGGTATGAAACAATGTAATGTTAGTAGCATAATAGCAGTAAAATGGTAGGTATCATGGTATGAGGGACACAGAGATACTTGAAAGCTGTGGAGATAAGGGTCTTACATATAACAGAAGCCAATGGTTATAACTCAAAGTGGATAGGGATGATGATGAAATGGGAGGGAGAAGTTGAGAAATAAGGAAAGAGTAGAATTTTGGATGCAGGTCCTAAAAGAGAATAACAACAACCACGCAGAGTATTATATTCACAAAGTAGCAGAAAGTATTCTAAGAAACCATCCAACTCATAAATAGAGAAGGGAAGTTTTGCCAACAGGAATGACTGTAGGTAGGAGTGTAAACAACAGGCAAGATGAGATTTAAATTTACTGGTGAAAATTTGAAAAGGGACCAAAGTATTGGGAGCACATAGTAAGAGAGGAAATCAAAAGTGGGATGAGGCAAGCATACGTTTGGACTGCAGGTTAGGGACTGCTTTCCCTACCAGGGAGTGATACCAGAGTATAGGCACAGAGAAAGGGAAGTGATGTTCTACCTAAAACAGCAGGCCTGATAGAGCTCTTATCTGAATATTGAAAAAGAAGCTGCTGTTAACAAAAGATAATTAGTAGGGCATATAGAATAGTGCATAACTATAAGGCTCAGTCTGAGTAGATTATCAATGTTTGGGAAGAGAGACTGGAAAGGCAACTTACAAAGGAACAATTGGAGGACATCTCTATGACTCCCAAATATGTGACAAAATCAAAAATGTTTGGTATGTTTGCTTGGAAGTGTTTGAAAATGTATTTTTAAACCGCAAACAGACATCAGTGAATTTTTCCTTGGGTAGATAGCAAATGCTGGAGTTGTGATGGGAAAGAGCGAGTTAATTGGGAGTATGTTTTCTTGGAAGAGTAATAAGTTGACAGACTTTAAGAATTCCCTACAGAGTACTTTGTCAGAATTGCTGGGGTAGCTAATATTTGTAACTAAAGAAATGATTCCTTAGTAATGTCATATAGGATCCGAATTGTCTAGACATAGAAAGGCCTTACTATTCTTAATGCCGTTCACTGCCAAATGAACAATGACCAGAAAATGGAAATCAAAATGTAATCCAACTGTAATTAAAATACTGAATATTGTAAATGAGATAACAGAACTGGTGGCAGAATCTTTAAAAAATGGAAGGAGAAAATCACATAGAAATATATGAAATTTATGGGAACAAACCATATAGAATAATGTTCAGGAAGAGGAGTGAGCTTTAAGGGAATGCAGGAATTGCACATCTTTTTATTCATGTATTTTGCTAGTTAGCTAGTCAATTAGTTAGTTAATTAGATTACATTTGTTAATTGGGGTACAGCACTAATCACAGACAATCAATTTCATTTTCAGCCTGTGAAAGCATTTAAGTTTGGCACTTTCAGCAGTGTATTGCAAGAAGTTTGTTTGTGTCTTTCGGCTTTTTCCCGGTTAGGGGTCACCACAGCGGAACTCTGGTCTGCTAATGATTGGTAGTTGATTTTTACGTGCTGAGTTACCAGCCCTGATGCACAACCTTCAGCAAAGGTACGCCCTTTCACACATGTCTCCACGCAGAAGACACTCTAGCTGAGAATCGAATCGGACAGCATCTTACTGTGAGGCAACAACGCTACCGCAGCACCACCACCGCGGGTAGTGTATTGCAAGAAGTAAAGTATATAATTACACAGTTATTGAGAATATACAGGAAATGTATACAGTAACAGAGCTAAACATGCACATATGCAATTTCTGTAGAGACATAGAAAGAGTTGGGTAGTTTTATAAAACATGCATTGTAATGTTAAATACAGTTACATGCAAATTAATATATCTTTTAATAAAGGGTTATACAGATGGTTGAGACTGTTTAAAATACATAGTTGGAGTCTGAAGTATTTTAACAGTACAGTAGTATGACAAGACGGTGAGGTTAAAGCAGAGGGAATAGAAAAGGTGTCAGTAATTGAGAGTTCTAGGATTGATTAATTACATGATTTGAAATATTACACTACCATTTTTGTGAGGAACATTTTAAGCTGAGAATGGGATTGTAAGGGAATGCGTCTTTAAGTGAGGTTGTTATGGATTCCCAGAACTTGGGGCTTAGAACAGAGAAGCTATGATTAGTGCATCAGAGTTTTGTTTAAGGGACCTGTAGTGACAGTGCAGAATGGATAAGTTTATAGGTTGGGGAGTTTCATATTGGTCTGGAAGCTAGTAGAGGAAATTTGCTTTTGTAATGCTTCAAACAGCTCTGATCCATAAAGGAGGTCTGCCTTCGTTTGACAGGAATCCAAATGTAATGTTTTACTATGGTGTTTCCCTTTGGTGAGTGTGTGATAGACCTACATCTTTTACTGGTGAGTGTTTGCATGAAAGTATGAGTTTGTTTTGAAACATATACTGTTGATGGAAAGCTGTATTCTGTTTGGGATAGTAAAATACCTTTTCCTATTGCAGATTTGGAATGTTATGAGAGGACCTGGGGATCTTGTTAGCCCAGAAAAATAGTGGGTGTGTTTTCTTTTTTGTAGTGTCTAAGAGAGACGTTAAGATGAGGATCCAACCAGAGTACCCTGTATTTAAATGAGTTAGTGTTTTAATAGGGTCTATATTACATTAGCGAATGCTAAAAATAGCGAATGCTGATATATCGAACTTCATAGTCCAAAAGCTGAAAACAGAGAAGGAATGGATCAGCAAATTTTTTCCCAGGGAAAAAATTTGCTGATCCAAAAAAAAAAAAAAAAAAAAAAAAAGAGTATACAGTCAAAATTAAGTGGAGGGCTTTGCCCCCACCTCCTAACTTAAATATACCAACTCTGAAATTGCACCACAGTCGAGAAAATGGCAAAGCCTGGAGAATGGCCCAGCAAATTTTTTCCCTGGGAAAAAAATTGCTGATCTGTTCCTTTGCTGTTTTCAGCTTTTGGACTTTGAAGTTCGATATATCAGCGTTCGCTGATGTGATATAGACCCGTTTTAATTGTGGCACTTTGACAATTTATGTAATATTGGCCTTAATGATAATTGTTAGAAAAGAAAATGTGTGCATAATGCATGAAGATAATGAAAATATCACTGTGGTTCATTTTCTATTAATGTATATACACCTCTGTAATTGTTTAAATTGTGATTTAATAAAAATGTTTAAAATGTGGTACAAGAACTCCAAGGCTATGGGTAAAACTATAAGTTAGTTTTGTATACTGTATGAAAATGGGGGAAAATATCAGCATGGTTTATTTTCTATTAATGTATATGCACCTCTATCTTTGTTATTTAATAAATATGTTTAAAAATGGGTACAATAGCTCCAAAACTATGAGTAAAACTATAAGTTAGTTTCATGTATATATATATACTGTATATATATATATATATATATATATATATATTACAGCATATATATATATATATATATATATATATATATATATATATATATATATATATTACAGCATATATATATATACACACACACATATATATATATATATATATATATATATATATATATATATATATATATATAGATAGATAGATATATGTTTCGGGTTCTCAATTCTCATCTTCTTGTATTTCCTTTACAAAAATCTATTATTTCTTTATCCTGCTGCTCTACCTATAATATTACAGTCAATTTATTCTTTGTAATGTTTTATATTAACTATGCATTCATTTACCCATTATACCACATTCACAAATGCCATACACTTCCTTACGCTATCACAATACTCATTTTGTTCTAGTGACTGCTCACTGTTCGATCACCTTATCTGATTTTACTGTTTACCATTACCTAAAATAAGTAGATTATATTTTGTCACTTACTTAAAATGTATTAGTGAACTTATCCATTTCATTATTTTACTTTTTTCAAATAGCTTGTTTAATCAGGGAATTGGGAACAGGATATACAAGGTCTGAGAACATTCTTTGTTGCAGTAAGATCCTGCTGTCATGTGACAAATCAAAATCTAGTAATGCTCTGCAGGAAGATGTACAATGTTAAAACAATGCTAACACCATGGAAGGTCAAACTGCCAACCTTGGGTAAATACAGCAGCACCTACACCCAATGGCAGATTATTATTTAAGTCTCCAGTTGTCTGTGTGTTTGTCATGCAGTCTGTACATGCTGTACCTTGGATAAAAACACATTTGCTTCCAAGGACAGTGGTTAAATTGTTTCCCTTCCAAGTGGTTGCCCTTGCTGAGCATGTATTTATTTATTTATGTATTTATTTATATATGCATGTATGTATGTATGTATGTATGTATGTATGTATTTATTTATTTATTTATTGCAGTTCTTACCTGGACAAGTAAATTGGCCCAAGTGACCCTTTTTGATCAGTAATATAACCCACTGGCAATGACAAATATTTATATATAACACATGTTGATAAACAAAAATTCAATAAGGATGTGCAGTCATGTGAATGCACTGCATTTTATATATCAAGGTGCAATATGCAAGCCATGTTTCTAATATGATACAGTTCCATCAAGTAAGAGTTTTGCGATATTGAATAAATGTACAAAGAATTCTCTTCCTCCCAGATGTAATAACAAATGGAGTTTTGGTTGAGTTCCCTTTGGTTACCTTCCTGTGTTATCTATCTATCTATCTATCTATCTATCTATCTATCTATCTATCTATCTATCTATCTATTCATCTATCTGTCTATCTATCTGTCTATCTATCTATTTATTTATTTTACAGTTATCTTCCTTCCCATTGCCAGCCAGCCATCAGCCCTCTTCTACTCCAGCCAACCCTATAATTTCTTTGTAGGCAAGAGTCAGCCACAGGAACCATTATGTAGACAATCAGCAGGGGTTTTGTTTGTATGACCTAAATCCCACCCTTGGTAGGAGGACATGTAACCTACATTACCATGCGGGCCACCATCCTTTTCCACTGTGAGTTCCTGTTTCTCTGTAGCTGTGAAGAATACTATTCCCCATCAGCAGCTTGGTAATCGAAACACATGTCTACAGGCTATATTTTTATTTACTGCTCATTCTACTATGGATTTTGCCCCCTCTCCACCAGGCTAGGCACAGCCATCCTCTTCATAGCAAATCCAACAGATGTCTGAGCCTGTAAATGAACCCAAGTTGAATAAGTCATAGACAGGGCTTTATCTGTGTATACCAATGGAAATCATCTTTTTGTGTTTTTCTTATATTTTACATTTGAATTTTGGGTGGTAAATAGTTGCATGGTTATTGCAAAGGTTACCCTATGTTGTTAAAGCAGTGACATCTTAAGGGCTAGTCAAGTATTGGCTGAGTTTCTTTCTAACACTGGTATATCCAGTAACACTTCAAATTTCTCGTGGTGGGGCATTGAACTGGCTGACCAAATTTTTGAACAGGATTTTTCCCTGTTGCAAAAGAGAATGCTGTCTTAAGTTGTGGGGCTTCATCTTGGTTTTGAAGCCAATGAGATGCTTGGTTCATTTCTAATGTGTTTATGGAGGGCAATATCCATTATTTAGAAATTTAATTGCTAAAGAGCTCAGGAAAAAAATTTGATGTGTACAGTTACTAGTATCAAATCGGCTTTGGTTATTATTGTAGCGTGGTGTTAATTATCTGAGCTGAGATATATGATTCTAGACATTTTGCTGTGTGTGTGATCTGAAGATGTGAAATGTTTTCAGCTGAGTTTAGGGACATTTTTCGTAAGCATATTCAAAACAAGGGCTTCATTAATCACCATGAAAATTCCTGCATGCTGCCCTTCAGCATTCTCACTAGGAATATAAATATATTTCTTCATTTTTTTAATGTTGCTGCCATACAATCAAGTTGTACCCCACAGTATGAATATCACAAGTCTCAGGAAAGCTGAAATATCAGGAACATAGTATATGTATTGCCCATGTTACTGTCAGGCACATTTGTTTGTTGGAGTGTTATAGTGTTACATACTGCCCATGCTGCAGCATTTTTCACATTCTTATTATTTCACATACAGTGGCAGAGGAAAAAAAATTTTGTTTATTTTATTTAGTGACATTTTGAGGTACATATTGTTAGCAGAGACCAAGGAAAAAAACCACAAACATAATTTACGCACACAAATTGATTACAATCATACTGATTTTAGAATTCTATGTGTATAGATAAGTATACATACATTATTGAGAAAATTAACACTACTAGAGATATGTTTAAAAATTACATTTAACATGGTTAAATAAGAATGGTGGCTATGGTGGTACAGCGGTTAGCGTTGCCGCCTCACAGCAAGAGGTTCTTCGGTTCAATCCTCGGCTGGGGTGCCTTCTGTGCGGAGTCTGCATGTCTTCCCTGTGGTCGCGTGGGTTTCCTCCAGGTGCTCCGGTTTCCTCCCACATCCCAAAGACATGCTGTAGGTGGATTGGACACTCTAAATTGGCCCTAGGTGTGTGTGTGTGTGCATGTGTGTGCCTTCTGTGGAAGGTTGGGCGCCGGGCTGGCAACTCGACACTGTAAAAACTCCACTGCCAATCATGAGCGGACAGGTGATCCACTGTGGCGACCCCTAACCAGGAAAAGCCAAAAGAAGAAGAAATAAGAATGACAGATTTACAATTGTCCGAGGTAATTAGCAGAAAGAGAAAAAAAGAACATGTCAAAGAGAGTAAATATGAGGTTCTGTGAAGGAAAAATAGTTTGTTAAAGAGGTGGGAGAGAAAGAGAAGAGACATGATTTAGAAGGAGAAAAAAGTGTTGAAAAAGACTTATAAGGAGAAAGCTTAAAGGCGATACTGGCATATGCTAGGAATAAGAGAGAGGAGAAATAAACAGAGGTAGAGTTAAAGTTTAGATGACAGAGTTTTTTTCAACAGAAGGTTAAAATAACAGGATGGGATTTTGTATTAATGCTTTTCAGCCAGGTATAGAACAGGAGCAATCCAAAGATTTATTAAGGTAGTGTTTTTGTACATGTTGAAGTCTAGAACATTAGGATTCATTCTGATGTGTAAGGGTGTTCCATATTTTGGCTGCTGAGTGTGAGTACAGGCTATGACCTGCTGTTTTATTAGGTTTGTGCACAGAAAGAAGTTCTTTATTCTATGATCTTAGAGGTCTTTTGGGTAGGTAGCTGTGGAATGTGGAATTTAGAGCAGGGCAGTTATTGGGAATATACATGATTCTTAGGGCAGTTAAGGGTTGCAAGTAACTAAGATGTTATAGAAGTTCAAACCATTTGAGAGTTTTAGGGGAGGTACAGTGATGGCTTTATTAGGTTGCATTTCATTGCAAATCTTGAAACTTTATTACAGCATGATTTCAATTTTGATTTTAGGGAGATATTGAGGTTTGTGAGAAAGTAGCATCATACAAGAGTGAGGATAGATAAGGTACGTAAATGAAGATAATTGTAGGAATTAGTTGTGGTGTTGTGAGTGATTTCATTTCCCATGTAAGACAATCTTCATATCCATTCCTACTGTTATTTGGTATTGGAGAACTAATGGCCACTACATAATTTGCTCTGCTGTGGCACATACAGTTGGTGCCATGCAGCTGTAGATTACGTAGGCAGCACTGTATGTGAAATGCACATTTCTCATTCACCTCTGATGGTCAGAGACATCTCTGGTGCCATTATATATTGTCTTTTCCTCGTCTGCTACTTCAATGGCTTGTGATATTTTTCTGAGCATTTTGGTCAGTGCAATCAAAATGTGCTGCCATAAGCTGAAGTACTGATGCTCAGCTGCACATATCTGGTTAGCTATATCCTCTCTAGCTCAGCTTTAACAATATGTACCTTATAACCCTAAGTGAGAGAATTAGTTCCAGAGGATTATCCAAAATCCTGCTGAAGGTCTGGATAGCAAAGACATTCAGCAGAAAAGCTAGTCAGTCCTTCAGACTCTTCCCCCACAGTAACAGCTCTGTTTAAGAAGACTCAAGTACAATGATGCAGTCATTCTATCACTTCCTCAAGTGTCTTAAAGGTCCAGCCACCCTTTTCTTTAAAGCATTTTTTTTAAAACATGTGGGTGAAGAGTCTGAAGAAGTTCACATTTGGTTTAAGTGAATGAAAGTGCTTATTTGTATTGAAATAAAGTTTATCAAAGGACTGACTAGCTTTTCTGCTGAATGTCATTACTTTCCAGACCTGTAGCAGGATTTTGGATTATTTTGTAGTTTGTGTCATGAAATCAGAAGCTCCAGAGGATTGTCAGGTATATGGATGGTTGTTGTGCTGTGAACTGATGACTAGGGTTTGGATTAATGGTTAAGGTTTTTACCTCACAGACACAAGGTGCAGGATTTGATTCTTTCCTTGAGAATTATGGTTAAGGTTAAAAAGGCAACCCATGGTCATTAGCTTAGTAATCACATAGTAACCTATGTGTATACATATACATATGTGTATATCCATGTCTCTTTTTCTGCATGCATTTATTTTACTGCAGTCTGCTCATTCTATGACTCTTCATGCTGCTTTTGCATTTTGTTGGTTCTTAAGTCTTATGCTGTAGTGAAATATATACTGTAATTGTCTGTCATATACTACATACTTGCTTTATGACATAGGTGCTGGGGATTGTGCCATGGCCTGTTTTATGCATTTGTAAATAGTTAACCAGGCCAGTGAGCTGGCTACCAGACATCATTTTCTACCTCAATAAAAAAGAAAACACAATATATATATATATATATATATATATATATATAGAGAGAGAGTGAGAGAGAGAGAGAGATGCTAATGTAACCAGTGAGCAAATATGTTTCTAGGAGGTAGGAGGAATCTGAAGTACATAGACAAAATACACACAAACACAAGGAAAACTGCAGACTCCACAAAGAGTGTGACTAGAAGTCAGAATTCATCTCAGAAATTGAGATAAAAAGATCCACCATGTGTAGTAATTAACATGAGTCAATTATCTCAGCTGGCCAAATACCAGCAATGGCTTAGAGCAACATATCGTTCTGTTTAGTATACATCATGGTCTTTACATCTATATGCATGCCTGCCTCCCACATTGTCTGTTGTTTGTGATTATCACATTGGTTAGAAGTGAATAATGTATAGTGTATAATGGTTGCATGCTTTTTCCAACATGGTGGCATGTCAAATTCACTGCATTCAACATACAGGTACTTTGGTATCAAGTGGGAATAGTGAAATCACATTTGCTACAAAACATTCTTCTATATATGATACCAATGTTTCTCTGACCCTGTGTTCTATATTAGTGGCTCATTTGTTCAAGATTCTCCTTTTTTTACTTTGCAGATGATACTACTCCTTATCATGTAGAAAGACAGCTGTTGCTCTCATCTCATTTCTCTAAACCACCACTTATAATGCCATTTGAAGAGGCTGGCAGAGTGTTATCAGCCTAGCAAAGTGAATGCAGGGAAGATGCCATAAAAAATGACCTTACTGAGCACAACTCAGTAATGTCTTGGTGGTCATTTAAGGCACCTAAAATGAAGCCAGTTGTAGCTTACATCAGATCAATTCAAGAATCTTCTAAACACTCACCAAATGCAGAGCTGTAACAAATAGCTGGTGGTAACTCAAACATTCCTCTTAACCCCCTCTATAACACACCTGAGCACTTGCAAAATAAACCTTTTCCTCTTCAGAAAGTGAGACTAAGAGCAAGACGTGTCCCTGGATTGCTAAAGAAATAAGGCAAATCCTAAAACAAAGTGGTAAAGTCTAGTGCAACTGAAAAGAAGACCATGCCAATGAATTAAGGAGATTAATTTAAAAAAGGCTTACATTGTAATAAATTCAGTGAAAGACACCTATTTTTAGAATCAATACAAACTTAAGGCAATTCTGTAAAAAACTAATACATGTTTCACTATGTTAATTTGTCTTTCCAAGGCTGTGCCTGCAATTGGTCTATAAGGATTGATGCTCTATCCTAGTAAACAGATTGCAAATTAAATAAAAACTTACACACAACTTTAAGACATCAAGCAATATTTTAAATGAATTAAACAATGATCTCCGAAACTTTACAATTTAATAGCAATACCTCCTTGCATCACACAATACACACTTATCACGACATAACATGCACTCCTTATAGCAGATGGCTCAAGCAAAACCCTGCACCTATTTTTAGACATACCTCCATTCTACTTCAGAAAATCTTCCTCTTAATGAGTAAAAGTAGCATTAGATATCCTGTACATTAGCAAAGTTGCTGAAACCTGCATCCTATTACTTAGCAAAACCTCTCACCCATATCTGCAATTTAACACTAACAACTGGTATTATAATTATAGTTGTAAGCATGTTGACAGTGTACTCATGACTAAAACCAATAGACTAACAGATCCTACTCAGTACTGCTCTAGAGCAGTGCTGCATCCATCTTCCACTTAAAGTACGGGGAAACTATTAAATAACCAGCTTATGAAGTACAGCTCCAAATAAAAGCTACTTAGTTATGAACTTGAGACATGGTTACAACACCCAAACAGCTATTTTTACAGTGAAAAATGACATCCACAATGCCTTGGAGAAAAATAAGCTGACTGGAGACATATTTATTTTCCTAAATTGTATCCTTCAAGTTGTTAATCATTGAGTCTTATTCCAAACTGTATTCAGTTTCAGACTTGCCCAAGACCCTCTCTAGTGGTTCTCATGCCACCTATATGGGTCTATATTATATGAGCGAAAGTTCATATGAACAACGCTCTAGTGAGCAAAAATGTCGGGCATCGAAATGCTTTTTCTGGGGTCACAGTACAGTGAAGATAGGAATATTTGCCCTTTCCTCACTGTAGTGTGATCTCGGAATTAGAATATATATTTAGCGGGGGGTGTGGGGGGCTAATATAACGTTTGATGTCTGGCATTTTCGCTCAGTAGAGTGTTCGTTCATATGAACTTTTGCTCATATACTATAGACCCCATCTATACAACAGAACTTTTATGGTACAATATGGTAACTGCAACTCAGAGAGCAGACCATTTTCTGCTGAAGTACCACACATCCTTAGGTCCTTGCTGTTTTCCATCATTATTAGTAAATATCATTTGACTTGCCCAGTGGCAGCTGGTGACTTCAAATCAAAGGGGGGCTGTAGAAGACAGCTGAATGGGAGGGTCAATGGGAATAGGTGTGGCCAAATAGAAAGGAGAGGTACTATGCTCAAAAACCACAAAAACTGTAACTTTAAATAAATACGCTGCCCTGGGTGCCAAACCATCATTATGAGAGTACAATCAAGACAAAATGAAGTGTAGAAGAAAAAATATATTTCAGTGCATTGGCTGCTTGCTTAATATTTAGATGGAAACAAAAAGGTTGTGAGGCATGAAAAAACAAATAACTTTTTAAATACATTACTGGAATGCCAGTAGGGTTCTCACCTTTCATCATTGCTAAAACTGGAGTAAAGCCACACCCCTCACGTCACCAGTAACCCCACCCCACCCCTCTCTCGCCTACATCCCGCCCATTTTGTGACATCATGATGACATAACTCAGCAAAGAACGCCCTCTTTTTCCATTCCTGCTGCCTGCTTTAGGCTGATTTACTATGTTTTTTTGTAAATAAAGCATAGTAAATCAGCTAATTTACAAACTCCAATAGTCTGTTTCCTTTTTGAAACAGAATACCATAGTTTGTACAGTGTTTTCCGGACTACCAGAGAATCAGTTTGATTTCTACATAGTCCGGAAAAAAAATGGAGGGGTGGCAACCCTAAATGCCAATCAAAATCAAGTATAAGAAAAATAAGCAGCACTCAGCTCAAACCACTTCTCCTTGTACTGCAGTTCTAATTATAATTTATATTCAGCTTTATTAAAGTACCAAGTAACATGCTGAAAGTAGCAATCTCTGTGATACCCCCACATGCAAAAATGCTTCTGATCCAAAAATGACCTGCTGCCTGACAACAACTATCTACTTGTTTCATGGGGAAAACATGATCAAAGTAAAAAATGAAAAGCAAACAAGAAACAAGCTCAACATACATTGCTTAAAGGATTACTGCACTGGTTATGGACCACAGACGATAGATTGGCATTCTGTTTAGTTTGCAGGTGAAGCCTGCAAAGATGACTGCAAGTCTCCAAGAAATGTAATGAGCTTCTTAAAATAATATAATCCTGTCCATTATTACAAGTACTGTCATATGTATTTCAATACCCAAGACTTATACGTTATCTAGTTATGTAAGTATTCTCTGCTTGGCAACAACAGAAAGGCTTTCAATGTTGGCAGTTCTTTAACAGTATGCTTATTAAAACATCCTTGCATCTTGCAATCTCAGACAAGCTTACCTGATGGTCATTAAAGCATTGCTACTTAAACACAGAGCAACAGGCACTTTCTGAATAATAATAAGCATAAATCAACAGTATAAAAATATGACAGAAACCAGAACATTCTGCAAAATCAAGGACAGATGAAAAGCCACTGTAGTACTTGTGTCTACCTTGGATGGTGGGATACTCTGCACATTTACACTGCATAACTGCTCCTTGCTTGGACACATCCAGAGTCACTACATGGGGGAGTGGAGTGCAACAAGTATGTCACAATTTGAAATGTTTCTGGCTGACTGTGATGGCCTTGACACATTTGTCATACCTCTCAACCTCAGAGCAAAAAATCTGGACAAAGCCATACATAGAAGTGGGACAAAGGACCAAAAATAAGGACATTTTTAAAATATTGCTCCTATAAACTTAGAAAGATAATAGAATAGTAGGTCTTGCATTAGTATGAATTTTCTGAAGGGTATGAAATTTGAAACTGAAATGTCTGTCATTATTTTCTAACTTCAGTCTTTAATTATTTGCCACTAATTTGCCAAAAAAGCACAATTTTATGAAAAACGGACCAAAAATGTGGTGCAAAAATATAAAATACCCACACAATGCAGCTGGGAACCTGTGAAAGAAGGGACACTTTTTTAATATTAGTACTGCTAACTTGAGCAGCTGACAAAATAAAAGAATCTACATGCATTTCTGAAATAAAAGTAATCTATAATTCTAATAAGTAAATGACGAACAACCAACAAGTAAAACTGTAAAGAACCCAAGGCAGTCAACTTGTCTGGTACGACTTTTTATTAATATAACTGAAAAAAATAAAACTTGAGCAAGAAACAAATGTAATACTTCAAAAACACTAAGCGCTTTCACCCATCTCGTTAGTGGGTTTCATCAGAGTAATTTCCTTTTAATACACTTCCTTAATATAACCTATCTAATTCAAATTCAACAAATCAGCCACTGTTACCCAATACATATTAATGAGAATATAGTTAGTTAATAACAAACTGCTTAAAAATACAAGTTGTTTAAAGTGGTGTTCCAAATCCATTCTTACTTAACACATGAACCATAAACAAATTCATTATCACAACAAACTCAACTCAACGCCTCATTATGTCTATACTCAATATATATATTTATATGTATAATATAGAAATACATGTATTGTGTATATTAGTATATAAATATGTAAATATAAATATAAAATGTACAATATAAAATATATAATTTAACTATAAATATAGATACAAATATAAAATATAAAATACATTTTTGTATATAAATATATATAAATAAATTAAAATATATTAAAAATATATTAAAAATATATGTATGTGTGTTTCTATACCATTCATTCTCCATTTCATAAAACATATATATATATATATATATATATATATGTGTGTGTGTGTGTATTTTATATATAAAATCCCTTTAAATTAAATAGGATTTATGTTTAAAATACCAGAAATGGAGACATGTTCATTAATTCCTGGCATATTACTAGCATTAAGTCTAAGTTGCCATAGGCATTCTTTTGCTTCTAATAAATTAACATCTCCACCCTTATTAACATTGTATGGAATCCTGTCTATTACAAAAAATATAAATCTTTTAAAATCCACACATTTGGTACTGTGTACAAATAAGGAGTTAGTAAATCTTCTGTTTTTAATGTCCCTATTGTGTTCCATTATACGGTCTCTCAATTTTCTTACAGTTTTTCCCACATAAAATGCTGGACATGATAAACAAGTTGCTAAATACACCACCATTTTTGTGTTACAATTCACATGTCCTGGGCATTTCATAGATCTATTATAATTCTGTATCATCATGTATGGACCGTCATTAATAAATCTGCATGTTTTGCAAGCCCCACAATTACTCATCTTAGATTTATTATATGTTTGTCTATTGCTAGTGTTCTCAAAATAATCTTTTAAGTTCTTTCCTCTACTGTATGTAATGTTCGGACTATGACTAATAATGTTTAAAACATCTACTTTAGTACTAAACACATTCGTCCATACTTCCTTTAAAATATTAACCATAGTACTAGATGTTTCATTAAATGGTATAACATATGCATCTCCTCTGTTACCTGTTTTCTCCTTCAAAACTTTGTTAAAACCAAATTTTAAAATAGGTTTAAAACTATAATTCCTTTTGGTTAATATTTCTTTCTTTGTTTCCATAAGTAGTCACATTGGATACCCCCTGTCTGTGAACATTTCAATAAGCTTGTTAACTTCTACATAAAAATTGTTGTCATCGCTTATAATTCTAGACAGTCTCACCATTTGACCTTTTGCTAAATTCTTTTTTTGAAAATATGGGTGACAACTGTCAAAATGTAGAAAGGAGTTGGAATAAGTTTTTTTCCTAAAAATGTTCGAGGTTATTCCTTCATCGTTTTTTTTTAAGTATTATATCTAAGTATTCACAATTATTTTTAAATATGTGATGTGTAAATTTTAAAAATGAGGATGTTGTATCAAAAAAGGCTAAAAAATCTAAAATTTCTTTCTCATCACCATTCCAAAAAATTAAAATATCATCTAAAAATCTCAAATATAAAGTAACTTTTGACCAAAATTTGGAAGTGAAAATCATCTGGCTCTCCCACCATGCTAAAACTAAATTAGCATATGTGGGGGCACATCTAGACCCCATTGCTACACCTGCCTTTTGTCTGTAAAATTCACCCTCCATAGGGAAGTAATTGTTTGTTAAAACCATTTCCATTAAATCAGTAATAACTCTGTTTTTGTCCTTACTCATGTCACCAAATGATGACAGACTTGCCTGAAACATGTTTAACCCCAAATCATGAGGTATAACTGAAAACAAGTTAATTATGTCAATAGTGACCATAATAGTGTCCTTGTTAATAAGGGTTGAGTGTTCTTTTATAACTTCTAAACAGTTCCAAGAGTCTTTAAGAATATGTGGTAGTTTAGACAAAATGTTTTTACAATTCACGTCTATGTAGTGTGCTACAGCCTCTAGTTTAGATCCCTTAGCTGAAACTATTGGTCTAAAAGGAGGGTTGGCAACACTCTTGTGAATTTTTGGTATGCCAAACACAGTCGGTGTAATAGGGAATTCTACTAATACATAGTCATATTCCCCCTTGTCTATGACACCGTCCATTAATAGTTCATAGAGCTGCCAATCTAACTTAGTATAGGGTCTGTTCATCTCAAACCTTGACACCTTTTCGGACGTATCAGAATCACTTAACATGTCCCACATCTTGTTACAATAATAATTTTTCGTCATTACCACAACCCCCCCTCCCTTGTCTGGTTTCATGATTCTGTATTGCCCAGATCTAGTTAATTCTTTCAAGCAAAATCTCTCAGCTGTCGTTAAATTATCTTGCATTTTTGTTGGTTTTTCAAAACTCTCCTAAACTTCATGTCACATAACATTTCAAATAAATAAATGATCGAATTTTGTGGGGGTATAAATGTACTACTTCTTTTTAGTTGAAAATAGCTTATTTCCGATTGAATATGTTTATTGGCATTTGTAGAAAAAAACATTTTAAGATTCAATTTTCTGGTGTATAATTTTAAATTAAGTATGATTTTACCTATATCAGTTTTGAAATTAGGGACAAAGGTAAAACCTTTTTTAAAAAGATCAATATACTCTTTGTTAAATACTTTTTCTGTGTAATTGTACACATATATATATATATATATTTTATGAAATGGAGAATGAATGGTATATAAACACACACACATATATTTTTAATATATTTTTAATATATTTTAATTTATTTATATATATTTATATACAAAAATGTATTTTATATTTGTATCTATATTTATATTTAAATTATATATTGTATATTGTATATATTTTATATTGTACATTTTATATTTATATTTACATATTTATATACTAATATACTAATATACACAATGCATGTATATATATATTATACATATAAATATATATATTGAGTATAGGCATAATGAGGCGTTGAGTTGAGTTTGTTGTGATAATGAATTTGTTTATGGTTCATGTGTTAAGTAAGAATGGATTTGGAACTCCACTTTAAACAACTTGTATTTTTAAGCAGTTTGTTATTAACTTACTATATTCTCATTAATATGTATTAGGTAGCAGTGGCTGATTTGTTGAATTTGAATTAGATAGGTTATATTAAGGAAGTGTATTAAAAGGAAATTACTCTGATGAAACCCAGTAACGAGATGGGTGAAATCGCTTAGTGTTTTTGAAGTATTACATTTGTTTCTTGCTCAAGTTTAAATTTTTTCAGTTATATTAATAAAAAGTCGTGCCAGACAAGTCGACTGCCTTGGGTTCTTTACAGTTTTAATCTATAATTCTGATTATTACAGTTATTTATTAATTGTAAACCCGCCATGCTTTCTTCCAAAACTGTCATTTTGCAAAGGGATTATTAGAAGAAGAGCAACATTTTGAGCCAAACTCGGGGACAGTTGAGAGGTTTGGATTCTATAAAGCAATTTATTTGCACATAACTCTTAACCTGTTAATGCAGGAAATCTGGACAAGGCCAAATATATTGGGGAACATATAAACAGTACTAAAAATTCCTCTTGTATAAACTGAGACAGTTGATAGAATAACAGGTCTTGCTTTAGCATGCATTTTTCTGAAGGTTATGAAGTCTGAAACTCAGTGTCTGTCATTATTTAGTGACTTAATTCCTAAATGATTTGCCAGAAAACCACAAATTTTATGAGGAACAAACCAAAAATAAGAAGCAAAAATCTATTCATTCTGCAAAAATCTGGACAGTTGAGAGGTATAGTTCAGCTGGGGCTGTCTTTGAATTTGCCGCCCTTCCTCCCTTACAAAATCAATGTCGAATGGAGCCTCCCCCCTGCAGCCTTTCCAGTGAACCATTACTTGACTATTTCACCCCATTTACCATAAACACTAATGTGCATGCCGCTTTACTTCTGCGATGATTTGGACTCCATTTGAAAGTTTTATTTTGCATTTTACAGCACAAACACTACTAAATATCTGCTAAATAAAACAATGCAGTCTCACAATGAAAACAGACTTAGCATTAAAACTTTTCTGCCCTTGAAACTCACATTCATTGAAACAGCATTGAAACCCACATTCAAAGAAAATACATTTTGCCAGTAGCAGATAAAGATTAACTTTATGATTGGGCCATTTTCAAATCACAGGCCCCTTGCACACAAAACATACACATGCTCTTTCATACACCTTCCTGATTGTATTAAATTATATTCCTTGTACAATACAGTACAGTTTTAGAGGGCATTTTAAATTTATTGTTTTGAACATTTTTCCAGTAAACAATTAAACAAAATGCATGCACCGATAATGACAAAACTGCCCAATTCAGAACATTTCCATCATAAAAGTCTACTAAAATGTCTACAGTCCACCATATCAGTACATATGCACAATCTCTGAAAAAGTAAAAGCCATCTAAATAATTCCATATTGGGGGGGACAAAAGCCCAAAAACTAGGGACACATTTTAAACATTGCTTGTAAAATGTTGGAAAGTTGCTAGAATAAAATGCTGTGTTATTACCATACATTTCACTGCCAAGCCTTGAACCCAGGACCCTGTGCAAAACAGTCCAAACAACATACCACTATGCCAGATCAGCTGTTTTGTGAAAGAGAAGAATACTGAAACTTAAATGGCTACCATTTAGTGAATTCAGTTCTCAGCATAGCTGTCAACTTCTTAGCACAAAACACCTGAGCAAAGCCAATAATGGGGGAATACAGCCCCCAAACATATTCAGTGAATTCAGTTCTCACCATAGCTCTCAACCTCTTCGCAAAAAACATCTGGATAAAGCCAGTAATGGGGGAATACAGCCCCCAACCATATTCAGTGAATTCAGTTCTTACCATAGCTCTCAACCTTAGCACAAAAAACTTGGACGAATCCAATAATGGAGGAATACAGTCCCAAAAATAGGGACAAATTTCAAATATCCATCTTATAAACTTAGAAAATTGCTAGAATAAAAGCTTTTGTGCTACCATATACTTTCTGAAGAATATGAAGTCTGAAATTTAAATGCTTGCCATTTTTATTTAACATTTGTTAAATTTGTTAACCAGGAAAGTCTGACTTTGAACAAAAGCCAGTTTTCAGCAGAGGCCCAGGGAGAAACACTCCAGACATATATCTTTGTAAGATGGGAGAACACCAGAGTACCCAGAGAAAAACTACACAAACACAGAGAGGACATGCAGACTCCAAACAGAAGGCACCCCAGCCAAAAATCAAACCAGAGAACCTGTAGTTGTCAGGCAATAATGCTACCACTGCACCAATGCACTACTGACTTTGCAAGGACACAAAAATACAGAAACCACAGATTTTATGAGGAACAGACAAGAACAAGTATGAGGGAAAAATCTGCAATTTTTTTACAAATGGTGATGGGTAGGGAGTTCAGGCTCTTGCCACCTGGGCCCAAGGTACAGCTTTTAAGCCTGTTCTTTACCCACCATCATATCGCATCCAAGCATGTCCTTCCATCCAGCCCACAATGACAAGAACAAGTCCTTCCTGTGAGAGCAGCAAGTTGTAACTGCATAGATTTCTGGGATAGTTCTTCTGCATGCTCTCTTCCTAATCCAGACTGCTGGTGAGACAGTCAGGATTCTGTGCCCATGCAGTTCACCAGTAGTCCGGAAATGCCGCAAGTGTTCCGCGACTCATGTTTTTATTTTTGTACTTTCTTTTTTTATTTTATGCTTTTATTTTATTTTCTTCTTTGTTTACAGCTGGGGGGGCTGCTAAGGTATGTATGAGCAATCAACAGCAGCATAAGAAGTGCTACTGCAGTATCGGGTACATTATTTACATTTGCTTCTAGGTTTAGGCTTATGTACAGTGTTCAAGGATGAGTTTATAGGTTCATAGATGTGTACTAGGCGGGTCTATATTATAATCTCAAAGGTTTAAAACTTCGAATCACTAAAGATCGAACTTTAGTGATAGAAGTCTTAAACCATCGAAACCAAAAAAAAAATACTAAATTAAAAAAAAAAAGCTAAATAGTGTGTAGGCAGAGGGGCAAGCCCCCTGCACCCCCCACATAGGGGGCTGCACTGCCCACACCCCCCTACTTAAATATACCAACTCCGACAATGCACTACCTTGAAGTAAATGGAAATCTCCCACTACAGAGATTTTCCATTTAAACATTCAATGTAGTGCGCTTTCGGTATTCTCATGTAGACAATATTGTATTCGATATTGTCAGACTTTGAGATTTTAATATAGACCCGTACTAGGCTTAAGACCACCAAGACCTTTATAAG
The DNA here is from genome assembly GCF_019279795.1 of Protopterus annectens. Classification (NCBI taxonomy): domain Eukaryota; kingdom Metazoa; phylum Chordata; order Ceratodontiformes; family Protopteridae; genus Protopterus; species Protopterus annectens. The sequence goes on along the minus strand of NC_056729.1, from coordinate 530,560,997 downwards.
CCTACCCATGTAACCTAACCCAATTGTGTCTTCATTTAACATGGGCATCTATTTGGAGGGTTATGTTAGTTAGGAGGCTGCTAAAGGTTTGGTGTGCGAGATATGTTAGGGAATATTTACTGTCAGCATCTGTCTATCAGAGACATGGGTGCCAGAGCAAGGGTGGGGGTGATTTTTGATTTCCCATCTAATGCTGAAGGTTACGTTTGAATAGAGTTACAGACAGACTCTGCTTATCATGAAGGGAGAGCCTTTTCCAGAGTGTGGGGATCCTTTGAGACACATATCTGCCTCACCAGCATATTCTATTTATGTTATAAGCACATTTTAAATCCTTGGATCTAGTGCTTCTGGTGCTGTTCTTTTTTTGGATGTGCAAAAGTTCCATCAGGGCTGAATATAAGAATGCTTTATATGCCAGGCATAGATTGCCTCACAGCAACTGGTAGGAGACTGAGTATAGAGACAGGGCTTTAAGGCAACATGTACAGGACAATGTGTTATCACCCTGGATTCTCTTGGTGAGGAACCTCTATGTGCTTTTCAACTGTTGCATATGCTGGGTCAGGTACATGTCAAAGGGAGCATTGTACTCAATGATGGGTCTGCTAATGGTCTAGTAAAGTGGTACTATAACTTCCTTGGTCTTGATGCCATATTCTTTCTTATAATTTGGGCAATATAGAATGATTTTCATACTGTCTTGGCTACTTGTTGGTCAAAGGCCAGATTATTGTCTACCCATGTTCTTTTACTACCGGGTCAACTCTTAGGGAAGTTTTATCGATGGAGTAATTAACCTGGGTGGATTTTTTCCCAAAATGTGCTAAAATGAACTCATTAACATTAAGTTTTAATCTGCTGCTTTGAGATCAGTCATTTGTTTGTGTTAGACCGTCTTACAGGATGTTTGAGTTGTGGGGGGAGTCTATGATAGCTCCCAGGGTGCATTCATCTGCAACCGTTGTTTGCCGGTGGCCCTAGACATTAGCCTTGACCTATAAGATACCAAACAGGAACAGGCCCAGCACTGAGTCCTGATGTATTCTGCTGGTGACTGGTCTCTTGATGTAGTGGTCTCACCAGTCCTGGTTTCTTGTGTCCTATCTGTGAGCTAGCTGGTAATCCAGTGAGCTATGTAGAGGTTTATGCCTAGTTTGGTGAGTTGTTAACAATACCTGACTGGGATATTGTATCGAATAGGTCTAAGTAGGCAGTGTGCACTATTTTACCCTCATCCATTGCCTCGATGACCCTGTCAAAGAAGTCTACCAGGTTAAGTAGGCATGGCCTTCCTTTGACAAAATCAAACTTGGATGGTTCTAGTCTCTGTAGGTTACCATTGTCTTTGTTTATCATTTCAATCACTCGTTCCACAGCTTTGCATATTAAACTAGTCAGATTAATGGGTCTACTTTCTGTGGTTAGTTGATGTCCACCATTGTGAAGTGGGATAAATGTTGCAGTCCTCTATTCACATTGTACGTAGCCTTTTCTGAGGCTGTAGTTGAAAAGTGATTCAAGTGGTCTTGATAGGTCATATTTTAAGCTATTTAACAGGGAACCTGGAATATGGTCTGGGCCCAGTGAGGCTGGGTATTTGATCTTACTAAGTGCTGCCATGACCTGGTCCCTTCTAACAGATTGTGTGGAGGTTAAGATAGTGGGGGTTTCACTGGAGGTAGCAAGGTGAGTGAGGGTAAAGTTATAGCTGAATTTGTCAGCCAGCCTATTGACTATGTCGGTCTATTCAGTGGAGGCGGAACCATTTATCACAGGCTCTGCACACTGCTGTGTGTTAACTTTAAGATTTCAGACATAGCTGTAGAAGGCCTTGTGGTTGTCTTTAGCCTGCGAGACTATCTTGACCTTGTAATATGGCATGTTAAATTTAATTAGTCTTCTTAGTTTTCTACTTAGGTTAATCATTGAACTTTTGTCATTATGATAGGTGTTCTTTCGGAATTTGACCATGGATTTTTTTTTTCCCTTTTGATATATACCATGTTAAGGTTAGTATTCAACCAGTGCAGTTTATTTTTGTGGTTTGTTTTAAGCTTACTTCAGGTAGGTACAGCAGCCTCTCTACAGCCATTTACATGGTTGTGCAGGGTTTCTGTGAAAAATTCTACATAGGTTGCTGTGAATTCAGGGTTTGGAGGGGCATTGAATTTTGACAAACTGTTGTTTAATAGGATGTGGTTTGTTTTAGAATTGTTCCTAACTGTTAAAGGTTTGCTGGTATTTCTGAGTTTATTTTTATTCCAAGGGAGACAGCTTTGTGACCCGATTTCATGAGAGAGGATGTGACATGGGGAGGGGTGTAATGCTCTCCCATATTGGTAAGTACTAGGTGCAGTACATTTTTATTTATTTATTTATTTTACATTTGTTAACTGGGTTAGTCTGAGCTTTTGGCTCATTTTCAGTGGAGACCCGGGGAGAAAAGCTCCACAGTGAGATTTTAAAAAAAGAAAAGAATTTACAAAAAAAAAAACAATTAGCATCATATAATTTACATTCTAGAACATTACATTTGGATGCTGTTAACAAGTAGCTGGTATTAGCTTAGTTAATGCTAGAATAGGTCATTACAGAATTTGTATAAGAAAAGGAAGAAGAGTATTGCAAAGGAACAGAGTGGTTATAGAAAGAGAGAACTGCGGGTTAAGAGCAGGGAATGAGAGGAGTAGAGGGAAAGATAGAAGTTATAGCTTAGGAAATAGCACAGAATGGAGATAGTAGGAGATCAATGAATAGGATGTAAGAAATGGAGTAGGGAAGGCTATGGTAAAATAGTTTCGGGGGTATGGCTACAGTGGCAGGACCATTTCTTCATCAGGTGTTTTTTTGTGGCTAGCTTGAAGTGTTTGGTATGGTTAAGGGACTTAATTTCCAGGGGTAGATTTCACCTCTGCACCTCTGGTTGGGAAGTGCACTCTCTGATCAAAGGTATTTGTGTTAATAAAGTCCAAGAAACAGTGTGCCTGCAAGTTGGAGGCAGTGTACATTGCCCAGTCTATAGAGGGGAAGTTGAAGTCTCCTATGTATAGGGTATTTGTTTGGATGGGGAGTGCCTCCAGTAGGTCTAAGTATGAATTATAAGATTCTTGAGGCATAGATGGTGGCCTATAGCTTGCAAGGATATGGTACTGGAATTTATCTATGGTGATTTGCAAAAGGATGAAGGCATAATCCTGTTTAACCAAACTAGAGGTATACATATTACTAATGTAGACCGAGACACCTCCACCTTTAATATTTGTCTCTGCAACTTTTTTTTGTTTGTCTTTTTGGCTTTTCCTGGTTAGGGGTTGCCACAGCGGAACTCCGGTCTGCTAATTGGCAGTCAATTTTTTTATGGTGCCGAGTTGCCAGCCAGACGCCCAACCTTTAATATTTGTCTCTGCAACTAATGGTCTAAATGTCTGAAAGGCACTGAAGCCTTGCACTGCTGGATTACTTTCTACAGCTTTAAATCGTGTTTTGGCAATGGCACAGTTGTGTATATTCTTCAGAGTGTGGAATGCTTGTAGGATGTAGAATTTCTTATTGAAGTTCCTAGCATTGAGCAATAACACCTTTAGCTTCCTATGGGTTTTATTTGCTAAGTTGGAAGTTTAATCATTTTGAGATTTCCTAAAAAAGGCTCTAAGGAGGTGGATAAAGCTTCAGCCAATATTCTGAAGCATGGGTAGGACAGGTGCAGACCATCCTTAGCAAAGCAATGTAGTCTACAAATCAAGAATGAGAAAATAGTCATGTTTTCAATAGTGAGTTCTCAGGGAATTTAAAATTATATGTATGGTTTTTGGATGATGTCTTTATCCTTTGGAAAGGAACTGAACTGAGATTGACAACTTTGTAAAGTATTTGAACAGTGTTTTTCCATTCTTTAAGTTTACACATACGTATGACCAACAAGGGATCCCCTATTTAGATACATTAATCTCCCATTCTAATAAAGGGTTTAAATCGAACATTTATTGTAAACCTACTTTTAGTAATTCCTACCTTGAATATAACAGCTGTCACCCCTTTAATCAAAAGAAAAGTATACTAAAGGGATAATGTATCAGAGCAGCAAGAATGACGTCAATTTACGACAAAGTGGTTAAGGAGTTAGACAAAGTGGGGGGAATGTTTCTTGAAAGAGGTTACCCACAAAAGTTGGTTAAAAAGTTGTTGATTATGCTTTGTCCCAATGGGGTAAAACTTATAAACCCCTATTGGGACAAGGGTTAGAATCTTCAGCAGGTTCAAGAAAAGACAACAGTTTTAGTAGAGCATTGGTGCTCAAAGTCAGTCCTTATAAGGAAATTAAAGATGTTTTTTACTAAAAACTGGAACATTCTCAGGAGTACTGCAGAGATTTACATTTATTTACATGAAACAGGGGCCAACTTGAAGAACAACTTAGAAAACGTAAAGTCTAATTACAAACCTAATACTATGCCCCCCCCCCAAGGTACAAGAAAATGTGGTTCATGTAATCAATGTTGTTTTATTTTTGAGAACACTGACACACTATTAGAAAATATCAACAAGATTAAAGTTTATTTCAAGAATGGAAACTGTGGTACGAAGTGTGTCATATATTTGGCCAGATGCATGTCCTGTCCAGTATTTTATGTAGGAAAAACTGACAGGGCACTGAATAATAGAATATACGAACATCTGTATCAGATTAGAAAACAGAACACTAGTAATGCATTATATAGGCATCTGGCCAGTAGTTTGGAATGCCACACATTTAAATCTGCAATACTGGAGAAATTATTAGTTAATCCAAGGGGTGGTGACTTAAATACATTATTAGAGGAAAGAGAAGTGAAGTGGCAGTTGATGTTAAATGCCTCTACCCCCCCCCCCCCACCAGGAATTAACAATAACATTCCCCTAAAACCTATTTTAGAGATTAGAGCTTAAGGATTAAAGTGACTTGAATATTTGTACATGTGAACTGTTTTGAAGTTTTTATATGTTAGTTGTTATTTATGATCATTGTTAGTATGTTTTAATTAATTAATTTATAAGTGTTTAGTTTAAATGAAATGTGATTTCAGTACTAATGAATTTTATGTATTATATTGGTTTGATAGACTACTATGGTGCTGTTCTAATTTATCTGATGACTTTTAACTTTTTTGTAGCTTGCTCTTTAAATACATTATAATAGAACATTATTAAGTTAACTGGTTTACATAGACTTATGGGTATTAAAAGGTTTTTATCAGCAGTGGTATTTGATTCTGATGAAGTCCTGTTAAGCAGGACGAAAGTGCTTAATCCTAATAAAGTGTTTTTTAAGAAGATGTTGAATTAATGTTTGGGAGTCTTTATAGTCCGCAATTCTGTTTTTCAGCCAGTCATAGTAGTTATAGTCATTTCTTGGTCTGTGGAGTTTTTTTTCTAGTGCCACTACTTATGTATATTTATAAAGCAATGTAGTCTGTTAACCACTTCCTTCCATGCTGACATATACTGAATCCCCCTGGACTGACACCAGAAACTAAACCAATGGTTAAACTCAATAATGTTTTCTTCATACTGTGGCATTATCCTTGGTGAAGGTAGAATGTTACTCAGTGCAAGGCACATACGTGTCTGTGACACATATTTGGAGAGATCCATAATGCCTCTCTATATACTCCAGTGAGATACACCTCAGGTCATTTAAACCCACATGGACTATGGCAGAATCATATTAGTGTAATATTAGAGAGCTAGCAAGTTAGGCAGGTGCACGGCAAGTGCGCTTAGTAGACCCAAAAAGAAAAACTGCCAGCACCAAGGAAGATCCAAAATCAGTTTTATTGAGACTGAAACTAGACCAGTTTCAGCAACAAGGCTTTCATCAGTAGTGCAGTAAGCAGAAGCAGTTCTGCATGACCTTATATAATATTAATTAGTGGATACTTATGACATCACTTCCTGCAACAAATAAAGTCAAAGCAACAGCATGAATAAAGTATTGGTTAAAAATAAACATTTTGCAAAACTTTTTCTTTGTTACAGAGGTAACAAAACAGTTAGCTGGTATATCCAAAAATATAGACATAATGGATAAAATACATGAAAAATGTATACATACCCTAATATGAACCTGAAACAAAAATCAGGGTATTAAATGTCTATTATTAAATACCAACCACAAAATATTGATATTAAGCTGGGATGCAAGAACATAGGTTATACAACTAAATAAAGTGAGATGCACATACACCCTGTAAATGGAAATAAATTATAAATTATAATTTGTCATTTAATCCAGGGGGGGAAAAGCCCCCCAAGTTTGATAATCCACCTCTTTTCTTTGGCATTTAATATATCATGCCAACCTGTTTTGAAGGATCGATTACCTATGATATGATCAATAATGGTAAAGGTAAATTTGGCCGTAGGATGTTTGATGGAATGTCTGTATAGTGCGTTGGTTAGTCTCTTGTTTCTGATGTCTCCAAGATGTTCAGAGATCCTAACCCGAAATTGTCTAGATGTTTGGCCAATGTAGAATGCTTGACATGTACACGTGGCAAGATAAATGATCCAGTCTGAACTGCAATTGCCAAAAAATTGTATATTATATAGTTGTCCAGAGTTCCTACTAGTGAATGTGGTAGTTTTAAAAATGTAGTTGCAAAAACTACAGTGTCCACATGGGTAAATGCCTACAAGTTTGTCCCCAGTTATTGTCCTTTGAGTTAGGGTATCACCAATAACCCTGTTTTTTTGTAATGTGAAAATAAAGATCCTAAGGTTTTGCCTTTCCTGTAAGAAAAATAACATCGTTCTCCAAGATAATCTTCCAACAGGGGATGTGAGTTCAATATATTCCAATGAGTGTTGATTATATTTACTAAAGTGGCACTATTCCTGCCATAAGTAATAACAAATCTACATATATCAGTTTCCTTATTGTCAGATTTAGTGTTGTATTAGAGAAGAGAATCCCTAGATTTAACATGGCTAAGTTGGACTGCTGACTCAATGGTACGTGTGGGATAACCTCTGGATAAAAATCTGTTGGTTAAATCAATTTGATGATTATTAAGATCATCCACTGATGAACAAATCCTCTTCATTCGCAAGAATTGTGATTTGGGTATGTTTCTGATAATATGTTTAGGATGAAAACTGTCAGCATGCAAAAGAGTGTTATATTGTGGGAATTTCCTGTGGACAGATGTTCTAAGAGTGTTGTCTTCCTGTCGTGTTAAGTGAACGTCCAAAAAATTAATTTCACTCAGATTGTATTCCGCAGTAAATTCAATGCCCCAGATATTCCCATTTAGGTGTTGAATAAATTCATGGAGGTATTCCTCACCTCCTTTCCACACAAGCCAACAGTCATCCAGGTATCTTCTCCATATATCAATTTCCGGTAGGTATATATTGTGCATGGGGTCATATATAATCATATCTTCAATGTAGCCCATGAAAAGATCAGCATAAATTGGTGCGAAGGATGCACCCATAGCCGTGCCCTGTAGTTGCCAGTAGCAGTTTTGTTGAAAATAAAAGACATTTTTAGTGAGAATGTGTTTCACCATACAGAGCAATAAAGTATTCATCCCTGGGGGGTATAAATTAGTTTTATCTAGCCAATACTCAAGGGCCTTGAGACCCGCCCAATGAGGGATGCTGGTGTAAAGGGAAGAGACATCAAGGGTACACATAAGCCATTCTGGGTCTAATTGAGACTCTAAGACAATCTGTAAAAATTCCATCGTGTCCTTGATTCTTGCTCTGACACATGTTAATAAAGGTTTCAGTTTCTCCGTTAGAAAAACAGATAAGGGTTCGGTAAGTGACCCAATGCCAGAAACAATGGGTCTACCTGGTGGCTGATGAATGGACTTATGAATCTTAGGAAGTAAATAAAGTTGTTGTTTAGCAGGATCCTTAATTATCAAATGATTTCTAGTTTTGTCAGAGATAATCCCGGATTCCACTGCTTGTTCCAAGAACTCATTGATTTCCAAAGCAAAACCAGGTGTGGGGTCAATCTCCATTTTCAGGTAATGATGATGGTTAGATAGTTGTCTAAGACCCTCATTCACATAGTAGTCGGTGTCCATTACCACCACTGCTCCCCCTTTGTCAGCAGAAATGATCACAATATCTGTATTGTTTCTGAGTTGTGTAAGTGCCAATTGTTCCTTCCTAGACATATTATGCTTGATGGTGTCCACAGAACCCAAATTAAAGTGTATGTCCTTGATAACTGCCTGTTGGAAAACAGCAACATGTTTATCCATAGGGGGGTTGAATGTAGATTTATGGACTCTAAAATCAGCTGATCTTTGAGCATTATCAGTTTGATCCTGTTGTTTGAAAAATAGTTTCAAGTTAATTTTTCGGCAAAAATCAATAGTGTCAGAAACCAAAATACTTTCATCAATAAAAAAAACAGGGATAAAACCAAGGCCTTTATTGAGTAGGGAATATTGATCATCAGTTAAGATATGTTTAGAAATGTTTAAAACATTAGTACATTGATTGTTCACTTCACTATCGACATAAACAGCTCTTCTAAGTTTGTGACCCCTGTGTTTCCTACCTGCCCTGTGTTTTTTACCCCTAAAGGGACCTCAGTCCTTCTGCCCCTTTTGGCATTTGGGGAATCACCAGTATTGGGTGGCTCCGTATCTGTGGTTGAGGATTCATCACCTGAAGTAATATAACTAGGCCCAGTCTTTTTTAAAATGGACCTTGGTCTCTTTCTACGTATGAAGGAGACATTCTTTGTACCATGAGCAAACCTCACACCCTTTTGTGATTCGAATTGTTTGCCCTTGTCATAGTCATCCTTATCACGGGCGAATTTGTGCAATTTCTTGTTCTTAAGGTTATTTTCCAAAATTGAAATTTCTTTAGATAATTTGCTAAGACAACCCTGAAAACTAGTATCTTGTTCAAACTGTTTAAGACTATTACATGTTTTTTCCACTTCAGTAATATTACTCTGCATTGTTCTCTCATAAAAGGAAGCCAAGATATTGACCCTAGTCATGGCAGCCTCCTGTTGTGCTTGTTGCCAATCTTTCAACAGAGTATCATCCGGTGTGCCCACTAGTGGTTGGATTTTACATCTCAATCCTCTAGGGGATATATTCTGTGCTTGATAGGCTTTGAACAATTTATTGTGCCAAATGTTGGTTCTGAGCATCTTAATTTGTTTGCCTAATTTAAAAAATAAGTTTTCGCAACCGTCAACTGGATCTATGGTTTCCAAGTCAACCAATTCGGTATGTTCAGTACCAATACCAAAAATTTTTAAATCATCCTTATCGGAGCATAAACCAGAAAGCAGTTTATTAAGATCCATGACAATAAGTTGCAACAAACCGGAAGAAAAAAGTGAAGTGGACTGGTAACAGATTTTGTAAGGGTTGAATTAGCAAATAATGTATATATTCCAAAATAAATGGACAATATGAATCACAAAGGATTTGAGGTAAGAATATATGGCAAATATATCCCTATGTTTAAGAGATAAATGACTGAGTGAATTGGCAAAAAATCCTATTCCGATTAAATTACCAGGAGCCCCTATTATTATATAAATGCAATATCTCAAATGATGAAACACATACTGTTATTCAAAAAGAGCTGAATCTGATAGCATACTAGCCCTGTTGTATAGAGAACAAATGATGTCAATTTCCAAAGTCTTATTATAAATCATACAGATAGAATCAAATATGTTTAAATGCTACAAAAAGGTGTATATACTTGGAATAGTAATATGTATCAAATATCTAAATATATTGTTGTTGAACATACATAAAACCTCCCATATATGTAAGAAAGTCAGTGTAGCATATATTGGGTTAAATACCCAATAGGTGAAGGTGGAATGTACCAATATAGTGTAAAATTATAGCAAAACACGCTTATTTCACATAGAAAAAAACAACATTGTTAGACATAAATAATTGTTAGAGATTAAGAGGGATCAATAATTTGTTCAATACAGTCATCAGATCTGGTAGTCAACAAAAAATGAATGTTATGCAGATAAATATTTAAAGCACTGTAGAGCTCAGAAAAACTAGCCCTTCACCCCAGCTAATATTGACAAGATGAATCAAGTTGAACAATGGTGTCATATATATAGTCCCTCATATAAATCTTAACAAAACTGGTCAAAATGCAGGTAGGACTAAACACCATTAGAACCCTATTAATCTGAACAACTGTTAATAAAGAACAGAAAATGTCCCATATAGAAATCCCATAGAATATAAGGACAACTATATCTAAAGTTGTATTTAGTGACCACAAACAATAATCAACAAATAAAGTATGAAAAAATCAAGTATGAAAAAATCATATTCGGCCAACACAAACCTTGAAAAGCTAGTGCCCATAAACGTGGTCCTCAAATATAATGTAATAATAGACGATAGATAAGTATATACAACAAAGGTTAGAGTCCAATATGGCCTGGTATTTTTTGGTGTTGTTTATTAATCACAATCATATCTAAGATAAAGTATGCATATGCACAAAAATATTTAGAGCACATTCAAAGAAATTGTCCATGAAAAAATGTCACTGTTGTGTTGTACTCCAATAGTTCCCTCAACTTGAATATATTCAAAAGATAAATCAGCGACTAGGCCCACACCATCCATACAGTTAAATAAATGTCATAAATGGTATATTATAGTCCAACGGACTTCAATGATGAAAAAATATATTTCAAGATATGGATGTTATGAACAGTACCTGAAAGAAGTGGTGTTGGTTAAGTCCATTTAAAAGTTATCCAAAAAAATGAACCCGTAAGGCCCAATTCAACTTTGAAGTCCCTGGTGACCAAAAGATGTATGAAGGTCCATGAAAAAAATCACATATGCCCTTTTTCAAATGATCGCAATATTCCTGATCGAAGCACCACAAAAATAGGCCCGAAAAATGTATAACACAAGGCAGAACCACGCTTGTATAGTCTGATGTTCCTCAATACAGCATCCCAAAATGATAGCGACCAACTGTAGAATGGTAAAACAAAGCAATAGCCTCAACGACCCTTCACAACACAACCCGATTCCAAAAGAAGTGGAAAAACACTTGCATCCATGTGTAGATACAAACGATCCGACACATAGCGTTACTGCATCCCATATATTCACTCAACATCCTTACCGAACATGATAATCCGAAAGGAAATGACCAAAAGCCAATACATAAAATAGAGGTAATATAGATGCCATAAATCCAATGGTGTCCAGAGCGATAAATCCTCAGCAACAGACACGAAGATGGCTACCCGAATGGTAGATCCCCCAAATGCCAACAGCCAGCTAGAAACGGAAGGCAATGTAATATTAGAGAGCTAGCAAGTTAGGCAGGTGCACGGCAAGTGTGCTTAGTAGACCCAAAAAGAAAAACTGCCAGCACCAAGGAAGATCCAAAATCAGTTTTATTGAGACTGAAACTAGACCGGTTTCAGCAACAAGGCTTTCATCAGTAGTGCAGTAAGCAGATGCAGTTCTGCATGACCTTATATAATATTAATTAGTGGATACTTATGACATCACTTCCTGCAACAAATAAAGTCAAAGCAACAGCATGAATAAAGTATTGGTTAAAAATAAACATTTTGCAAAACTTTTTCTATGTTACAGAGATCCTAACCCGAACTTGTCTAGATGTTTGGCCAATGTAGAATGCTTGACATGTACACGTGGCAAGATAAATGATCCAGTCTGAACTGCAATTGCCAAAAAATTGTATATTATATAGTTGTCCAGAGTTCCTACTAGTGAATGTGGTAGTTTTAAAAATGTAGTTGCAAAAACTACAGTGTCCACATGGGTAAATGCCTACAAGTTTGTCCCCAGTTATTGTCCTTTGAGTTAGGGTATCACCAATAACCCTGTTTTTTTTTGTAATGTGAAAATAAAGATCCTAAGGTTTTGCCTTTCCTGTAAGAAAAATAACATCGTTCTCCAAGATAATCTTCCAACAGGGGATGTGAGTTCAATATATTCCAATGAGTGTTGATTATATTTATCCCATATATATATGCATCCCAGCTCAATATCAATATTTTGTGGTTGGTATTTAATAATAGACCTTTAATACCCTGATTTTTGTTTCAGGTTCATATTAGGGTATGTATACATTTTTCATGTATTTTATCCATTATGTCTATATTTTTGGATATACCAGCTAACTGTTTTGTTACCTCTGTAACAAAGAAAAAGTTTTGCAAAATGTTTATTTTTAACCAATACTTTATTCATGCTGTTGCATTGACTTTATTTGTTGCAGGAAGTGATGTCATAAGTATCCACTAATTAATATTATATAAGGTCATGCAGAACTGCTTCTGCTTACTGCACTACTGATGAAAGCCTTGTTGCCGAAACCGGTCTAGTTTCAGTCTCAATAAAACTGATTTTGGATCTTCCTTGGTGCTGGGAGTTTTTCTTTTTAGAATCATATTAGTACCTGTGGTGTACTGGCTAGAGTTTGTGTAACCTGTTGGAGCCTAGCTGCAGATAAGCAACTAATGGTTATCTTCTTTTGAAATGCCCAAAGTGGGGCATTTTTTGCACAAGCATGAGATTTTGCAGGGCAAAACATACCCACAGCCAGTGCAAAGGACAGAATTTTACTTTTTTGCCAAAATAAAAGGTTATTCTTATAGCACTTGAGCTGCTTATGCTATTTCATATAACATTTAGGTGTTTCAGATACAAAAAAAACTTTTATGGAACTATTAAAAAAACTTAGGAAATACTTTTTTCTCCTAAAATCTCAGGACATTTGCCATTCTTTAGTTTTCTTCGCAGGACACAAATGCCCATGGTAACCATGAATTATATTGTTGTTGTTAGGGCATTTATCTGATTTGTAGATCATCTCCTGTGTAGTGACTAACTGAGAAAAGATAAGGCATGCTGCGGTTCAGTTCATTGGAGTATGTTTGAGCTAAAGTGACCTCTACAGATTATTAACAGCAAATGTTGCTATGTATTGTATTTTTAATGAAGTAGGTGGGATTGGATGTCTTGCAGATTTATAAAAATGAAAGCACCCTATAGATGTGTTGAGAGTAGATGTGTTGTGATATGAGCCTAGCACCATCTGTAAGGTCAGGCTTTGCCCTATAAAGGGCACCACATTTTTTTTTTGCTTGTTTTAGATTAAAGTCATATGTTATATGTTCATCAACTATTCCTAGAAGTTTTAGGTGGGGCACTAGGTTAATTTTAATGCAGTTTAAAGAAGTTATATTGAAGTGATTCTTTGGTAAGAGACTTGCTTAGAAGCAAATAGGATGTGTTTAGATTGGTTTTTTTTTTTTTTTGGGGGGGGTTGGATTCAAAGTGCCAACAATTTTTATAACAGGACATCAAATACATATAGAATTGGCTCTAATATGTGAATCTTGTCATTAATTTGGTAAAAATAAAGTAATGATATTCAGTGCCCAATAGATGCTTAAAAAGTACCAAAGCCTTGACAGGCCTTGACCTAGCATACATTCCCAACCCTAACAGAACAAAAGGTACCTTGGCATTTTAGTTAATCAAAGACCACACACATGCTGCCAACATTACTAGGCAAACTTTAATTCAACTTATGCAGGCTTATAAATACTTGAACCTACTTCCCTGGACTGAGACTAAAATGAGTCCAGTGGGATCAGTGCTCTACCCTAGTTAACAAATTCAAAATAAGTAAAATAAGGAAGCTCTGAGCCCTTTCTGTCCACAAGTTAATGCTGAATATATATTGCTGCTTTTCAACCTATACCATAAACTATGCCAACAAAGAAAAAAAATTAAAAATAAAACTTTACAGTATGATTTTGCCTGTTTATCACATTAGCTAGCCCTAATGAAAACTTCTGTTTCTCCTTGCAAAAAAAAAAAAACTGGTTACTTCAAAATATATAAACGCTGGTATGTTTAACATTTTTTAAATATTTCAGATTTTTTGTTGCTGGGGTCACTTGTCTTTGACAAATAAAGGCTTGTTGATTTAGAACACTACCTGGGTTTCATGTTTTTTTGGAAATTATTGTGACCGAATTTATCGATGAAGTTTTAAGACCACTAGTTTCTCTGTTTTTTATTTATTACAACACTTGACCACATCATATTCAAAATGCTACATTGCTCTTTCTGCCCAACCCTTGTATCTAAGCTCATACACAAAATGACCATATACTCCCCTCTGCTGTAACAAAGAGGAATCCATTAAACTTGTCATGCTTGTAGTCACCAAAACACAAGAGAAAAAGCATCGTCCAAATATACTCCTGCATCTTGGAATCCACTGTTACAGAATATTAAGAAAATGAATGATTTCCAAAAATTTGAAAAGCAGCTTGCTAAGCACCTTATTGAGGAATACAAATGTGCATAGTTTGATACTTGCTGACGTTCACAAAGCAACATGACAATATATTTGCCTGTCTGTGTAGCTAGACTCCCTCAGCTGACATATTCCTGTGCCACTGTTTCTGAAGTAGTGTTATGTATAACTTCATATAAATGCTTGCTGCTTTACTGCATGGAATGAACCTGTATTGTACTATACTGTATCCCACATGTGTTGTAAGAAGGCGTTGCTGCTTCTTTGGCCAGTAATGTGGCTGAAAAAGGTCTATGCACCATTAACCCTACCTAGTTGGCAAATAAATAAATAAAACATAAATATATAAACAAATATATGCATACATTTATTTCTTTTATTTTACATTTGTTGACCAGGAGAGTCTGACTGGATACATGTCCATTTTCAGTGGAGGCCCGGGGAGAAAAGCTCCAACATAGATACATTCAGAAATAAAACATTACATGCAGTAATTATTTATGAGAAAAAATAATTTTTGCAGACTTGTTCAAGCAAGCTAGTTTTCGGATACAACAAATGCAGAATTAAATTTAGTTTATATACATACCTCCTATTGAGGCTGCTGGACCCATACCTCAGATAAACATTTACAAATTGTATTCATCATAATAAAGGCATCGTTTTGTAGACTGACTCAGTCAAACAAGTATAGAGTTAGATCATATCCAGAATTGAGAAGGTTTAATTTCTCTGCTAGAGTGAGCAAGAGGATATTTAGTCCCCAATTTTAGATGAAGGAGCTAATCAGGGCTAGAACATGGACATAGTCAGTCTGATTTGAAATGGAGTTTGAGACTCTTCTTGAATTGGGCTTAGGAGGTCACAAGAGAAAGGTCGGCAGGGAGGGAGTTCCATATTTTACCAACAGCATTAGCGAATAGAGAATTACCAGTTGGATTATTGGATTTGATTGTTTGGACAAGCAGTTGATTAGATGAGCGGAGTGAGCCTAGATTGCTGTATGAGATGATTATATTTTCCAGTGCAGGGGTGTTGCCTGGTTGTTTGAGAATTTTATATGCTTCTATAAGCTGGTTAAGCTGGAGAAGGCTTGGCAGTTCTATCCAGCCGAGGTCTTTTAGGTTAAGGCAGTGGTGTGTCCTATAGGGCGTGCCAGTTGCAAATCTGGCGATGTGATTATAGCAGCTGGAGAGTTTGCTAAGGTCAGGTATGCTAAGGTTAGTAAGCATAGGAGAGGCATAAAGAAGGGTAGAGAGAAGATGAGAGTGGGCGTATATGTATACATAAAGTCACTGTAGTGTACTGTGGAGAGTCTGCTTCTGTGTGGGCTTTTAGCTTGCAATGTCTGCCTGTGGGCTTTCGGCTTGCAATATCTGCCAGTGCAGGCTGAAATGCAGATTGCAATAGTGGTAGACATGTTGGGGAACCAAGGCCAGAATGTTGTTGGCATATCTGAACCAATAGTAGATGGCATACACCTGTACCAGGTAATAAAATAGCTACTAGTGCTTTTCCTTATCAGCCAAGTGAACCATATGCTAGAAGCCTGAAGAAGATGTATAGCCATCCAAGCAGCTAATGAGGTGAGTCACATTAATTGGGAAGCCATACTAGTGAGCCTGACCAATATCCAATATTATTTGTTATGGATTCCACATACTGTAGAAAGTGCAGTCCCATACATGACACCTTAGCCATCCCCATTCTAATCCTCATTGTTCACTGTCTGTGCCTCCCTGGTTACTGTTTAATACATCTGTGGATGAAAGTGTGAGCTGCTTTTTATGTTCTTCACATTTAGGTATACATACCACGCATGCATCCCAGTTATGATTCTATCCTGGCACATTGCGAACTTGCAAAACTTACAATAATGTGTGTTATTCGCTTACAAAAAAGAAAATCCTTTACAACAATTGAACAGCACAATTCCCTTGATTTACTTCAGGTGCAAGGGACTGTGGGTAAGACTTCTCTTTAGGGCATTGCCAGCTTTAGGACTCCCTCAATGAATCAGGACATCTACTCAGCCTACTTGGATCTACTTGAATCAATCAAGATAAAACAAAACACCCTGATTTTGACTGGGTAAATTATACATGTTCTAACTCACTTGCCCAAAGGTTCCCAGACCTCTTTAACTCCAATGCCCTGGACCAGCTGGTTGACACACCCACAAGGGGATCAAACATCCTGGATCTGGTGCTCGCCAACATGGGGACTGCTGCACCACCCCCAGTATGTGGCCATGCCTGATGAGATCTGACCACAAATCAGTCTTGGTAAAAGTAACTATAACACAAGACCCCCCCCAGCGCAACAACTAGACTAAGAATTTCTCCAAGGCCAAATACAGCCTCTTACGTGACAACATAAATAGCTTCATAGCCCTTCCTCTCACTGATGGAACAGACACGTATGCTGAGTTATACACTAATGCTTTATATGAGCACTTACAATTGTAGTGACTCTGCCATACCTAATAAAACCAAAGCAAGATCTTCAAGGAAAAACAAACCTGCCTGGTGGGCAACTGACATTAATAGGCTATACAACAGAAGAACCAAATTGCTGTCTAAGAGTAAGAAGGAATGGTGTCAAAAGTGGAAACACTCCCTCCTCAACTTAAACAGACAAATAAGACTCCAAGTGAAGTCCTCCGAAGCTAACTAAGAATCCAAATTAGCTTACCTAACTAAGGAAAACTACAAGGTGTTCTTTAGTTACATCCATAACCTCAAAGGTAAGGCCCAGATTTGCCCTGAACTCGTAGTTAGTCGTACTAGATATACAGAATCTGTGGATATAGCAAATCTCCTGGCTGACAGGTTCAGTGAAAACTTCACTCCCCTGTCCCCACCACATATACCCAAAAGCATCCTTAACACCTGTCCACCACCTAGTATCTCCGAGGAGCAGGTCGTAAATTCCCTCTCCAAGGCCAAAAACACAGTCTCTATATGACTTGGCAACATCCTGGACCGTGTTCTACATGGGTTAAAACATGAATTAGCATCACCATTGGGCATGCTTTTCAGTAACAGTCTAAGTAATGGGTTCATCCTAGTGGAGCAGAAAATAGCTACTGTCATCCATTTGCACAAAGGGGATGCATCCATGGACTCTGAGAATTATAGACCCATTAGCCTGACCAGTCTTATCTACAAGATCATGGAACAAATCATCATGGACCTTATTAGCAAAGATATAGGAAATCTCTAAATGCTCGACCCCACACAGTTTGGCTTTGTCAAGGGGATATCATGCCTGTTAAAAGTATGTTTAAAAAGTTGAACTGCCACAGTAGAAGGAAAATTCTTTATTGCAAGTCACTTTGAAAGTATATATATTAAGTAAGGTATGAGATGTTTTATTAAGTTTGATGAAGCGACCTGGAAGGTCGTGAGAGCACTCACTTTGTCCTTGCAATAAAGAATTTTCCTCCTACTGTGGAAGTTCAACTTTTTATACATACTTTTGGCTCTGAGGTGAAGACTGAGCTGTTTATCTGGTACCTGGGTTTTTGTTTTTCTCTTTATCATGCCTGTTAAACTTGGTGGGCTACTTTGAGACAGTCACCACAGCTCTAGATGAGTACAAATCTGTGCATATGGCCTACCTAGACTTAGGCAAGGCCTTTGACACTATCCCACACTCAGGCATCATTGATAAACTCATCCAGCTGGGCATCAACCCATATATTGTCAGGTGGGTTGAAAACTGGCTCACTGATAGAAATTATATGGTCAAAAAAGGGGACTCCACCCCCTCTAGCAGACCCGTAACCAGTGGTGTTCCACAGGGATCGGTTCTGGGATCTTTACTGTTTGGCATCTACTTCCCCTAAGTACAGGCTAAAACTAAAGAACTGTGGTTATTTTCTGCCTTCCCTTGTACCATTGGCCATGTTAATCTCTGTTTGTATGTATTTATATTCTTTGTTGGCTCTACTCATGCATAATGGTCTTTGTGTGGTTAAGACAGCATCTTCCACCACCTGTTGGTTTTATAAACTGCACTCTGTTTCATATGATCTATACTTTCATAGTTTGTTGTGTGATTTTCACATCTGTCTGGTACTTGTGTTGCAGTGGTGTATGTCTTTATTTCAGGTAATACATCCCCGTTGTGCTGGATATGGATGCAAGCTGATGCATCTGATCACTATATTTATAAATTTGGTACAGACATGCTGATTGTATTGGTGTTATTGCCTCAATATATGTGTGCTCAGTGTACACGTTGGCATATGATACTATCCCAGGTATATGCATTGTGTAGCATGCTGCCATTGATATACCTTTTACTTGCCTGTTCCTCATCTGTTTCATTAACAGCCACTGCATATACACACTTCCATCCTTCCTAAGCTAGCTGGTGTATAAGATCTGGTTTCATTCTAACCATATGTTTTTTATGTATGCATTGCAATTTGATGCATTTGTTTTCCTCGGATCACTTTATATCTCCAAAGTTGCTGTATTTAATATATCTTTGTTCACTTGTCATACTGAATATTATCCTCACCTTTGTAGTTTATAGTTTTTATAGACTTGCAAGCTAAGGCCTTAAATGGTTTATTACCTCACCATCATCTGAGAAACTATAGGAATGCTATGATGTTTCATTTATTCTTCAAATTGATCTAATACATCAATAGATTGATTCTAAATGAAATGTAGCTATCTGTGGACCTTCATATGCAATATCAGTTGCAAAAATAAGTTAAGACAAAAGGTTTTTTTTTGCTTTCAGTTTTTGGCCATTTACACTGACTTTAGGCACTATCTGCCCTTTCTGAGAGAGTACTTAAGCCTTGGTCTGCCCCTCCCCATGTGAAGCTCAGTGAATGTGAGACATGGGGTGAGACGAGGAAAGCAGGTACCATTAGACTACAGATTATGAGGGCTTTCCTTTGGCCCTATGTCCCTCAACTAAATGAGGATGTCATTGCCAAGCTGGGTAGGCCATGAGAAAACTCTTGAGCATGTGCCCTGGTCCAGGCCCTATAGGGAAGATACAACTTGCTCTTTCTTCCCATGCCCCCAAGCTCTGCACCACCTCTAGTGTCTACCATAGCTTCTCTGGAGAAGGATGCAGGCATGTACCTCCTCTGTAAGGAAAGGCATGTCCATTTTCCCTGCCAGCACTGACAGGCATTGAAACATTAATCGAAGATGGGTCACCTAGGTCATACTCAAGACCACTGTCAGGCACCAAAACACTAATCAAACTTGAGTCAAATTGGTCATACTCAGGGCCACTGTAAGACAAATAAACCAAGGCAGATATATGCAGGTTAGAGTCACTTTTGACCATAAGGAAAAAAATGCACACTTGCAGTGTAATAATCTACAGCCCCAGGTTGGAAGATTTAATATAGCAATAACCCATGGCTGGGTGTCGGTAATGCTGGATTTACCAATGAATTAGCCCTCGTGACCAAATAAAGCCAACCATGGGTAAAGCAGCATCACCCACACCCAGCCATGGGTTATTACTATTATACAATGACATCATTTAAGAAAAAAATAACTTACTTTTCTTAAATGATGTCCTTGTATAATGGCACCGTGATGCTCTTCTGCATTTTTATTCGGTATCATGGGGCTTTCTTCATGTACTGTGCATGTGTATGCAACTTACGTTCCCATGCTTTTGCAGTACATCAGTGGTGTGTAAAGGAAGCAATGGAGAAAGGAAGATCTTCACTGTTTTTTTTTTTTTTTAATTTAAAAAAATGAAATCCAGAGACGACAGAGAAAATATAAGGATAATCAGGTACATTTCTTTAGTTTTCATAATGCATCTAATTATCCTTTGAATTTTTCTCTGTTCCATCATTCTCATTCTCTTGAAGTCTCCATTTTTTATAAATTTATTTTTTTTTTTAATTAAAGAACAGTAGAATTCTTGTAGAATATATTAAAAGAAGAAAGTCCAGGCGACCAGACTTTTTTCCATTGGTAAATGTTCGATTTACAATGGGCATGCTGATTGGGCTGACCAATCAGCATGCTCATTTTTGAATGTTAATGGCCAGTCACTGTATAATTGCAAATAAATCATGATGCAAAGCTTAGTAAAGTGGGAAAAATTTAATAAAAAACGCACATCAGATTTAGTTAAGTTCTTTCATCCTTACAACTTCGGACTTCTTCAGAACTAAAGCTAAACTCTATGTGTGTGCTTTAAATAGCCTCATCAATTAGTCATCTAGTAAAGACTTAATTGCATGCAATGACAATTTTTAAGGTTGGAAGTCATAAAATATTTGTACACAGACTGTTTAATCCATATAAAATCATAATTATTTATAAAAGCTCATAAATTATAACTATGAATATATACATAAAATAAAATTGCATGCATGGTATAAAAATATATATTTGTGGTTTAAAACCTGAAAATAAGAAAACAAATCCTTCCTAAAGTTCATTTATAGAACAACCTCCAGGAAATCTGTCTGCTAATCAAATAAATAACATAATATATGAAATGAGATATTAAAGTATTTAAGTAATCTATCATAACTTACTGCCTTTTAATGATACTCCAAAACAACATGAATATACTAAAGTGTAGCTGCCCTTATTTTTAGAATAGATCCAATAGATAGCAGTTCATTTAAACCAGGTACGATATTGGCCTCAAACTATAATTGACAGTACAATTTCCAGTACTCATTCCTGGTTTCCCTCTATCCATCTCATGTATCAACTATTACCACTTCCAATACAAATAATAAAAGCCTACTATTAACACTTCTTTCTGAATGTTTAAACAAATCATTAATTTCTACCCTTTTTCCAATGCCATACAGATGTTCATATATATATATATATATATATATATATATATATATATATATATATATATATATATATATATATATTTCCTTAAGGACCTTTTGGTTTTCCCTATGTAGAATGATGGACATGCAGTAAAAACTGCTAGGGATATAGCACCTTTACTATTACAATTATAGTATTTCTTCCCTTTAAGATATCTATTCCAAGCAAATAGGTACAATTGTTCAGTGTTACTTATAAAAGGGCATTGTTTACAGAACCCACACATATATGCTTATACATGTTTTGCTATAAGTTGATGTACTTTTAGCTTTGTTATCATCAACTTTCTTAAGGGTTTTGCCCTTTTGCTAAATTATTAGAGGAGTATTCCAGAAAACTTTTACGGTATTAGGAAGAGACCTAAATATATTCCAATATTTCATAATGATTTAATTAATCATCTTAGTACTGTGATTAAAATTTAAAAATAAATCCCTATTGAAATCCCTTGGTAGATTACGATGGGCTGTATTAGATTTAGGTAAGATTCCAAAGCCTATAATAGAGCCACATTTAATTCCCCATCCTTTTACAACTTCTTCCTTAATTCCAGAAACTAAATTCTTCAGGTAATCCCACTCTATAAATAAATCAGCAATAAAATCACATTCAAGCAGAACCTCTGAGTATTCTGAGGTCATTCTAGCTGCCTATATAATTTGGCCTTTGACTATATTTCTTTTCTGAAATAAAGGGTGCTGTGAATTACTATGCTGTGAGCGTGCAGGCGTTCTCGGTGGTTAAATATGACTCTCTTCTGAAAATATCCCCCTTGGTTTGGTTATTTGTGTTTATTTAGCGGTACTCTTCATGGCTTCAGGGTCAGGAAGAATTATGAACCATCAGTAGCACAAAACAATTCAAAGAGACAGAGGAAGGGGAAGAGGAAGAATGAGATGATATGTCATGTGATATGTGAACAGGACAAGTTTAAAGTATATAACTACACAAATATGGAAATTAATAATATTGTTTTCTATATTCAAAAAATGTTTTACATCAGTGCTCTCTTGGCCTCTAAATATTAATAATATTATTATTTATTTCAAATTATTTTTAGGAAAGATTAATTTAGAAGTTATATTCAATACTTCTATATTGATTTCTGAGGAACCAGCCTTAAAGAAAAAAAAACAGTACTTTTAATCCTCCATTGCATCCTGTGTTACTAAATGTTGAAGTATTGGTTGAACATGACTTTAGAACTATGGTTAAACTGAGTAAGCACAAGGATTATAACTTGGATACTGAGGGCTGAAATACTTTAGTGGAGTTAGTCAATAACAAATCATTTGGATTATGAAACCAGACAAAGGCATGAGGACTAGTTCTTATGGAAATGGTGGATTACATTAATAAAATGATGAATATGTTATATGAAGTAGATAAATACATCACTGTTTCCAAAAATGAAATAAATATTGCCTATCATAAAATAGACTCAGTTTTTTGGAGGATTTGTTCTTATAGGGAGTGATAAAAGTTTGTTGACTTCCTTAAGACTGGCAAGACCACAATCCCTGCCATTTTTTGGTATTCCTAAAGTCCACAAAGCAGTACATGACCACCCCCTCTTCATCTTATCGTAGCAGCTAACAGTTCTAAGACTTATCTTTTAGCTGTTTTTACAGATAGGAAGTTAAAAAAGATTTTATGATAAAAGTGCTCATACTTTAAAAGATTCTTGGGGTTTCTTGTACAGAATCAGTAAAATCCCATTAAACAAAAAGGTCATTTTTTAACAATAAATGTAATGGATTTGTATACAGTAATACCACATACTTTAGGTTTGGAATGGTTTGGCATATAATTTTTTGAATCCTAAGGACCTCAGGCTGATTAGTAATTTAACTTTAAAGAATAATTATTATTTTTTTTTTTTAGGATAATTTTTTTAAATCAGTGAGCATAGTGGCTATGGGAGAGGCATGTGGCCCCACATTTAACAACTTTGTTTTGCTGACCTACAAATGTAATTTTATTTTGAACTCTCCTTATATTAATTCTTTTCATATGTATACCCAGTTTTGGATGATATATGTATTTTATGGGTTGGTGGAAGGGATAAACTTTCATAGTTTTGGATTCTGCACAATATAATACTTCTTTTCTTAGGTTCGCTCACCAAGTGTTTGAAAGTGAACTTCAATCTTTGGATGTGACTATTAAAAAGGATAGTGTAAGAAAAAATATAATTCAAGGATATATTGTAAAGATACGTTTTTGAGTTTGTATTTACATTTCTCTGCACCACTTATTTCAGAAGGGACATACAGCCAAAGGTCACTTTATCTGGGCAGCAAGGATGACCTCAGAATACTCAGAGTTTCTGAGGGAATGTGATTTTATTGTCAATTTATTTATAAAGGAGGGTTACCTTACATAAATCTAATACAGCCCATTTATTAAACCATGGATCCTAAGAAGAAAGTTAATTTCATTGGGACTTTATTTTTCGATTTTAACCTCAATATTAAAATGACCAAGGAAATCATTATGAAATACTGAAATATATTTATGTCTCTTCCTAATTCCTTAAAAAAGATTTCTTGAATTCCTCACTAGTAGTTTATAAAAAGGGCAAAAACCTTAAGGAAGTTAATTATAATAAGGCTAAGAGTTCTTCAAGATATAGTAGACCATGGATAGGTTCATATTAAGTGTACCTTCTGTAAACAATGCCCTTTTATAGCTAACATTGCTGAATTCTACCTAATTGTTTGGAATACATATCTTAAGGAGAAGAAATATTATAATTGTAATAGTATAGGTGTTATATACCTAGTAGTTTGTACTGTATGCCTAATATTCTACATAGGTAAAGCAGAAAGGTCCTTAAGGAAACATATATATGAACATCGGTATGAACTTGGGAAAGGTGTAGAAACTAATGCTTTGTTTAAACATTTGAAAGGATGTGTTAATAGTACTTTTTTATTCTTTGCATTGGAAGAGGTAATGGCTGATCCACAATGTGGACAGTGGGAAACCAGAACTGAGTACTGGGAATTGTATTGGCAATTATACCTTGGGGTGAAGATTGCACCTGGTTTAAATGAACAGATATTTATTGGACCTGTCCGGTTCAATTCTCAGCTGGGGTGCCTTCTGCGTGGAGTCTGCATGTCCTCCCTGTGGTCGTGTGAAGTTCCTCTGGGTGCTCCAGTTTCCTCCCATATTCCAAAGACATGCAGTAGGTGAATTGGACACTCTAAATTCAAAGAGACAGAGGAAGGGGACGAGGAAGAATGAGATGATATGTCATGTGATATGTGAACAGGACAAGTTTAAAGTATATAACTACACAAATATGGAAATTAATAATATTGTTTTCTATATTCAAAAAATGTTTTACATCAGTGCTCTCTTGGCCTCTAAATATTAATAATATTATTATTTATTTCAAATTATTTTTAGGAAAGATTAATTTAGAAGTTATATTCAATACTTCTATATTGATTTCTGAGGAATCAGCCTTAAAGAAAAAAACAGTACTTTTAATCCTCCATTGCATCCTGTGTTACTAAATGTTGAAGTATTGGTTGAACATGACTTTAGAACTATGGTTAAACTGAGTAAGCACAAGGATTATAACTTGGATACTGAGGACTGAAATACTTTAGTGGAGTTAGTCAATAACAAATCATTTGGATTATGAAACCAGACAAAGGCATGAGGACTAGTTCTTATGGAAATGGTGGATTACATTAATAAAATGATGAATATGTTATATGAAGTAGATAAATACATCACTGTTTCCAAAAATGAAATAAATATTGCCTATCATAAAATAGACTCAGTTTTTTGGAGGATTTGTTCTTATAGGGAGTGATAAAAGTTTGTTGACTTCCTTAAGACTGGCAATACCACAATCCCTGCCATTTTTTGGTATTCCTAAAGTCCACAAAGCAGTACATGACCGCCCCCTCTTCATCTTATCATAGCAGCTAACAGTTCTAAGACTTATCTTTTAGCTGTTTTTACAGATAGGAAGTTAAAAAAGATTTTATGATAAAAGTGCTCATACTTTAAAAGATTCTTGGGGTTTCTTGTACAGAATCAGTAAAATCCCATTAAACAAAAAGGCAATTTTTTAACAATAAATGTAATGGATTTGTATACAGTAATACCACATACTTTAGGTTTGGAATGGTTTGGCATATAATTTTTTGAATCCTAAGGACCTCAGGCTGATTAGTAATTTAACTTTAAAGAATAATTATTATTTTTTTTTAGGATAATTTTTTTAAATCAGTGAGCGTAGTGGCTATGGGAGAGGCATGTGGCCCCGCATTTAACAACTTTGTTTTGCTGACCTACAAATGTAATTTTATTTTGAACTCTCCTTATATTAATTCTTTTCATATGTATACCCAGTTTTGGATGATATATGTATTTTATGGGTTGGTGGAAGGGATAAACTTTCATAGTTTTGGATTCTGCACAATATAATACTTCTTTTCTTAGGTTCGCTCACCAAGTGTTTGAAAGTGAACTTCAATCTTTGGATGTGACTATTAAAAAGGATAGTGTAAGAAAAAATATAATTCAAGGATATATTGTAAAGATACGTTTTTGAGTTTGTATTTACATTTCTCTGCACCACTTATTTCAGAAGGGACATACAGCCAAAGGTCACTTTATCTGGGCAGCAAGGATGACCTCAGAATACTCAGAGTTTCTGAGAGAATGTGATTTTATTGTCAATTTATTTATAAAGGAGGGTTACCTTACATAAATCTAATACAGCCCATTTATTAAACCATGGATCCTAAGAAGAAAGTTGATTTCATTGGGACTTTATTTTTCGATTTTAACCTCAATATTAAGATGACCAAGGAAATCATTATGAAATACTGAAATATATTTATGTCTCTTCCTAATTCCTTAAAAAAGATTTCTTGAATTCCTCACTAGTAGTTTATAAAAAGGGCAAAAACCTTAAGGAAGTTAATTATAATAAGGCTAAAAGTTCTTCAAGATATAGTAGACCATGGATAGGTTAATATTAAGTGTACCTTCTGTAAACAATGCCCTTTTATAGCTAACACTGCTGAATTCTACCTAATTGTTTGGAATACATATCTTAAGGAGAAGAAATATTATAATTGTAATAGTATAGGTGTTATATACCTAGTAGTTTGTACTGTATGCCTATTATTCTACATAGGTAAAGCAGAAAGGTCCTTAAGGAAACATATATATGAACATCTGTATGAACTTGGGAAAGGTGTAGAAACTAATGCTTTGTTTAAACATTTGAAAGGATGTGTTAATAGTACTTTTTTATTCTTTGCATTGGAAGAGGTAATGGCTGATCCACAATGTGGACAGTGGGAAACCAGAACTGAGTACTGGGAATTGTATTGGCAATTATACCTTGGGGTGAAGATTGCACCTGGTTTAAATGAACAGATATTTATTGGACCTGTCCGGTTCAATTCTCAGCTGGGGTGCCTTCTGCGTGGAGTCTGCATGTCCTCCCTGTGGTCGCGTGAAGTTCCTCTGGGTGCTCCAGTTTCCTCCCACATTCCAAAGACATGCAGTAGGTGAATTGGACACTCTAAATTGGTCATAGGTGCTAGTATGCATATGAGTGAATGGTACAGATGAACTACCATGGCAGGTCTAGCCACTCAGCAATGTAAACCTTGGCTTGAGATGATTGTTACTGTTGAAGTGATACCCAGGCCCCATGTGCAAAATGGGAAAAAGGGGGTGAGGATGGATGATGAATGGTTGGCTTTATTGGACCTTTGCTAAAAATGAGGGCAGCTAGACTTAAGGATATTTGTGTTGTTTTGGAGCATATGACTTATATCATTAAAAGGTCATAATTTATGATATGATACTTTAATATCACATATTTCATATATTATGTTATTTATTTGATTACCAGACAGTTTTCTTGGAGGTTGTTCCATAAATTAACTTTAGAAAGGTCTTGTTTTCCTTTTTCAGGTTTTAAATCTCAAATATAATTTTTATACCACTCATGCGTTATAATTATGAATATATTCATAGTTGTATGTGTATAAACGTTTATGAATAATTATGATTCTATATATATTAAACAGTCTGTGTACAAATGCTTATAAGACTTGTAAGTTCAAGAATTTTTATTCTATGTAATTAAATCTTTATTAG
The DNA here is from genome assembly GCF_019279795.1 of Protopterus annectens. Lineage (NCBI taxonomy): Eukaryota > Metazoa > Chordata > Ceratodontiformes > Protopteridae > Protopterus > Protopterus annectens. The sequence continues at coordinate 530,533,650 of NC_056729.1, read as the reverse complement.
ATGACTAATTTATATGGCCATTTAAATCACAGAAAGAATTTCACTTTAGTTCTAAAGAAGTTTGAAGTTGTAAGGGCAAAAGCACTTAACTAAATCTTCTGATATGTTGTTTGTTGTTTGCCTTTTCAGCTTTTCCCGGTTAGGGGTCGCCACAGTGGAACTCTGGTCCGCTAATGATTGGCAGTAGATTTTGACGAACGCCGAGGTGCCAGCTCGATGTTCAACCTTCAACGAAAGCATGCCCATTTACGCATGTCTTTCAAATGCCCACCCAACCATGGGGAGGACATGTGCAGACTCCACACAGAAGACACTCCCTGCACTCCAGTCGAGAATCGAAAGGGAGAACCTCGTGCTGTGAGGCAACAAGGCTACCGCTGCACCACCGTGGCTGTAGATAACTAAATCTTCTGATATGTGTTTTTTATTAAATTTTGCTTGTTTTATGAACTTTATTCATCTTGTGTTTTATTACCAATTAAATCTTCTACTTTGGAGCTGAGGATCACTACACTGACACTGTCAGGCACCCAAACACTGATTAATCAAACTTAGGTCAAATGGGTCATACATTGTCAGACACCAAAACACTAATCAAACTTTGGTCACCTGGGTTGTACTCAGGACAACTGTGAGGCACCAAAACTCTAATCAAACTTGTATCACATGGGTCATACTCAGAGCCACTATCAGGCAAAAAAACTCTAACCAAACTTGGGTCACCTGGTTGTACTCAGGGTGTTAACCCTTTTGAACAAAAGCAGATGTCAGAAGTATAATTTTCCCTCAAATAGGTCATTCAACCTGCTCAAAATCTTTGTATTTTCATTGGTTTGGAAACATTTTTAATAGTAACTTTGTATTGTGCTTTAAATTGCAAACAGACACCATGGTCTTACATGGAAAAATAAATGTTAACATGATGAAACCACATAAACAAGTATAAAGCCATCTATATTATGTTTCCTAAATGTATTAAAACAGTAGTGTTCTTCCAAAGTACTTTTAATAAGTGTTATAATGGAAAGCAAACAAAAATAGAATTATCAATTAAGTATTAATTATTAATTTCCAAAATAGCAACACTTGTTTGTTTGTGTCTTTCGGCTTTTTCCTGATTAGGGGTCGCCACAGCGGAACTCCGGTCCGCTAATGATTGGCAGTTGATTTTTACATACCGGCATGCCAGGCCTGACGTACCACCTTCAACAAAGGTACGCCCATTCATGCATGTCTCCACGCAGAAGACGCTCTAGCTGAGAATCGGACAGCGTCTCACTGTGAGGCGACAACACTACCGCAGAACCACCACCGCAGGTACCAAAAAATAGCAAAGACGCTGTTGGGTGTTAAATATAATATTGGACTTAGCATCTTGCAATTTTGTGGCAAGAATTTCTATAAATCCTTCTATTTAGTGTCGGATTTATGTAAATTCTTGCCACAAAATTGCAGGATGCCAAGTCCAATATTATATTTAACACCCAACAGCGTCTTTAAGGAAAACCATATCCACAGACTGAAAAGGCATGTTTATTTCATCATGCCTTGATGTTTCCTACATTTTAACACCATTTTGGACTCTATATACCTTGTTTTATATTCTTAAATGCAATTCCAGAGTCTGTCCACATGAAGTCCGGCGTCTGATTTTTTTAGTCTACCTCTGGGTATCCCACATTGCAGTGTTTGGCTTTAAAATATTACATCACAGCCTCTAAGCTCCTCTCAATGCATTGACTTTACATGTGTTTTCATGTACACCCTGCTTTATTTTAGTCAGTCAGGTTTAATTACCTTTTCTTGCTTTTCAATGGCTACTTAAAAGACAAACGGGAATAATTACACAGAATAGTATTGCCAGGGCCTGTTACTTCTTTTTCTTTCTAAAGTGACGAGTTTTCATTCTTTTGTTATACCTGAGTTGTAGTCCATAAACTTATCTCCCTTCCCCCTAAACACCACCCCTTTGTATCTGTCAAAGTGCTGGCTGCTGTGATTGATAGATGACAGTAGGAGACAAAAATCATTTGCTGAGAATATTGTTCTGTGTGATCATCCGTTTGTCTTTTCAACAAATGTTTCAGACTTTATCTCAAATTCAAGGTGTTTGTAATGGTGCTGCATAAATGAACAACAATGGACTGAGTCTTTTCACTGGAGGGCGTACTGAATGAGGCAATGAATCAAGTTTATCTGCTAGTCAGCCTGTACGTGTCAACAATACTTCCAGTGACTTTTCATCTGTGAACAATTTGTCTAAATGGTCAGATAAAACTGACTTTTTGCTTGAAAGAGAATATATTTGTTCAGCGGAGGGGCATTTTCTTTCATTACAGGAGCAAATCTCTTTGTTGGATAAATCATTATATAAATACAAAGCACTTCAGCTAGACAACCACTTTTTGGGGGAAAGACAACATGTCCCTAAAGGCCTTAGAGTATGGAAGTAACCTCAAGGAGTTGAAGTGAATACACCCTTTCATCTGGAGTTATTGGAGTTTTCTGATAAGACCAGTTCAGGACTTGCTAGTCTTATCATTAAAGAGAATGAAAGGCGGATGGTCAAGCATAAAGAATAAATATCTAAGCTAGTGGATTTGATTATATCAGATCTTGAGTTTCATAAGCACATAAGTGACTATAACAATGTGCTTCAGGTGATCGAGAACAAATGAATTCAGATTAAATGGAGAAAGGAGAAGAAGATTATTTGAGATGATAAGGATTATGTGACAAAGAATGCTTATCCAGCACCACCGAGAGGCTCCCACTTCTCTGATTCCATGGTGAATCCCAACAACGATTTTCAAGATGCACCCAAGACTGACCCTGAAGGAGATATTCTTTTAGACCAGGATCCCCCTTAGAGGTCAGAGCGTCTGATGAACAAATCCTGGAGGGCCCAGATGATGGGAGATTTATTGAATGGTCAGAGACTGGTCAATCCCTGGGGGAGCAGGAGAGCACGACCAAATCATCGCAGGAGATGGTAGAGTACAGTGATTTGGAGTAAAAGCTGTTTCAGGTACTGTGTCTATTATTTCTTATTTTGATTTTAATATTTACAACTATACTGATATGTACATTGGGCCAGCACACCATTGCTTGTTTCTTAAAGGGTTTAAGTTTATACCCTTGGAGAGTACTCTCTTAGTTCTAAAACTCTTTACTAGAAAAATGAACTTTAAAATTTTATTTGGAGATTCTTCAATGTTGACGCACCCGTCTAGTCACTTGAAAAGAAAAACTGTTGCAATTCCCCCCTCCACCCTGCTTTGAATATATTTTCCACTTGATGATGGCAACAGGAAAGGCTTTTATAATTTAAGCAAGATAGAGACATCTTATATAGTGTCACTAAGGACAAGAAAATCAGGTGTATGAAGCCTGATGAGGGTGGAGGGTTAGTGGTTACGGAAAACTTGGATTAGATTGGCAGAATGTTTATACTATTGAATGATGATTTGGTGTACAGTGTGGTCTCAATTAATGAGATCAACATTGTCTATAGGGCAATTAATATAGCTCTTGATGAACTGCTGTTGTGTGACACCATGTCACAGGGGCTATATGATTTCCTTAAAGTTCATCACCCCACCATTCCAAAAATCTTTGGGATCCCGAAAATTCATTCAAGTATTTCTGACCCCCCTTATGCAGCCAATAGTTGCAGTTGGGTGCTAGGTGACTGAACCACTGGCAAAGTTTATTGATCAAAAACTAAAGAAACTGGTAAATTCAAGAACATTATTTCTGATGCTTAGGATCTGTTGGATAAGCTCAGAGGCATTGATTATGGAAATGAATTTTTTTTGGCAACATGTGACATTCAGAGCCGTTATATCATCATCCCTCATGAGGAAAGTCTTGGGTAGTTTCGAGAGATGGTTATTGGATATAGCTCTCTCTCTCTCTCAGACATTGATAATATGTTGGTTGGTGATTTTATGGAACTGGTGCTGCAGAATATTTTATTTAATTTGTTGGAGAATAATACAAGCAGTTGAGAGGTGTAGCTATGAGGGCCGTGTCTGTCCTCATTTTTGCAAATATGGTTCTGTTGAGATGGGAACTGGAAATGGTCTTCCAACTTGATCTCTTTTCACATTGCACCAGATATTTTCATTACCTGGATGCCCTTTTTTATCTTCTGGTTGGGTAGCAGAGCCTAGTTTGATGGCTTGATTATGCAATTGGAAGCATCGTCATTACTCAGATTTATGTACAGGGTAGACAAAAGCTGTGTTTATTTCTTGGATATCAAAATTCAGAAGAACATGAATGGTGGTTTTGTCACTTCCATTTTAAGGAAGCCAAGATTTTTTAACAGTTTTTTGTATTTTACCAGTTGTCATCCCTTTCATCAGAAGAAAGGGGTTGTTAAGAACCAGTTCATCTGAGTGTGTCATCTTACTTCGGATGATGAAAACTGTATTGTGGAATTTGACAAGCATAAATTCATGTTCCTGGCTCAAGGGTACCCCTGTGTATTGATTGATGAACTCTACCATCAAGTCCTTCATGAGAGGGAAGGTAAATATAAACCCATTATTATTAAGGGCTTGAAACAAGATTTGGGTTTATTAGGCGCTATGGGGTGTAAACCTGAACAGAGTTAAGAGTTTCATTCTGATATGACTTTGCATTATTCTGTTAATGCTAAGGACATTCATAAAATTCTTTGCAATAATTGTTTATTCTTCAATGTGACAACGAGTTAAAATCATTGTTTGCATCTCCACCAAGCTTCACCTTTAACATTAAGAAAATTTTGGAGAGGCCAGTTAGTCGGCTTTCTGAGACTGTTTATCTGACAATAAAATGTGGGCAGTATAAACAATGTCCTTTTATTGAGAACAAGCCAGAGAGTCTATTGTATGGGAACATTTTGGACCTTAAGCCATGAGGTAAATTCAACTATAACAGTGAGTGACTGATTTACCTCGCAGAGTGTTGCACCTGTGCTGCATTTTATGTTGACAAGACTAAAAATGCCTTGAACAGAAGGGTCTATCAGTGTCATTACAGTGTTGTGGATAATGACAATGAGTCCTTTGGCAAGACATACCTCATTTTGTGTTGGCTTTATTAGATTCAAATTTCTTGTGGTGGAGCAGATTGTTACAGGTGCTTATTGTAGTGACGGGCAGAACTGGTTATTGCAAAGAAAGATGTACTGGCAGCTTTATTTGATGCTGCTAATTCTCCTGGTTTAAATGAAAGTGTGTCTATTGTGAGTGAATTGAAGCTAAGAACTTCCAAATTGTAAAGTTTATTCTGTGTTTAGAGTGTACTGTATCTTTAAATGCTTTTTTTTTTTTTTTTTTACATTATTTGTAGCCTTTCTTTATTGGTTGTGTCTGGGAGTGTGTTATGAAGTAATTTCCTATAAGAGGGGTTCCTTTTCCTGTATGGCATAGTTCTGAAGAAGTCATATAGATGAAAGTGCTTAACTGTGTAGTTTTAACTTATTAAATACTCTGGTAGTTGAATTGTGGCTTACTGGTCATTTGATTTTTATTACTCCTATCTAAGGAAATTTGAAGAGGAATACATACATGTTTAGTTTTCTGCTACGTTTTGTCTGAATAAATGTTGCCAGTGGTGTTATTAGTGGCAGCAGCAGCTTTCATAGGGATGGGTACAACATTCTGACAAAACAGGGAAGTCTTTCCTGTTCCTTCTGCCAGAACCTACAAGACTGGCTCTCTGTTGCCCACTGAGGAGACCCAAACATCCACAGGTGACAAGGCAAACCCCTGGTCCATAGCAGCTGTAAGTGCTACACCAAATGGATTTGGGGTAAAAAATGATTGGTCTGAGGTACAACAAATGGCCTCAGGTGAGTCACCCATCTGCATCCAAGGCGAATTGCTAGCCTGCTGTAGTGGCAAAGGCTGTTTCTTTAACCTTTTCTTTTTGTGGCTGGAAGAAGTACCGACTGTGGGACTAACAGTTTGTTTCCATGGTCATGACAAAAATGGTGCCGCTTTACCAGGGAAAACAAGCAGCAAATGATGGTAAAAATAAAGTCTTTAAAAGTCACTTTTTTCCCTGACAAACACACTAAAAAGCACTTTAAAACACTATGCCATTGCCACAAAGTAAAATAAATACAAATTTTCCACAGGAAAAAAATATTTTCAGTTACTTTAAACAACTTTTAAAATGTTTCTGTTTAAAAGTACAATACAGTCTTGTGACAGTCCACTAAAACAAAAACTCCTAACTTTAATATAACTTTCCTGAAAAGTATAAATAATTAGCAAAACTGTTATGTGGAAGACTTTTTCCCCAAAGGGAACTCATCTGTCCAACAAATGAACAGAACATGCTTACCACTGATCCTCAAAAGCCTCGGAGGAGCTTACTGTTTGGCACCAGTAAAGCTCTGGAGGGCATGGTGCCCAAACTTGTCTTCTAATCTACTCGACTCAAGCTGCCTGACAGTTTTGGCACACGAAAGGTGCCCTGATGCTTTGGAAGCTGATCAGCTGTTAAACCATTGGCAAGATATAACCCATACAGTTAAGGCTACTGCAACAGTGACCAGTATGTCAAACATATACTGGTCCCTTTTCTGCTAAAACCTTCAATGCCTTACTTTTGGGTCTGTCAGTTAATTTGAGTTATTGCAGTAGTTTAATGCCCTACATCTGTCTGAATAAGTTACTAAGTTTTTAATAACAAGGTTACAGAAATCTTTTTGTTGAAGATTTTCCTTCTGATTTTTAGATAATTATTTTTGACAAAATATATTGGTTTCATTTTAAACTAATGTTCATGTAGTTCTGAAAAATAAGGTGTACAAGACAGTGGTGCGACCAGTACAGGTATGGCACAGAAACCTGGGCAGTAAAGGCAGAATAGTTGAAGAAGCTAGAGGTAATGGAAATGAAGTACCTGAGAAGGGTGGTAGGATGCACACTGTGGGACAGATGAAGTAATGAGGACATAAGAGCAGAAGCCAAAGTAGCTCCAATTGCAGAAAAGATCAAAGAGAACAGATTATGGTGGTTTGGACACGTGTGCAGAAAGGCAAAAGACAATCTGGTGAGGAAGATTTGGGACAGACAGGAAGAAGGTAATAGGCAGTGAGGATGTCCAGCAAAAAGGAGGATGGAATGTGTGAAAGAAGAACTGCAACAGTCAAGCATGAGTGTTGAAGAAGGCAGGGGTGGGGCACTAAATCAAAAGAGTTGGTGACAGTTAACATTGATACCTTGACCCCATGTAGAAAGAAAAATGGGAAAAAGGGGGCTGATGATGATGATGATGTTCAAGTAGTTCTGAATAGAATATCTGTGATGTTATAACTGATGTCAGTGAAATCAGCTATGTATCTGTGTTTATTTTTAAATTCCTCTCATTGTATTTAAAATTATTTCAACATAGCTATTGTGTAGTTATTCAGTTATAGTTTCCATTACTTAGCTAATCTGGTTCTCCAATTTATTATCAGTTAATGGCTTGTTTGTTGTTGTATCTTTTGGCTTTTCCCGGTTAGGGGTCACCACAGCGGAACTCCGGTCCGCTAATGATTGGCAGTAGATTTTTACGTACCGAGTTGCCAGCCCTGATGTACAACCTTCAACGAAGGTACGCCCATTCACGAATGTCTCCACACAGAAGACGCTTTAGCTGAGAATCGAGCAGGACAACTGTGAGGCAACAATGCTACCGCAGCACCACCACCGCAACTAATGCTCTTGTTTGTAGTTTACATAATAGTCTAGTAGTTTATTTGCTGATCATATTTCCTGTCATGTCCTTGCAACTGCAGATACAGTGCTTCACAAAAGTACTGGAAGCATGTCTGATTTAATCTGATAGCTGCTGGCAAAATACATTTTAATTTGCAAATGCTGCATTCTGCACATTTTTAAGTCATCAGAGAAAAGAATGGGTGCATTTTTTGAGTCAGTATTCACTATCATTTTATTTCGACAAAAGAAGTTGATGCTAGCTTATTATAGTATTTGCACTGCACAGCCAAACAGCTGACACAGGCAGTCATATACTTTATCTAATACTCTTGCCACAGGGGACTCCATTGTGCAACACACAGATGCCCCACTTACCAGGTTAGACAAGGAAAAGATAACAGTTAGTTGCCTATCTGGAACCAGGTTCCACAATATCATGCACACAGTCAAATAACTGCACCCAGGGCACCAGTATGATTATATCATAGTCCATGTGGGTTCATAGGTTCATAGGTGGGTACTAGGCCAATGGCCCTGGAGCCTTTACAAGCCTAGCCCATGGAAGTGCCCTGGCATCATGCCACCATTAGTCCCGTCAAGTAGAGCCACTGGAGCGATTCCCAGGGTGAACTTTCTATTTCCCATCCACTCATCAAGATTTCTCTTGAAAAGGGCCAGTTAGGTGTTCTGCTTGACATGTATGGGAAGTCTATTCCAGAGCATGGGCAGTCTCTGGTTATGAACCTGTCCCTCCACCATGTTTTATTGATTGTGGTAATAAGGTTGAGGTCCCTGGAGCATGTGGTGTGGAGGGAATGGGATTTCTTTAGGTGTAACATTTCTAACAGGGCTGGGTCAGACATGGCTTTGTAAGTCAAGCAGAGATCGCCTCTTAATAGATGATATGAGACAAGAGAAAAACTGGAGTTTTTTTAATCTGTCCATGTAGGGCATGTGTTTAAGGCATAGGATCCTCTTTGTGAGGTACATTTGTGGCCTTTCCAGCTGTTGCAAGTGTTTAGTGAGGTACATGCCAAATGGGGCATTATACTGAATGACTGGTCTAATGAGGGAAGAGTAGAGAGAGATGATGAACTCTTTCTTCCTGGATGCAAAACCCCTGGTAATGAGATGTGCCACATAGAAGTACTTTCTGACCACAGTGGCAATGTGGTGGTCGAAGGAGAGGTTGCTGTCAACCTGTATCTCCATATCTCTTATAATGCCTTCAGTGTTCAGTGGGCTACCATCAATGTGGTAATTAGTGGGAACTGAGATTTTCCCAAAGGTAATGACGATGCATTTTTTGGCATTAAGCTTAAAGTCATGGTTTCAACACCAGTAGTTGGTCTCACTGAGGCCTTTCAGTAGGATGTCTACTTGCAATCGTCAGCAAACTTGGTCAGCCAGAGTCTCTCCCTGATGGCCTGAGACTTCTGAGAAGTAGATCCCAAACAGGAGAGGACCCAGGAACGATCCCTGTGGGACTCCACTCATGACTGGTCAGCAGTCTGACTTGGAGTCTGTTTCTTTCACACTCTGGGTTCTAGCTGTGAGCCAATTTGCAACCCACCTAGTGATATAGGGGTCGATGCCTAGTTTGGTGAGTCTATCAATAATTCCTGAGTGGGGAATGATATCAAAGGCCTTGGCCAGATTGAGGTAGGCTGTATAAACTGCCTTGCCCTCATCCACAGCTCTGCTGACTGACTCAAAGAAATCAACCAGGTTGAGCAGGCATGATCTACCCTTCACAAAACCAAATTGCATAGCATCCAGAGTTTGGAGATTCCCTATATCCTTGTTAATTAGGTCCATGATGATGTGCTCCATAGCCTTACATATCAGACTCATCAGGCTAATGGGGCAATAATTCCCAGGGTCTGTATTTGCTCCTCCTTTATGGAGAGGGATGACTGTAGCATTGTGCAATTCAGTAGGGACAAAGCCTGAGGTGAGGCTGTGATTAAACAGGGCACACAGGCGTGGTGCCAGTTCACTTTGTAGTTCATGTAGAACACAGCCATGGATATTGTTGGGTCCCATGGAAGCTGCATTCTTGGCCTTGGACAATGCAGCTTTAACCTGTGCTGCAGTAATGCTGGGTGCCTGGCATTCTTCCAGTATTATGATTGGTCCTTTGGTGGGGAGAGAGGGGTAAAGTTGGCACTGAATCTGTCGGCCAGTATGTTGGCAATATCTCTTGGCTCAGTATAGGAGGTACCATTGTGCAGTAACTCAGAGCAAATCGGGGTATTCCTGTGGAGATTCTTGATATAACTGTAGAAGGCTTTCTGGTTGTTTTTAGTGTCTGCTGCAATTCTGCCTTCATAGCTAGCTTTAGAGGTTTTGATAAGGGATCTCAATGTTTTGTTGAGACTATTAAGGGAGCTTTTCCAGTCTTGGGACTTCAACTTTTTCTGCAACAGTTTCTTCCTTCTGTTGTAGAGTTTGTTAATGGCAGGGGACCACCAGATTGACTTCCCTATTTTTGGAGGAGAGTGTCTTGGTTCTGTAGGGTATGGCTAGTTCCATGCATTTATGTACATGTTCGTACAGTGCATTGGTATATAATTTGGCGGTCATGCACCTATTTTTCATTTGCATGGGTGCCATGAAGTTAGCCACCTCTGTTTTTAGGAGCCCAAAGTCAGCTTTGGAGAAATTTTTCAAGGTGATTACCTTTGCTGGTAGTGTGGGTTAGATGTAGAGTTCCACAGTAATTAGATTGCGGTCGGCTCTAACCAGGGAGGAATTGACTATTGGTGTTGAGCAACAGTTGCCCATGTTAGTAAAAACCAGGTCAAGGATGTTGCTTCCTCTAGTGGGGGTAAGAATGAGCTGGTCCAGCACATTGGAATTAATAAATTCCAGGAAGCGTTGGGCAAGTTTATTGGGGCATGAGTAGTTTTCCTAGTTTATAGTGGGGTAGTTGACGTAACCCAATATGAGAGTGTTGGGCTGGACCCTAATAGTTTCCAGGGTGCTTAGGAATGTGGAATGAGAGTCTTGGGACATGGTTGTGGACCTATAGCAGGCTATGACCTGAATTGCCATCTTACTCACTGTTAGTTGCACCTGAAGTATCTCCGATGCGTTATGCTGGGCTACTTGTCTGGAGGTTTGCATATCCTTTATGAATATGGAGACACCACCGCCTTTGGAGCTTCAGTCCATTTTCTGGGGCCGAAAGGTGTGGAATGACTTATAGCCTGGTAGCACAGGGGTGCTATCTGCTGCTTTAAACCAGGTCTCCATTACAGCACAAATGTCGATGTTCTCCATTTTGAGGAGTGCTTTGAGTGAGTGCATCTTGAGATTTAGACTTCTAGCACTGAGCAGCATGACCCTCAGATTGCATTTATTTATAGCTGTTATGGTGGTAATTTTGTCTTTGGAACACCACCTAAAAAAGGCACTATAAGGATGGCAACAGCCTTAGCCAGTATCTGGAAACCTAGGGGTGACAGATGCAGGCCATCTCTCCCAAAGCATCAAGGTCTGTCAATCATGTCATTCCCAAGCAGCCAGATACTGGAGCCCCTTAGAATGACACCAGAAACTTAGCCAATTGTTGAAGTTGATCATTTTCTGCTTGTGCTGCTGTATCATTCTGGGTGATGGTAGGATGCTGCTCAGGGTTGGAGTCATACCTGTCTGGGCCACATAATCCGAGAGCTCCTCCATGTCTCTTTTCATGTAGTCCAGGGAGGTGCATGTCAGGTCATTCACACCCACATGGACAATGATAGAGTCATACTTGTACTTGCTTTGGAGTGACCTGAGTGCATGTGCTATGTGTCAGATCCTGACACCCAACAGACATTTGACTGTTACCTTCTCTTTATTCAATCTAGTGAGTGGGACATCAGTGTGCCTCACTATCGAGTCAACTATAATTAGTATAGTGGGCAACCTGTTTTGCCTTAAGAAGTTAGGTTGAGGGACACACTGTGAAGGTGAGTTATGTGTCTTGTGATTTGTGCTGTGTTGTGGTGGTCGAGTGCTTTTCTGATTTGGAAGTCTCTGCTGTTTAGGTAGATTTATATTGAGAGCCTCCACAAAGGTGGGTTTGTGGTTTGTGTTTTTATGTGAGAGCTGTGATGGTGAGTGTTCTGAAGGGCTATGTGTTCCATGTGGTGTTTGCAAGGTGTTGACCTTCTCCTCTTGACCAGCTATTCCAGTATTGGGTGGACAGTGCATGACTTCCAGTTTGGATATATAAGTGCATCTCTCACAAGTCTGAGTGTTGGGAGGTAAGAGGAGAGGGTTGTCTGTGTACATGAAGCAGTTGCTGCACTGCCTCAGAATGCCCAAGTTCACTAAGTTAATAGGAGAAAATACAGGGAACTGACCTTTAGACATGCCAAGAGTGATGGTCATTAATAAAAAGTACTGGAGCTGTTTCCTTATAAGACGTTTAGTGCTGTTAGCACTTATGTGTGCTACAATAATTGTACAAGAAACCAGATGAAGTGCTAGGCGAATAAGCTAGTTAAATGCAAGAGAGAAGAGAACTAGCAAGATCTAAGGGCACTGTGAAGGTGAGTTATGTGTCTTGTGATTTGTGCTGTGTTGTGGTGGTCGAGTGCTTTTCTGATTTGGAAGTCTCTGCTGTTTAGGTAGATTTATATTGAGAGCCTCCACAAAGGTGGGTTTGTGGTTTGTGTTTTTATGTGAGAGCTGTGATGGTGAGTGTTCTGAAGGGCTATGTGTTCCATGTGGTGTTTGCAAGGTGTTGACCTTCTCCTCTTGACCAGCTATTCCAGTATTGGGTGGACAGTGCATGACTTCCAGTTTGGATATATAAGTGCATCTCTCACAAGTCTGAGTGTTGGGAGGTAAGAGGAGAGGGTTGTCTGTGTACATGAAGCAGTTGCTGCACTGCCTCAGAATGCCCAAGTTCACTAAGTTAATAGGAGAAAATACAGGGAACTGACCTTTAGACATGCCAAGAGTGATGGTCATTAATAAAAAGTACTGGAGCTGTTTCCTTATAAGACGTTTAGTGCTGTTAGCACTTATGTGTGCTACAATAATTGTACAAGAAACCAGATGAAGTGCTAGGCGAATAAGCTAGTTAAATGCAAGAGAGAAGAGAACTAGCAAGATCTAAGGGAAAAACTGAAGAGCAGACTTTCTGGCACCGGTAATAGTATACCCTAGCTTAGTGTCACTGCACGGCATGCAAACATGGGCTTTAAAAGCAGAAAGTTGAAAGGAAGCTAGAAACCACTCCACTTGTGGTAGATAGGCTACCTAGTGCTTACCACTCCCACTGATAAACTGATAGGCTTCCCTCTAACACAGAAATGTCTGGGGAACTCAGAAACTACAATACATTCCTGAATACAGAAAATCTGTATCTGGACTACTCTAGTAACAGGAAAGGTGGGAAAACTTTTTTTTTTTAATATAAAAGTAGCAAATGAGCAAACTATGGGCAGCCATGGTGGTGCAGCAGTTAGCATTGCCACCTCACAGCAAGAGGTTCTCTGGTTTGATCCTCGGCTGGGGTGCCTTGTGTGTGGAGTCTGCATGTCCTGCCTGTGGTCGTGTGGGTTTCCTCCGGGTGCTCCGGTTTCCTTCCACATCCCAAAGACATGCTGTAGGTGGATTGGCTACACTAAAATTGGCCCAAGGCATGAGTGTGTGCATGTGTGTGCCTTCTGTGGAAGGTTGGGTGCCAGGCTGGCAACTCGACACCGCAAAACTCCACTGCCAATCATGAGTGGACGGTGATCCGCTGTGGCGACCCCTAACTGGGAAAAGAAGAAGAAGTAGCAAATGAGCAAACTGATTTAAACAAATTAACCAATAAAAAGCTCAAAACTGAGCCCTGTTCCAACAGTCTTCAATCAGAGAAGCTCCAGCTGCACACTCCTGCCACTACGGTGCAGGGGAACCTTCTCCAAAAAATATAGCCTGGATTAGTGCTCAAGTTATACAAACAAAGCTAGATTCAACAGGTCTGAATCTAGTCTATGCTACAGTGAACAAGGCACACCGGTTTCAGAAAGAAACAGTTCAAATAAGCAGGCACAATAAGCCTTTAACCAGAAATTCCCAGTTCAGAAGAGCAGAATCTACCCTCTCCTCCCACAAGAGTGCAGACCACAAACCTTCTTAATGTAAAAAACTGGCCTGAAGCCCAAGTGCTTAAACCAGAGCTAAGACACTTTTAGAATAACAGACACTAAGCCTTAAATCAGCAACTCCCAGCTTAGAAGGATGTAAGCTACCTGTCCTGCCACAAGAGTGCAGACCACAAACCTTCTTAATGTAAAGCAACTGGCCTGAGGCCCAAGTGCCTAAACCAAAAGGCTTAGAATAACAGTTACAATGTAATCAGGCTACTAACAAGCAGTAATAAATGCAGCAGAATAAATGCAATTGAGTACTTTTAAGAATAGGCAGCAAAAGCAAAATAAATTAATAAAGTAGGAAGAAACACAAATACAGTAAAGGTAGATGAATAAAGTGTAATTTTTTAATATAACATTAGCAAATGAGCAAACTGATTTAAACAAGTTAACCAATTAACCAATAAAAAGCTAAAAATTGAGCCCCGTTCCAGCAGTCTTCAATCAGACAAGTTCTAACTGCACACTCTTGCCACTTTTAGAATAACAGACACTAAGCCTTCAATCAGCAACTCCCAGCTTAGAAGGATGTAAGCTACCTGTCCTGCCACAAGAGTGCAGACCACAAACCTTCTTTATGTAAAACAACTGGTCAGAAGCAAGTGCTTAAATCAAAAGGCTTAGAATAACAGTTACAATTTAATCAAGCTAATAACAAGCAGTAATAAATGCAGCAGAATAAATGCAACTGAGTATTTTTAAGAACAGGCAGCAAAAGCAAAATAAATTAATAAAGTAGGAAGAAACACAAATACAGTAAAAGCAGATGAATAAAGTGTATTTTTTGGTTAAGTGGAAAGGGATGAAACACAATAATTTAAGGTTGATAAACTGAGGTGGTGGGTCTTCCCAAATGATCTCTCTCTACTCAGTAGAATAGCCTGATGAGATGGGACTGGGAGGAGTGTCCAAAATGAGATTTATAGTAGGGGTGGGCAAATCAAAAGCGACCAAATTTAAGAACAGAACAAGGACTGGGTGAATGGGTGGGGAACTCTTAAAACTCCAAAAGAACAGAAAACTTAAAACAAATGTAATACTAGAATAAGATACAAATCAGAAGTGATCCAACCTTAAATAAAGAGCTTCAAATCAAAATTAAATGCAGAGATGAGTGATACTCAGAGCAATACAGACAACACAAACACTTCCCTTGAGCAAAACATCACTGAACTATATGAAAAGAGACATAATGGATGCCTTGGAATATGTGTCATTGAGAGGTACGAGCCTTGCATTGACCAGCATTCTACCCTCATCAAGGAGGATGCCAAATTATTGATTTTAATAGTTTGGCATAGTTTCTGATGTCACTCCTGGAGGATACAATATGTGCCAGCAAGGGAGGACATGGTCAACAGGCCATATTGCTTTGCGAGGCTGCCAGGCTGGTTCACATTTTTAGCGTATTGTAGATATATAAAATTGGGTATGTATTATATATATATATATATATATATATATATATATATATATATATATATATATATATATATATATATATATCAATCTATATATATATATATATATATATATATATATATATATATATATATATATATATATATATATATATATATATATATATATATATATATATATATATATATATATATATATATATATATATATATATATATATAATATATATATACTATATATATATATATATATATATATATATATATATATATATATATATTTATATATGGGTTCACTATGTAATCCCAAAATAGTGAAATCCCGAATTTCAGTATTTCGAAATTACATAGATGAAAACACTAAATCCCAAAACCCCAGAAGCGCGAAATTTAAAATCCCAAAAGTACACTACACATACAGCACACACATACACATACACACAACTTCCCCCCCACAATCAAACATATAATCCTACGCTACATATATATTTATGGAACCCCTTCACAAGGGCGAAATCCAAAATACCTGAAGACGAATATGCTGAGACAAAAAGAGTGAAACTTCAATTTACCAAAAGTGTTTATCAGGGTAAGTAAACTCTTGCCCCTGGAGATGGTATATATAGTTAGGTGGGATGTGGGGGGCAAAGCCTCCCATCTGGGTTGGTTTGATGAATTGCATTGTGTTTTTACATAACTGTTGGGCAAGTGTTTACTTACACTGAGAAACACTTTACTGTTCGATAAATTAAAGATTTGTTCTTCTTGACTCTGCAAATTCGTCTTCAGTTATTTCAGATTTTGGCCTTATGAAGTAGATAAGAATATAGATATAGATATATATATATACACACACACACACACACACACACACACACACACACACACACACACACACACACACACACACACACACACACACAATACAGATACCCACGTACATGTGCACACACACAGTCCCCTTACCCATTGTTATGTATTTACTTAATCTATTACTTAACCTGTGAATAATGCAAGGCGAACCGATATAAAGACCATGATAAATAGTTATACATGTAAATAAATCGCTTGGTCATTTGAACAATCTCTCTTTCAGTATTATATATTGTCTGTGCCATCATCACAAACGTTAATGCCTAATAATTAAAATGCTGGCATACATTTTTGCCGAAATGTCTGAAGTCCTGGGACCCAGCCAGCAGCTGAAATAAACCAAATCCCACTGTTGCTTCTGCATTTTATTCTTGGTCAGCATATAATGAGTGCATAAAATATATGACTTGCTCAGTTTTTGTTTAGTCTGTTAATCAGCAATGCAATAAATGTTTGGAATGCTGACCCACATCTGAAACACATCTTCCCCAGAAGGGAAGGGATCTCTTAAAATTATGATCCATGTGTAATGCAGTGGAACTATGGTTTATTGTGTATATGCCAGTACTGTAGATGTCACGGGATCAGGACCAAGCATAAGGTACAAAAGGGGAAAATAAGGACTCAGGTAGCGTACCTCTCAACTGATCAGGTTTTCACAGAATGTCCAGGTTGTTGCTTCATATTTTACTCTGTTCCTCATAAAATTTGTGGTTTTCTGGATTTTTGTGGCAAATCAATGAGGACTGAATCCACTAAATAATGACAGGCATTCAAGTTTCAGACTTCATATCCTTCAGAAAATGGATGGTAATACAAGATCTTTTATTATACCAACTTTCTAAGTTTATCAGAGCAGTATTTAAAAGTTGTCTCTATTTTAGGGGGCTTTGTCCCCATTATTTTTTGTTTTGTCCAGATTATTTGTGCTGAAAAGTTGAGAGGTATGGCAGGTAGTCAAATCAGACTGTACCTGCATGGGAAGAACTAGAGGGTTCTAATGGTCATCTGTCCTCTGATGGAAACTAGTGTCCAGACAGTGTCCTGTCTTATGTCATGTTGTTTCTACATAAATGCTAGCTCTGGGGGTGTATTAAAGAACACATATGCACCTTTATATGAGAATGGCATTCTGCCCAGGGGAGAAACATTTATATCTGGATCAAAAGAGAGAGAGGATGGTAGAGATTGTACACTATGAGCAGTTAGTCCCATTCTTTATAAACCAGGCAAAATTAAGCTGATGTGCATCCAGGGATGATTCAGGGCTTGAAGAGAGACTGTTGAGGGGAAACATGCTAACATGAATAAGAAGAAAATCTACCACATGGTGCTAAATGACCATAGGAAGAACTGCCAGAAAAACTGAATGTGGTAAAATAATAAAATTAATTTAGCCCACTCACATTGACATTAACAGCATATTGGTGAAGACAAAATTAAATCTCAGTCTTAATGCAGTTTAATGAAATGGCCTGACAGTAGCTCAGCAAATAAAACCTATGGATCTGCTGCTGAATATTGCTTCTATGATGTTTGCTTTGTACATATTTGTACATTCACATGCTAATTACTAAATGTTCATCTATCACATTTAAGTACAAAACAGAATAGTTTTGAATGCACTGAAAATCACAGTTAAAAAAACAGCTGCTTTGCTCATACTGAAACAGAGATTGTACATCTCCTAAGCACAAGTCAGAAGACAAAAAAAAACCGATATTTATATTATATCTGTATTTATATCTATATATGTACTACATGTGTTGGATACATATACCTCCTG
The DNA here is from genome assembly GCF_019279795.1 of Protopterus annectens. NCBI lineage: Eukaryota > Metazoa > Chordata > Ceratodontiformes > Protopteridae > Protopterus > Protopterus annectens. The sequence continues at coordinate 530,515,718 of NC_056729.1, read as the reverse complement.
GTGCACTTTTATCCCACTACACTTTGTTCCCAATCTTATAAGAAATTATTTCAACTCAACCCAATATCATTTGAAATATCATACAAAGATGAGAAAAAAGGATTAAGATCAGGGATAAATAAGGCCATGCATGTGCTGGATTGACCTGTTAGACAAAGCGGTAACACAGCATTAAAATAATCCTAGGACTCCATCAGACAAATCATGTCTATCCTTTTTTTTCCTTTCTGTCACATCAGAAACTATGAACTTGCAACCTTGGTCTCCAGTCCCTTAATCGCACACTGACAGGGCAGGAATAATTCACAGGTTGAACTAATCAAAGGTGAAAAGGGAGAATCAGTAAATGTCGTATCCTTTTGCCACTTTCATCAATCCAGCTAAGTGAATTTGAGCTAAAGCTTGGCAAATTTTCTGCAAAGGGAAATTAATATGTAACACATCTGAGGCTGGCCTGGGCCTTTGAAATTGGAAAGTCGGCATTATATCAGAGGACGATTATTGGGGAGAGAACAACGGCTGCCTCTATAATAAGAAAACAGTGCAGTGTATCTTTCTTATGATGGCACTGACCTACCAGCCCTGCACTCTAGTACATTTCTTATGTTTCAATTTCACCATCAGGGTGATATTCCATTGCCCATTTCTGTTACCCACACACGACTGAGTCAATTCAATTACCACTGAAAACTGATACATATTCAAGCCATGAAGACACCCAGGATGGAAGAAGGTAAAAAAAGACACACAAAGCCACATTTACCCCATAATAACATTCATTTGAAGGAGGTTTGAAAACAATTCTGGCTCATATTTGTCCCTGTCAGATCATATTACCTGCAAATAACCTTTACAAAATATCAATTCAGTTTCAATAAGAGAGCCTGAATCAAAACACAGAAGAACTGAATTTACCAAATCATAACATCTGAGGGGACCCTAGCGACTTTCAAATATTTTTCAGTCAGAAATAATCAAAAGCAGACTTCAGCATGCTAATTCAACCAGTTTGACCCTTTATGCTCACATCTGTTATATTATTTATTGTACTGAAAAATAAAGCAGCAGTATGAAGTGGGATTCTGCCCTTTTTAACTCTTGTTCCTAAGACAGACAGTACCATGAAAAGGATATATTTACTCCTTTAAAGTCATATTTTCACATGCAAAATAGAAAAGAAAGTACAAACAATAGTGTTTTGTTTTGAGTGTTCTGTTTAAGTCCCATAGGACTGAGCCATTTTGTTAGCTGAGCATCATAAAGAGCAATTTCCTTCTCCCTGAATTGTTAGTTAGACTTCCATTTGTGTCAGACTCACACCTTTAACTTTTTAAGTGCGATCATTGATCCTACAGCTTAAACTTGTTTTCAAAATACGTTTGCTTACGTCTGTAAATACAGCCATGCTTAACTAGTAAGAAGGAAAGCAAACAACTGCTGAGTGAGAGAAAGGAAAATCAGTAAAACTTGGCAATACCCTAATTAGCACTGCTGGAATAATTTATAATGGCTTTGTGCACTGCCCTTAAGGGGGAGTCATGTATTAGTAGATTGAGGAATAGTACCTCTGTGTTAATGTGAATTTGTGTTACCTAGTGTTTAAAGAAGAGATCTTGGCAGTTCTATAAAAATTAGTCATAATCTGAAGAGTTACGGTCATAACTGGGAAAGGTTTCCTAGGGATTCTGAAACATGGTATGTCTTTGCACCCAGGTGATTTATGCAAAGAGTTGTGCACACAAAATGTAGTATGCATTTCAAAACAAAGATGAAGTGCAAGACAGCATAAAAAGGAAGCTTTGTGAACAGTGTATGATGTATGAATGATGGGGATGGTGTAGGATTACAGCAGCATGGCATAAGACACACCATGACGATACATGATGGCACACAGATGTTGGCATGCTTTAATGACATTGTAGGCCAAATTGCATGGGCTATGAGGTGCCATACATAGTGCCAGACATCTTGCCTGATATGCTCGTTTATAGGCAAGTACACCTCAATACAACAGCACACTGGTGGACACAGAACACACAGGACACCAGCATATTTGTGAAAAATAATTTAGCAATGGCATTTGTTTCAAAGAAGTACATCTATATCTATATCTGTAGCTATCTATCTATCTTGTAATGATACACTTTCAGTACAAAAATAAAAATAACACTACAGTCTTCAGAAGACTGTATACAGATAAGTCACACAAAAAGCTTACGCAGCGCATATCATAAAACTATTTACTAATAAATACTTTAATACAAAAAATACAAACAATATAGCATAGTACCTATTATAAAACTCTACACATATTATAAAAATCACAGATGGCATGGCTTGTCCAGCATCATACAAGACAGGGTGTGGCCTAAGGTCTTCTCCAAAGTCATGTGGGTGTAACACTTGACTGTGTGACCTCTTGAGCTAAAGATAGTTGCCATCTGTGATGACAAAAGAGACACTCCTACTGGGCCTTGTGGAAGGGCCATTTGAGAGTCCTACCATGAGACACAACTGTATTGGTTCATTATATAGTAATTCCTGGGTGTCATAATGTCATATGACAATAATGTCATTATATAATAGCAATAACTGACTCCTGGGTGTGGTATATTGAAGATTTACCCACAGTTGGTGTAGTTTAAAGGCAATCGTGGGTAAATCTTCAATATACCATACCCAGGAGTCAGTTATTGCTATTATACAATGACAGTATTTAAGAAAGAAATTACTTTTCATAAATAATCTTTATCAGCATGCACATTTTTGAATGTTAATGAGCAATAATATATGTGTATCCTTCTACAACCATATTCCATCTATTCCTACTTAGCTTCCTTATTCATCTGTTAGCCTGTTGCATCTGTGTGGTGAAGGCAAACAATATACGTAAATTATAGCACATAACACAGACCACAAGGCATGAGAAAGAGTGCTCTGCTGGTAATATTAACTCTACCAATCTTATGACTGTGGGGTCCTGAGCTTGTGCTCCAGAAGTAGTGCACACAGCAATTCTGGCTTCCTTCTTTATATGCTACATCACAACATACTGGTGAAAATAGAACACACAGGACACCAGCATGTTTGTGAAAAATAATTTAGCAATGGCATTTGTTTCAAATAGGTATCTATCTCTCTCTCTCTCTCTCTCTCTCTTCATATATATATATATATATATATATATATATATATATATATATATATATATGTGTGTGTGTGTGTGTGTGTGTGTGTGTGTGTGTGTGTGTGTGTATAAATATATATTACAATTCATGGAATAGCAGTATCCTGAGCCAGTGAAAAACACTGATGTAATGCAGCTTGACATGCAGCCATTCTTCAGGTAGGTCAATATTACTGAAGAGAGTATCATGGACAGGAAAGGCATGACCTACAAAAAGGTCTGTGCATAGGGATGCAGTAGTTGCTTTCTTACTTATTTTCAAATGTATAGTATTGTGAGTCACACATACTACAGCAAGCCAACAGTGACCTACCTGTCAGTTATACCCAGTGAGAAGCAGCACCCATGCGTTTGCACCCATTAGCTGTGTGGTGCACAAATGTGTACATGTGTTGACAATCCTAAGTATTGATATGTTGCTGTGCCTCTGTTCATTGTACAACTGTATACCATCACTAAAGTCAACCTACAGCAATTCATAGGATCATAGCATCATAGGAAGTTACTAGTCTATTGGCCCTGAGGCCCTTACAAGCCTAGACAAGAATTTAGACCATGTTCCGACAAGCCAGCACCCGATGCCCCTGTCCAGCATGGACACAGGTGGAATCCCAGGGATGTATTTTCTGTTCGCCATCCAGTTATCCAGGTTGTGCTTAAAAAGCATTAATGAGGTACTCTGCTTGATGTGGAGTGGGAGTCTATTCCACAGAAGGGGGAGTCTCTGGGACACAAATCTGTCCCGCCAACAAATCCTACTGATGTCACAGACCAGGTTGAGGTCACGTGTGTAGGTTACTCAAGTGGAGCTTGACTTGTGGATATGCAGCAGTCCCATCAAAGCAGGGTCTGAGATTGCTTTGAATGCCAGACAGAGGTCACCTCTGAGGTGTCTGTAGGAGACTGAATAAGGGGACAGTGCCTTTAGCCTATCTGTGTAGGGTAGATGTTTGATGCCCTGGATTCTCCTTGTGAGGAACCTCAGTGGTGTCTCCAGCTGCTACATGTGCTTTGTGAGGTACATGGCAAACGGGGAATTGTACTCAATAATGGGTCTTATAAGAAAAGAATACAGAGATGTTATGACCACCTTCTCCCTGGATGAGATACCCTTACTAATGAGGTGGGCCATGTAGAAAGCTTTCCATACATTGGAGGCAATATTGTGGTCAAAAGTCAGTTTGCTGTCATCCTGGGTGCCCAAGTCCCTCGCGACTGATTGCATGCTTAGGACCTTGTTATTAATGTGATAATTTGTGGGGACATCACTCTGCCCAAAGGGGATGATGATGCATTTTTTGGCATTCAGTTTGAGTCTATGTTTCATTCTGGCACCAGTCATATGTTTGGGTGTGACCCTCTTGGAGGATAATGATGAGACTATATATAGTATTATTATGTGCATGACTGTTCAGCTTTAGAGTATATTTTACTAGCAGTACATATACAAATTATTAATGCATTATGGTTAGTATTTCATATTGTTGTTTTTACAGATGTCAAAGTATACCTTCATCTTTAGAACCAAATGACTATGGCATCCCATTCCTGCTGGGCATAGTGCTGTCATGCCATGTGTATTCCATTAGATAGCCAGGAATGGTGGCACTAGTGGCTCCTCTTCTCCTCCTCATCACTATCATACTCTAGCTGCATCTCCAGGAGCCCACATCACACTGTATAGCAGCAGGCCATAAACATGTGTGAGGCCTACACTAGTATACACTGGTGTGTTCTACCAGAGCTGTTCATGCATTACAAACACATATTTATGAGCCCAGAGATGTATTCTGTGATGTTCTGGCCAAGCCTTCTGTACAACTGTCTGTGGGAAGCATGTAAGTGCCAGCAGACATGGATCCAGCAGGAATCCACCACCTAATAAGCATCCATCAGGATTTGTCCTGACTCAAATGCATGGTATGTGGTACTTGCCCATGTCCACTGGATGCTGAACCAATACATCTATAATGTGACTTTTGGTTGCTACCACCACACAGAGTATTGTGTGTACTTTTAGAAGTAGCCACATGCCTCATTTCTTGTAAATTTGCTTATGCAGAAACGGTGCCACTTACTGAAGCAAGGATGCTCAGTAGGTGGTATACTGAGTGGAAGGCTTAAATTATGGGAGATTACTTCCTTTAGTGAGACTGGAAACTTCATATACTGGTCTGTATGTGCAAGCAAGCAATCCAGAAACTACTGCAGGTTGTGAGTGGCACATGCTTGAGATGTACATGTAGTATCCCCTGCAGGTCTTTGTAATATAACTGTTGCCAGCAGTTATGACACTGGTTTACAGAGTTATTAATCAACCTCTTCCACCTGCCACTAACATTAAATGACTCAGACAGCATATCTCATCCAGTGTGTGGCTACCCATACAGAATCTGTTCAACTGCTCTTGTCTGGTAAAACCAATGTATAATATCCATGGCCAATAGCACCTCTTGGCAAGTAACACTGTACTGTGTGACATCAGGGTGCCTGTGCTATGATGGCAGTGGTATGAATGAGCACAGGACTGATAATTATACAATTGTCACGTCTTTTATCACATAAGGCAATAATATCCATAGCTCTTCCATCACAGATTTTTATTTATTGTGCTTCTCTGTACATCACTGGATACACTTCAAATCCTTCATGAATCACCAGGTTTCATACTGCTATAGTGGCTGATTAATTTGCATATTGTTTTCATGCCACTTTTATCTGTGTGATATACAGCCTGTCTACCAATCTGCATGAATTGCTCTTGTGATGGCAGGCAGTGCATAGAATGGCAATCCCAATGGCATTAAAACACTTAGTTTATGAATAGGGTCCTTCAGACTTCTTTCTTCTTGAGTTTGCCAATTCCTCAAACTTTGTAGATAAGCTGCTACTTTAATTCAGGAAAGGGATGTTAAGGATGCATTCTTCTGCTTCATTTTACAATGACAAATATCGACAATGTTCAAAAATAATGTTCCTTAGCATAACTGTGTGAGCAGTAAAATGAAAATGCCCATTATATCTAGAAAACACATTATTATTATTAGTTATTCAAAGGTTGGGGGATGGGTTGGCTTAACAGTTAAGGTCCTTACCTGACAGATGCAATGTACAGGGTTTGATTCTGACCTCTGATTGTCATTAGCTAGGCTTGTAATGGTCTGCAGACTGATAGCCTAGTATTTACCTATGAATATGGCAAATCTCCTTTATGTACATTTAGTGAAAAGGTTATATGTTTTGGGACTATTACTAAATTTTACAAACTATAGTAGATACAGACAAATAAATTTGAATTGATGCTATGCATACATTGTAGTCTAACTTGTTAAAATATTCATTATTTGAAACATTTGTTAGATTTTAAATGTCAAATGTATTTGCTGCCAAACTGAAAACAATTTCACTCTCTCAGCTTCTGATGTCATACAAGGACTCTCTTTATTATGACTTCATAGTTTTTCTGTTGTGCAATTACTTATGATTTAAAAGAACAGGTGCCATGATGGGAGGAAATGTAGAGAGCTTGAGATATAGTTAAATGTCACTTGAATGATGTTGCAAGACTTATGACACACAAAGGTGTACTGTTTGCATCTATACAATTTCATAAAACCTAAAATAGCAAATCTTTTTTAGCAGTTTGCATATTTTATTCTGTTTCCAGGAACATTTATTAGTGCAATTTTAAGAAAAACAGTTGCTCTATTTTAACAATGCAGATTAACAAAATATATCATAGATATATATATATATATATATATATATATATATATATATATATATATATATATATATATATATATATATATACATTTATTGATGTAAGACAAAGTACAAATGCGAGAGCAGGCCTTTAAAAATACTAAATTGCTACCAGAAGCGTGGTATTATATTATCAATGCGAACATTTAAAAGACAAATCTGAACTTAAAGTATTAAAATACATGTAATGATGGGTTCACATTTTGTTTGGCAATTAAAGTGACTGAGTTGGAGTTCTACTGCACATTCAATATTTGCTCCTTTACCAATTAGCCCTAAACTAAGAGCAATGCTACTTAAGCCATGCAGACCCTTAAATAAGGCATTTGACCAGAGTGCCTATAATAATTTATGCCTGTTATATTCCGCAGACTTTCCCAAGAACAGTGCTATTCAATCTCGTACATGTGTACAGAAACAAGCATGCTGTGACATAATCAACCAATCTTCAAAACATCATTCGTTTCTGTTCACAGATCTTCTTTTGTTTAAATCAATTTTTAAATCCCCTGCTGATCTCAGACTATGATGTTCCAGCTGTTGCCCACGTATGACTATTCTTTCCCTCTAAATAAGAAGAATTGGTGGCAGAACCCGTGTCCTCATCATCACACTGAAGGATTGGAATTTTTAGTTAAATCCTACCTACTAGTTTCCACCTCTCCAAACTGCATGTTCAATATACAGAAAGCATGTATACCTTTCTGTAAACCTGATCAATTTGTTTATCTCCCACAGCCTACCTGCCTCTTTTATGTCCTGCTGTGACCTGATGTGATCCACCAAAGAAGAAAGCTGGCTACAATTCTTTTATAACCTCTCAGCAGTACAACCTGCACCACTAATTAAAATCAAGTCACTCACGTAAGATACATAGGCTACACTGCACTATTGTCCCATGATATAAATATCATTTTACTTTACGCAGCCGGTGCCACAAACTCATCCTCACATCAGTGATATCTGGGCATGCTTTTATTTTCAGTTGGTACCCCCTGCTTTCAAAGCAGTGCTAAGAAATTAGTAAATGAGTTGTCTCATTAGTAAACATACAGCTGTCTACAGCAACAGGTTTTCCAGACTGTTATGATAGCGGATGTTCATGTCAACTGACTTTCTGCCTTAGGCTCTGATAAAGGGACAGGCCTCTAAAATCGTGAACAAGAAGCTGCTGGTATCACCCAAAGGAGTTTGTCATACTCTTGTATGCTTTCTCTAATCAATGCTATATACAAACTTCAGTCAGGCCCAGTGACATTGCATGAACCACCTGTAACGTATTTATTTAGTTACACCAGTTGCTGTTATTATGAGCTCTGTGAAAAGTACACAAACATTGGCACAGCACCTTGATAATTTTAGAAAGGATGAAAACTGTTAATTGATCTTCACAAAATAAGAATACCAAGTTGCACACCATGAGATTCTAATAAATGCACACCAAGCTCTTATTTTAACCTGCAATAAGTTTAATAGCACTGGTCAAATATTAACACATCAACACCTTTATGATGTGGAATGTCACTTCCAGCAGCCTGCAAATATCCTTGCATTCCAGAGCATTTTCTGAAAAATAAACTTAAAAACCATAAGATAAACCCATGTAAATATTTTGCAAATAGGAAAAGCTATTCAAATTGTACAAATAGCAGTGTTATCATTAAGATGTATTATTTATAGTAATTATAGTCAGTTTATTCATACTCTGGGATTCAGTAATGCTTACACGGAGTGCAAGAATAGTATAAGCGCTACTGCACAAAATATGTCTGCAGTGTGATCCAGTAAACCAGCCTGGGGACGTGCAAGAGCTTGGTAGCACTATTCCTGCATGGACACCACTGAATAATGCTAATTACCTCATTTGCTGGTGAAAACCATGCAAATGAGGTGAATTAGTGATTCAGGAAAAAGGCAGGTATCCTTGCAAAAATAGTGTTATATGCAGAAATGTATTCGGCTACTAGCTGAATACATTTCTGCAAAAATCAAAATGGAGGCATGACAGCTCAAATAAAAGCATGTATTATAATCTTTAGGCATGCCAAACGCCAAATGTATGGCCATTGGTATGGCAAAGTATTTAAATTTTATAAAAATAAAAGTTAATTTTTTTGGCCGTTCTCGGACGTTTAAGCGTAGGGCAGAGACGCTCAAACTGGATTGTGCTGAAAATAAAAAAAAAAGATGTGAAAACACAATTTTAAGGGAAATCTGCATTTTGCCATTATAGTCTATGGCATCTAGAATGAAAACAATACCAGGGAATAGTGGTTGCTAAGAGGAAAGGCTCTGGTGTAGTGTAGTAACTAGGGATTAAGGCAGTAGGGTATGCTAATGAGGGAAATTTACTGAATCACAAAAAGAAACTAAGTGCCAAACTGCACGTAACTGTGTAGGTGCTATAAGGCAGTGGTGTAAGCAGGAGGAGCAGCAGACATGAAAAAGGGGTGTGTCATGGTTGGTGTAAGCACACTGGTGCTCCATGGCTCGCAGATAGGCTTAGCTAAGCACAGTTAAGCAAGGGGGGGTGTCTGAGGCTGTATTGACTTATTCCTTGAAATGAAGAGCGTGTTCGTGTCCAGAGAGGGCCATTTCTCAGTGTTTACATTAGCTAAATGGGTTTGCACGGTGCGCACCAGGTCTAAAATGTAAAAAACAAGCAAACAAAAAAAATCCGGAAATAGCAGGACTGTTTACATTTGGGCACTGGGTTTGCGTGTTGCATCTCTGGGCTTAAAAGGGGCAGAAATGGGAAGAGGAAAAAAAAAAATTGGAAAATGGCAGAATAAAAGCAATCAAGTACAAATAACATAGCTAGCAGGTGGAATGCATCATAGTCAGCCAATCATACAGGCAGCATCTGCAGCACAACAGTATAAACTATGCAAACACCTTACAGTCTGGCTTTTCCGACAAACTCTCCACCATTGGTGTACACATATGAGGGAATTTTAACTGAAAACATATTAGGGGCTGCCATTGCTTTGATCCATCAGTATGTGCTAGAGACAGAAGGCAGCAAGGAGGATAATGTTGACAACTGCCACAGACCGAGGAGGAGTAGAGTGTTCAGACTCTGGGAAACTTACCAGGGGCTACATGATCTGGAGATAGTAGACCACTACAGGGTGGACAGAGACATAATGCATCAAATCATTGAGCTGTGCCAGCCTCAAGTCAGACCCAGAGCCAACAGAGGGGAACCCATCCCAGTGAATACCAAGGTATGTGTAGCCTTAAGAATACTAGCTACAGGTACTTCCAAAGACCTACTGGGGACATCATGGGGGTCTGACAGGTATCTGCATCCAGGGTACTCCACCAGTTCCTGGATGCCATCCTACCACATGCCAGTGAGCACATTTACTTCCCCAACATCCGTGAGGACAGGACCAGCAATATGCGTCTCTTCCACCGTGTAGCAGAATACTCAGAGGTACTGGGTGCGATAGACTGCACGCACATCCACATCAAAGCACCACCCGGTGAACAGGGTAGGGTCTACATAAACTGCAAGGGCTTCCCCTCCATCAACTGCCAGGTTGTGTGCAATGCCCAGGGCATTATCATGAATTTGTGTGCTAACAGCCCTGGAAGTTACCACGACTCCCACATCTGGAATTCGTCACAGCTGTACCAAGCATTTGCCAGTGGGGGCATCCTGTATGGCAATCTGGTGGGGGATACTGGCTATGCAGTGGAGTTGTGGATGATAACACCCATCATAAATGCACACACACCCACACAAAAACACCATAATGACACACACGCACATACCAGGATCATAATAGAGCATGTGTTTGGGATGCTCACATCATGGTTCTGCTGCCTTGACATATCTGGTGGAGCCTTGCAGTACTCTCCAGCCACATGTGCACACATGTTCATAGTACATGCCATGCTACACAATATGATCCTGTGGAAACAGCTGCAGCAGTAACAGCACAGGGAAAGGCCACACAGCCCCCCACCATTGCCAAGGTCCCCACAGGCACAGAAGGTCTCAGAAGTGGAAGCCCCTGAGCCTGCTCCTATAGGCAGATAGAGGTGTGCCCAGCATGCCCAGGCCTTGGCAAAGAGACAATGCATAGCACACACACTGACACTGTAGGGACCCAAGGACTGACACCTCTCTCTCTCTGACTCGCACACACAGTAAAATGGATGATGCAAACATCACATTGCCTGTAACTTACCATGTATAGGTAGTGTACTGTGTGCATCCAACATAGGCAGCCTCAAGCACCATCCTCACAGCTGCAGCAGGCACAAGATAAGTCAGTCTTCTTAACAATAAATGCATAGATTACTATGCTTTGGTAGCATATCTATGGAAATGCTGCATGCATACATGCAAGGAAATGGGGTGGCTTACTGGGAGGGCAGCAGACAACTAACAGTTATGTGGGACACCAGGAAATGTCTACACAATACTGGCTTCCCCACACTATGCAGTATCAGTTAAGGTGACAAATCCCACTGCAGTATATGTGGGGGGCCAACTAAGGGGGGTCATAGGTCACATGCATGGATGTTACTGTGGGAATCCCATACTCACTCCCAGACTCACACAGCAGGTCAGCGGTAGAAAACCATAAAGGAATGTCTGGCAAAGGCACACAAATGGCAACAATGATGGAATACCTCCCCTACAGACTTACACAGTGATATCACAGCAGGCTTTGCAGTTGCAGTAAGACTCTCTAAAGAGTAAGAAGTCTGAAACCCAATTGTATGGCATTACAATCTAGCTAGGGTCTCTAGTGATATGCCACTGTTCTCCAAGACAGGGCACAATACTATGCTAAATGGAAGCAAAATGTAAAGCCAATATTAGCACAGTCCACACAAATGTGTACTGTTGACAAGTGTGCCCCCCCCACACCCATATTCACATAGAAATGCAGTAACATGTAAATTTGTAGGGTAATAGCAGCAGAGCACACATTGCCAGGGCTGTCCCAATCAACATGACAACTTGTTGCATGTCCACAATATGCAGGGGTCAATGAGCTATGCATATGTGTGGGGAATACTGTCAGGATGTGGCCAGCAACTTCTCATGGATGGTGTGTCCTACTGGCCTAGGTACAGTACTGTGGTACACAGGCCATGTTCCATGAAATTCAGTGCCGATTATTTTGCATGTCAGCTACACCTATGGTGGGAGTTGTACACACCATCCAGATGTCAGTATCCATTACTGCTGGGAAGCTGGATAGGTCATGTACAGGGGGCCACACATATGAACAGTACACAGGTTGGAGTAACCTATATAGTGCCTACCATACCTCACAACTGTACAGACCTTTTGTAGAATGTACACAGGTTTGCATCGTACCTGTGGTGTCTTTATTCTGAAATAGTGGTTGTCTGGCAAATCATTGGCAAACCACGAAAGTCTAAAGTCAGAAAATATTGATGGATTGTAGTGTCTGACTTCATACCCTATAGTAAAATGCATGCTAATGCAAAATCTGTTATTGTATCACCCTTCCAGTTTGTTAGGCCAATAGTTACAATGGTCCATATATTTAGGCCTTTTTCACCCAATTACTCATGGCTTTGTCCAGATGTCTGCCTCACATATGTAGAGAGGTATGGTGCCTAGTAGCACAGCAGTGCTTTCTGTCCCTTACAATTGCCACCCCAGGGGGGTCCACTGCCCGGCAGCCTGGGAACATATGAGTGACAGAATACACTGCCTCACTACAGATGACCTGAAGCAGTCTCACATG
>NC_056729.1:530430525-530498025 GCF_019279795.1 Protopterus annectens | reverse complement strand
TTCATGGTGCATGTGTTAACTGCATAACACTATAGTAACAATAACTATATAGATAGGGATTTTAATCTGAGTCATAACAAATGTGTGTGTGTGTGTGTGTGTGTGTGTGTGTGTGTGTGTGTGTGTGTGTGTGTGTGTGTGTGTGTGTGTGTGTGTGTGTGCGTGTGTGTGCGTGTGTGTGCGTGTGTGTGCGTGTGTGTGCGTGTGTGTGTGTGTGCGTGTGTGTGCGTGTGTGTGTGTAAGTGTTTGTAAGTGTGTATATCTGCAGGATACAGCATTTTGAGGCCTCACTCTCCTAGTACACTGCCCATTGCCATACTTTACAAGGGCTGTTGATGTTGTTCACCTTAGAAGAACTGTGGGACAGTCTTCACACTATAAGCTTTGTGGCACGTAAGATAAATGCATAACACTGTATTAGCAATAGCTAAATAGGTAGGGGTTCTAATCTCTGTCCTTGCAAATGTGTGGGTGAGAACCATATCCTTGTGTCTGAGTGAGAACTATATCCATTGTGGAGGTGGGTTTTACCTTTTTAGGCCATGGTACTCCCAGTACATGTCCCAAGGTCCACTTTACAAAGGCCACTGTTCACATCCACCATAGAGGTATCTGTTGACACTCTTCAGCCCAATAAGCCCCATGCTGCTTGCAGGAACTGTGTAACAGTATGGACTGACTAACAAGATAGGCGGGGCTGCTAATCTCAGTCCTGGCAAATGTGTCTATGAGTGTATTTGTGTGTGTAAGTGTGTACAGCTGTAAGTCTGAGTATTTTGGGTACATTCTCACCCAGTAAATCACTCATTGCCATACTTTATAAGGCCTGGTGATGTTCACCTTGGAATTACCTTGGGACTGTCTTTACCCTGTAAGCTTTGTGGTGCATGCGATAAATGCATAACACTGTATTAGCAGTAACTAGATAGGTAGGGGTTCTAATCTTAGTTCTGGTAAATATGTGTGCATATGTATAAGAACAGTATTCCGTGTGTATGTTTGAATGAGAACTATATCCATCGGGTGGCCGTGGTTTACAATTTTAGGCCATGGTACTCCCACTACATGTCCCAAGGTCCACTTTACAATGACCACTGTTCACGTCCACCATAGAGGTATTTGTGGATACTCTTTAGCCCTATAAGCCCCGTGCTGCATGCAACAGTTTTGTAACAGTATGAATAACATGATAGGCAGGGCTGCTAATGTCAGTACTGACAATTGTGTGTGCATTGGCGAATATAGCTGTCTTTGTGAGTGTGTAGACTCGTAGGTAACAGTCTAATGAGTCCTACACACCCAGTGCACACCCCATTGCCATACCTGACAAGGGTACAAGATGTTATTCACTTTACAGGTACCTTGTAACAGTCATCATGCTATTAGTTCCGTGCCACCTGTGATAACTGCATAACACTGTAGTACTATTAACTAGATGGGTAGGGGTACCAAACACAACACTGGCAACTGTGATCCTGTGCGCATGCGTGTGTGTGTGTGTGTGTGTGTGTGTGTGTGTGTGTGTGTGTGTGTGTGTGTGTGTGTGTGAGAGACTCTGTGTGGGAACAGTATTCTCTGTGTGTTTGGTTAACAGAATATCTTCTGGGGGTGTGGGTTTTATCAATCTGAGGTGTGTTCCACCCACTACAATTACCATTGTCCACGTCACAAGGTCTGCTGATTTCAATCACCATGGACTTACCTGTATACACCCCTCAGCTCTATAAGCTCTGTGGCACATGCAATAACTATTACACAGACCTGGTAAATGTGTACATATACAGCTGTACCTCAGCTCTGACACAATCAACATCTTACCACTCTGCCATATCTCTTGTTACCAATTTCTGCAGGCCCACCTCCTGCTGATGCACAGACACCTAGAACACACACAGAATACGTGTGAGACTACATTCAGTCAGCATTACTAACACCAATAATGCATTATGGCTGAAAAGGTGCACACACTCTGAAGTGTACCCATTACAATTGCAAACTGACAGCACCTTACACAGCATTACATAACTAAACTGTACGTAATTCACCCTGTGTATCATAACCATATTAGCATGTCCCTGCATTAGTGGTATGGATGACAGGGATGTGGCACAGGTATTATCATATTCACAGGGTGTTATGTGGGTTTGCCAGAGGCCTAGGCTGGGCTATACAGTTGACATCATGTGTGTATGTTTAGAGGGGTGTTCTATGACTGGGCTGTGCAGAGGTGATGTGTGTGTGTCTGGAGGTGACCTGACTGTGATGGTGATGTGTGTGTATGTATGCATACAGTTAAGCCATGTGGCTGTCCTACACAGGGATATGTTGGACATCAGTGGACCATACATGGCAGGGTGTACAGTTCACCATCTCTGGCCATGGACATGGGAACTAATCCTGCCAGGGGTCTCACTGGCACTACCAGACCCAAGGCCAGATGCAGTACTGCTTCCTGATGGTGACCTTGTGCCCATGGCCTGCTCTGCTGTGGTGTGGACAGCACCCCCCCTTCAATAGGGCTGGTGGTACTGCGACTACAGGAGTATGAAGGTGCATGGCCCTGTAGACTCTTCGCTGATGTTGGTGCTGACCTACATCCACATGGCCAATGCCCATCTCCCACCACACATTCTAGCACAGACATGCTATGGCCAAGGATTGCCAAGGTCTTACCCCACCATCTATTCATGACCTCAGTAATTTGATGTGTGGCCTCAACAAGGTCATGTATGTTGCCACATAAGCCAGGAAGAGTTGCATCCAAGACCCTGAGTATTTGTCTGGTGTTGCATTCACTATGTGCCTGTGCATCCATGACAGCCCAAAACATGCATCTGGTGACACCTGCTGTAGCACTTGTGACAGCGCTTGATGGGCAGCAGTCCTCCTTCAAGCACCCCTGTCCATCCATCTGTGTGGGACCTTGCCTGCTCTCTGGATTTGGCTAGTGGCAACACTCACACTTGCCATAGTCACCACATGAGCCTGTTCCATGCCACTGCCTGCCGACTGTCCATTATCTGTGTCTGCTGCAGTTGGGGTATGTGTGGGCATTGTGACTGTGTGTGAGGACATTGTGAATGACTGTGGGATGCCAACTGATGGCACAGATTCAGCCCCTGACAACCCCACCTGTGCCCACTATGACAGCCATCATTTTCAGAGTCTGCAGAGACACTGATATCAGATTCTGAGCAGGAAGGACCATGCCCACCATGTCCACCTGTGGGAGGAAGACAACATATGTAAATTAATACCTGCACTATAAGGTTTGCTGGTACACACACAAACACACACACACACACACACACACACACACACACACACACACACACACACACACACACACAAAACACACACACACATACACATACACACACAGGTTAGGTGGCACAAAGGCATTACACAGACCTCACAATAGCCAGCTGGTGACATTCACAACACAGTCAGACCACAACATGCACACTCTGGACAGGCCCTCAACATCATGCAGTGCAGCCTTTTCCACTTAATGTTACTACTAATATACACTTCTGGGATATGTGAGTAGTGTTAGTAGGTATTGGGCCTTAACCTAGTACACAATGCAGCCATGTACACATTATTGCTGTTCACCTGTATAGCACAGTGCCAACTCCTACAGTACATACCTCTCAACTGTACAGAGTTTCGCTGAATGTCTAGATGTGCGGCTCATATTTTTGGTCTGTTCCTCATAAATCCTGTGTTTGTCTGACACATTACTGGGATGATCTGAGGACTGGCATCACTAATTAATGACATGGTTTGAGTTTCACACTTCAACATCTGCAGTACATGTATGTTAAAACAAAACCAGTTACACTAACCACCTTCTAAGCTTACAGTGGCTATAATAAGTGTACACACCCCTGTTAACATGCCATTTTTTTCTGATATATAACATGAGACCGCAGAAATCATGTCATGACATTTCCCACCTTTAATTTAACTTATAATCTGTGCAATCTAATTGAAGAACAAACACATCGGTAAGTGGTAACATATAGAAGGTGAAATATGTACAATAGGCTGGTTGCATGAGTGTGCACACCCTTAAACTAATACTTTGTTAAAGCACCTTTTGATTTAATAACAGCAGTCAGTCCTCTTGGGAAGGTGTCTATCAGCATGGCACATCTCGACTTAGCAATATTTGCACACTCCCCCTTGCAGAAGCCCTCCAACTCTGTCAGATTGTGAGGGCATCTCTTGTGCACAGCCCTTTTCAGGGCACCCCACAGATTTTCTATTGGATGTAGGTGTGGACTGTGGCTAGGCCATTCCAAAACATTGATTGTCTTCTGGTGAAGCCATTTATTTTTGGTGTGGATGTTTGGTTTGGGTCATTGTCATGTGGAAAGGTGTAATTCCTCTTCATCTACAGCTTTCTAGCAGACACATGAAGATTTTGGGCCAAAAGGGACTGGTATTTGGAACTGCTCGTAATCCCCTCCACCTTGGCTAAAGGCCCACGTCCAGCTTATGAACATCAACCCCTAAGCAGAACACTGACATCACCATCCTTCACCATGGGAATGGTGTTGTTTTGGTAATGCACAGTGTTACTATTGTGCCAAAAAAACTTTTGGAATTGTGGCCAAAAAGTGCAACCTTGGTCTCATTACACCATAGCACTTTTTCCACATGCTTTTGGGAGACCTGCTGTATTGTTCTTGAGAATTTTGCCAGACCTGGATGTTGTTCTGTGTGAGAAAAGGCTTCCATAGTCCAACCGTACCCCATAGGCCAGATGTGGACAATACGGGGATTGTTTTTTGTCACATGTAATACACAACCAGCACTTGCCAGAGATTCCTGCAACTCCTTTAGTGTTGCTGTAGGTCTCCTGGCAGCCTCCCTGACCAGTTTGGGTCTTGTCTATTCAACATATTTGGAGGGATGCCCACTTCTTTGCAATGTCACTGTTACCCCATATTTTCACCACTTTTTGATGACTCTCTGCACTGTGTTTCATGGTATATGCAATTCTGTGGAAATGTTTTTGTACCCTTCTCCGGGCTGATATGTTTCAAAAATTAGATCCCTTTGCTGCTTCTTAAGCTCTATGTGAACCATGGCTGTTGCTGTAGCAGGCAACTGAGTAAATGTCTGGAAAATCCTGGTATGACAGCTTACTGTTATTTGCTGTTAATCAAGGAGTCTGTGTAATTGATGGCAGGTATGTACCCAAGAAAACGTAATGTTGTAATTATATCGAAAGCTGCTTTAACACAGTATTAGCTTCAGCCTGTGCACACTTATGCATCTAGCTTCTTGTACGTTTTTCATTTGTCATAATTGTTCCTCTAACAGACTTGTTTGTTTTAAATTTGAATTGTACATGTTATAGGTCACATGAAAGGTTGGAAGAATTCAGAAATGTTTTATTGTGCTGTCATTTTTCTATATCACAAATACCTGTCATTTTAACAGGTTAGTGTACACCAATCACATGCATTGTATAACACTAATTTATAAAATATGTCCCTAGTTTTGGCCCTTTGCCCCCCCCCCCATTTTGTCAGTCTCTGCCCAGATTTCTTGCAATGACAGGTTGTGAGGTATGCTACAGATATGTTACATCTCCTGCAACTAGGCCCCTGTGATGACCACTGTGATGCAATGCAGTTAACCCCACCACATGTGAACATGCAGATATCGCAATGTGGCTGAAAGTAACAGTTGCCTGGGGAACTGGTGAGCCACAACAGGACAATCCCATACTCACCGGCTTCAGGCTGTTGTCCCACATCCAGACCAGAGGTACCTATGTAACTGTGGGGGAGAGGTATAGTCAACAGACTCACATTTGGCATTGGTACAAAACGAAAGCTGTGATAGTACACAATTTGCTGTCCTTCACCATAGATATGCACTTGTGTGCATTACTAAACCCCACCCACAAATGCAGTTTGACCTCACATATGCATCTAGATACTCTACAGAAGCCAGTATGACTGCTACATGATTCAATTGATGTGTACTGTGGCCTTACCTGGACACTCCTCTCCTGTTGCCTGGGTGCCATCCACCTCCATAACTTGTGTTTCTTGTGTTAGCTAGTGTGTGGGGACTACCCCATGGTTGGCAAAAAGCTCCTCTGTTGCCATACGTGGGGCCTGTGTGGCAGGACCACCACCTGTAGTGTTATGGTCCCTGGCCATGGCAACAGCCCTTTGCAGGACACAATGTATCAGGTCAGTCGCATGATGCCTGACGGCTATGGTGGTCAGTGTTGTTCACCCTGTGGACAAGCTCATCCCAAAATCAGTTCACTCTTACAGATCCCATTGGCTGCGGCCAACATCACCCCATGGTGCTGGATGATAAGGTTAGTAATAGCCTCATTTTCGGCTACAGAGTACTTGGACTGATGGATATGGGGCATGTCACCTTGAAGACATAAACAGGGAAACACATTACAGGACCTCATACACTGGTAAACATTCTTTACAGAATCTAAACATCAACATTGTTTATTATTGACCACCACATACGACCACATCATACCCTTGTCACCTATCAGGACAGTATGAAGTTGCATTGCACTCCTACTCCTGATGTGTCATGTTCCCCCCAATGAGAGCCAGTAAATTGCATAATCCACCATTCATCTTTCACCTTTGTGTAGAGTGATGACAGTGGCCATCTTCCTTGCAGATGGGATGTCAATGGTGCTCAGGCTTTGCTTGAGTAGTGTATAATGGAGCTGGAAGCATATGCCTGAGTTCATGTAGGATGCAGACAGGGAAGTTATCAGGTCCCATGGAGACTTATTTTGTTGCCTTTGAGTAGGCATTATGTACCTGCTTTCTGATTATGAGAGGAGGAGTGTGGATGCAGTGCATTTCCACCTATACTGATGATGGGACGGGGGGTGATGTTTTCCCTTAACCTGTCTGCAGCAGAATGGTCATAGCTATGCTGTGTGTGTATGTGGTGTGATTAACCACCAGTACAGGGTGGGTTGGGTTGTTGCCTCTGAGATGGAAGACATATATGAAGACAGACTTGGGATGGGCCTTGGTGGATGTGTCCAATTTGTACTCATAGTTAGCCTTACAGTGACACACCTGTGACCTTATATGCTTGTTCAGACAAAGCTTGACCTGCTTCCAAGTTGGTGCCTGTTCCTAATTGTCCTTGAACAGCCAATCTAGCAACTGATTATGTGGTTTGTGTATTGCTGCTGTCCACCAAAGGGGATTACTCTACCTTGGTGGAGGCAGGTTTTACAAGTCAGGTATTGCTGAGTCCATACAGCTATGTAGGTGCTTATATAGCTGTTTGTTGTAGGCATGGACACAAGGTCATGACATAGTTGGACACCTCTCCAATTTCAACCAGATAATCATGCTTATTCTAGTACCTATGTCTGTGTCAGGGCAATGCAACAACCAGTAGCTGTGGAAATCTATGTCTGTTGGATGCACTGAAACTAAGATTGCACATATGTACAATGTGTATAGCTTATTTACCTGACAGTTTGCATCTCATGTCTGTTGGTTTGTGGCTTCCAGCTACACCTACCCATACATAAATGTGCACAGGTAATACCTGATATACATTTCTGTTCTATGTCATTATGGCACATTGTATTTACACTCTTCCTGCTCAGTCATACATCTCAACCTGTTAGAGCAGGACATCTGGAGGATGGCACACATACATGGGGGAAAATTGGCCAAAGTTATTGATACTTTGTTAATACTGCTGTAACACACTTAAGTCAGTTGATAGCACAGTAGGCTTTGCATTCAAAGAAATACCATGAAGGATGTCTGACACTCACATGTATGCTATTATATTCTAATGTCAGTCTTCACAGATTTTCCAATGATTTGCAGGACATACAACTTTTATGAATAAATGACTACAAATGTGAGGCACACATATGGTCAGTATGCATAACACTGGACAGTTGAATGGTATGATCTCAGTATATCACATGCAGTTCAAGACATGCATCTACGACAGTAGTTTAGTATGCACATACCCTGTATAGGTCTCTCAGATTTGTAAGACAAATGTTTATCATACCTGTATTCAGAAGTAACATATGGATATCTGCTACATCCCAGTAGCTGGCCTAGAAGTGTTACAGTCAGTATTGTTCAACAGACACTCAAGTAGTAGACATATGTGAGCCATTCCTTCCTGTGGTGACTCAGGGATCTGATCTGTGATCTATGTCACTGCAGGCAGACCCAGATGCTATGGCTATAGGTGCTGATCAGCAATATATCAGTACAGCAAGTCTTGTTTTGACATATTTTTTAAACTTCCTATTTCCCATTATTATATACCCCCTACAGCATCCATTACATGCTTACTTGTTTGACATACCTTTTTTTCCCCTAAGTGTAGTTTCTGAGTCCTTTTATTTTATTCATGGTATGTGTGTGTGTGTGTGTGTGTGTGTGTGTGTGTGTGTGTGTGTGTGTGTGTGTGTGTGTGTGTGTGTGTGTGTGTGTGTGTGTGTCTCTCTCTCTCTCTCTCTCTCTCTCAGATGTAAAGTATACCATTGGTTTTGCATAGGCAGCAGCTTGCCTTTTGTAGGTCATGCTCATGAGCAGCTGATGGCCTGTGCACCAATTGGCGTCCCCTACTTGATAATTGCATGCAGAACAGCTGTGTTATTATTCCTATAGCCAATGGCATGGCAACACACTCCTATAATTGAGTACTTCATGTGAACATTGCCCCTTTTCCTTGCCTGTGAGGGGGACTTCATGGAGGTGTGTGAACAACAGTAACAGAGAGGGTAGTTGGAAATACCTCTTACAACTAAAACTGTGGTGACAGCCCAACAAAATTGGGGAGAAAGTTCCAGACTTGGGGAAAGAATGTAAGTATTGCTCTTATACTGTTGGATTAATGCTAGTTTAACATGGTTTGTGTGGACATGGATTTCCTGCATGATTTTACATCTGACAGTGTTATGTGGTTGACATAACTCTCAACTGTAGGGCTATCTGCAGAATGGCCAGAGGTTTGACTTTTATGTTTGGTCTGTTCTTCAGACGGTTTTTGTCTTTAGCAAATCAGTATCATACTCTGGGCATTGCAGTCAGTACATGCTATCATCCATTTCTGTTTCTGACTTCATATCCCTCAAAAAAGATATGTTACAACAAATCTGTTACACAACAAACTTTCTCAGTTTATAACAGCAATATTTCAAATATGCCACTGTTTTGGGTCCTCTGCTCCCCAATTATGTCAGTCTTTGTCCAGATGTCATGCAGTAAGAGGTTGATAGGTATGGTATATCATTATTTAGTGCCTTCATTCCTGATATCATCCCAGTGATGTATCAGAATGCCAGACATGTTATGAGGAAGATGCCATATATATGAGGACAAAGCCTGGACATTCTGTGGGACTCTGTACAGTTGAGAGGTCTGTGTATTTCTGGCAATTGTTGACAGACTGTCAGGATTGTGTAGCAATATAGTGTGTAAATTTTAGTTGGCCTGTGTAGGGAGGGGGTAGATGTAAGTGTCATGGCCCCCTTTTTATCTGACTGTGCATGCTGCTCCAGTTTCTGGGGGTCTATCAGCTGTATATGTTTGTAGGGGTAGACTGAGACATGTCCTGTACCATGGTCAGGATTCATACTACACTGTGAATTGGGGCAGTATATGTAGGGGTAGTGTGTTTGTGGCAAACATGATGTTTTTGTTCACACAGTCGTTATACTCTACTGTTCATTTGGCTTACTGGTATGTCACTGTGACTGTGGGGAAATTGGTTTTGGGTATGCAATTTCATACTGGTGTCTGTTTTTCAGTACTGTTACATCCCTGTAGTGTCTGATATATTTTCAAATACATGTGTAATTCCCCATAGCGGATTTCGGGTAGTGTTGTGTCAGTCAGACTGTAGTTTGGACGGTGCTTGGTGACATGCTTAGAAGCTCAGTGTAGTTTCCCTTATGTCATGTTATGTCCAGATATTCATAGGATATACAGTTGTCTGGCCCCCATAAGTGTTTTGTATTTCTGACAAATTAGTGGGATGATGTGAGAATTTAAATTACTAACTAATGAGAAGCAATTGAGTGTTGGACTTGTGCTATTTCAGTCAATAAATGTGGTAGAACAGACAGTGTTACTGCAGCAAATGTGTCAGCTTATCTACTCCAGTATTTCAGATATGCCCCTATTTTCATGGCTTTCTCCCCCTACTTTGTCAGGCTTGGTCCAGATTCATTATACTAAGGGGTTCTGAGCATACCTCTCAACTGGCCGGATTATTGCAGAATGTTCAGGTTTATTGCTCATATTTTTGGTCTGTTCCACAAATTATTTTTATTTCTCTGGTAAATCACTGTGATAATCTGAGGATTTCTGTCAGTAAATGATCACATACATTTGAGTTTCAGACCTCACATCCTTCAGAACATGTATGCTGAAGCAAACCCTGTTACTCTAGCAACTTTCTACATTTATAAGAGCAATATTTAAAATAGGTCCCTAGTTTTGGCCCATTGTCTCCCCATTTTGACAGCCTTTGCCCAGATTTCTAGGTGAAGGCTGCCAGCCTAGCCAGATAGAATTTTGCAGATAATTCTGTCATTTGTAAATATTAATGTAAGGCACAGGCTTGTACTCTTAAATGTGAAAAGACTGCATTGGATATTGAACTGTAAAAATGTAACAACAGTGCACTCTGCTGTATGAAAGCTAAGTCAAGCATTTCATGACTGTCTTTGATGTTAAAATTTGGAGCTGATATGTCTAGAGGGAGGCATCCTGCCTATTATTTTAAGACCAGAGATAATGGCTAGAATTTGCATGGTAAATGTCCTTTATTGCTCTGGTTTCACACCAGGTGTAAAGAAGGTAATTGTTATTTCTGTTAGCTTGGGAACACCAGAGAAATGTGAAGAATGATGTCATATGAAGCAGCTTTGCATTATCAATTTAAAGAGAGAGGATCAGAGCACTCAGAGCATTTTGTCTTGAGAACATCCAACTCACCACTCTGCCTGTATGTAAGTAGGATCTTAGACATTAGTGTTTCTCTTAGATATAGCTAGGAAATTGGAAGATTAAACTAGTTTGTTCTTCTGTGATGTCAGAAATTTTCTACGGTATTATTTTAAGTATTTCTCTGTGATCTCTGAACTCTTGACTAGCACTGTGTAGTAAGAAGTATTGTCTTGTGTTTTTATTATTTATTATTAAATATTTTTAAACCTTTAACTGTAACAATTCACTCTAATAAGCCTTGACTGTTCAGTCACACTTACCATTTGGATAATAATATTGCACAGTAATAATTGGACACCCTTCATAAGGGCCTTGGAGTAGCTGATAAATATTAGTGGGTGGTGGCAGTGAGTTCTACCGTATAGTCTGGAAAAAAGGGGCACAGCTGGAGAACCTGTACCAGCCTTCCCTAGGAGTGTCTGTGTGGTTGTATAAACTTATATCTCAAAGTGTGTGTGTGTCAGCTACTTGGGCAGGGACACAAAGCACTGGGATCCTATAGTTGTGCCAGTGGGGAGTCTTATTGGGGACCTGGAGAGAAAGGGATAAACCAGACCCAGACTGACTGTGATCTCTGTGTGCTCTTAAGGGAAATTGTACTTTACTGTGTGTGTATATTTATTATCCTTTCCCTATATGGATGCCCCCTCACTGGTGTTAGTGGTGAGGATTGAGGCTCCTTGATTACTGGGCCAGTGCACGGGTGTCTCACACACACACACACACACACACACACACATATATATATATATATATATATATATATATGGATTTACTTCAGCAGATCGAACTTTTACAAGTTCGAACTACATATGGCCGAGACCATATGTTTACTCATAAAAGTTCAAACACTGAAGTAAAAACAAATAAAACAACAAAACACAAAACTAAATGTCTATAGCAGGGGGGCACCCCCACACCCCCCTTACTTAAATATACCAACTCTGAGATTGCACTACATTGCGGAAATGGGAAATCTTCCCTTTCTGCACTGTATGGAGATCTCTATTCAGTCCGATCGAACTTTTACAAGATTGAACATATGGTCTCAGCCATATGTGGTTCGAACTTGCAAACATTTGATCTACTGAAGGGGACCCTTATATAATTAATATATATATATATATATATATATATATATATATATATATATATATATATATATATATATATATATATATATATATATATATATATATATATATACAGATACATGTACATACATATATATATATATATATATATATGTGTGTGTGTGTGTGTGTGTGTGTGTGTATGTGGGTAAAACATTATGGAAAAGAAGCTAGGGATGTGCAGAGCAGATGTAGGAAAGGACCATAGCTCTACATTTCTTCAGCAGCAACAGCTGTGAATTACATGTATAAAATTTGGAATTTACAGCCTCACACCCCACAGGGAGGGGTATTGGTGACAGACATTTGCAGAGTAATTAGAGAGTTGATTGATTAATTTCACTGTACATGGGGGCAACATGTAGAGCTATTTAATGTATGCTGTCACAGCGACATTTGCTGTGAAGAATCTGTATACCTTCTAAATGTCTACAACAACATACCAGAATAAACACAACAGGTTTTTGTGGGTAGTTTTATTGCACATCAATATTAGTCTGTCAAACATTTTTATGTATTTAGTTCACACAGAAACAGTATACCAACTAGCAGTAAGCATTATACTCCTTCTTAGCTATTTGAACAATATACTGCAATAGAGTTGTACTCACCAGCCTGTCAGCGCATCCTCAGGAGTCTGCCACCATGGGCTTTGATGTTCATAGCCCTCTCTAAAGCAGCTGTAGGGGGGAGAAGCAAACATTATGCATATCTGTCTATCACATTTTCAGGCTAGTATTTGCTACAAACTGCTTGATAGCGACACTTATTCACTAATGGAGCATTCTTTGCCCTTGTATCTTGGATCCACTGGGCCAAGAGTGCCCCCTTCCTCAGCTTTAGGTCAGCATAGTGGTGTTGCACCTGCTCACCAGTCTGGGGGATGCCAGTAGCACTGGTGAGGTCATGTTCGAGATGGTCCCAGGCCTCCGTTTTGTATTGTGAGCCCTGGTACTGGCCCTGCAGCAGTCACTCGTCATGGTTTTTGACAAGGAGTCCAGCCATGACCCTGGACACCTAAATGCTCCAGCACTGTGCCAGAAAGCACGCTCCCTCTCCAACACCAGACATGTTCCTGCAGAGATCAAACTAAAGAGGATATGGCTGTAGTCCTGCCTGCACAGTTTAAATAAGGTCATATTCCCTCTCTTTGCCATCATTGGACTATTTCAAAAATGCTGAGCACAGCTTAGCAACACGCAAACCCGCTAAGCTGGGTTGAACAGTGCTTAAAGGGGTAATTGCTGAGCACTGGTTAATAGTGCACAAATCCACTTAGCTCACCTACCTGCTGCTTAGCAATCATGTGTAAGTGATGCTTAAACCTGGCAAGAATAGCTGGACATTGCTGATCATTGCTCACTTTTCATTTTAAAAAAATATCAGGATAATGGCTTCATTTAGTAGGTGTATATGATTTACTTTACATGACATCCCTCTATGTGCTTTCATTACATTAGCAAGGGGTGTCACTATACTGTATGGGACACTTGTGTATACATGGGTGATTTCACATGTTGCATGCACTCACACTTTCATTTTACACTAGATTCACTACCCTGATTGACAAAAAACAGTTACTACATACTTTAAGTTTAAAAAAATTATTTTAAGACTGCTTTCCCATATAAAAACAGCTTGCTTATCTTGGCACATGAACTATGAATGCCTGTATGTAAAGCCAGGACTCTAACCACTACACTATCTCAATACAGGAATTTCAGCTGTATATTTCTATTTATCTCCTATGGGATGTTTAAGCAATGCTAAGAGGAGAGCCATAACACACACACCCACTTAGCTATACTTAAACACTCCTTAGCATGTAAAAAAAAGATTTATTACATTATTATTATATTATTACATTATATAGTGAGTACTGTGGTTTTCTGGCAAGTTATTGAGGACCTCAGTCAGAAAACAATGGCATACATTTGACTTTCAAGCTTCTGTCCTTCAGAAATTTATGCTAATACATATCCTGTTTTCTATCAACTTTCTAAGCTTGTGAAGGCAATATTTAAGTAGCATCCCTATTTTTAGTGCTTCTTCCCCCCATTATTTGTGCCTTTATCCACATAGACTGCTGTCAGGGAATAATGGCATGCATTTAACTTTCAGATTTCTATCCTTCGGATATTTATTCTAATGCATGACGTGTTTTCTATCAACTTTCAAAGTTTGTGAGGGCAATATTTAAGAGGTGTCCCTTTTTAGGGCTTTGCCCCTCCATTGTTTGTGCCTTTGTCCATATTTCCTGCTTTAGCAGGTTGCAAGGTGTTGTATGGCACTTTTACATTGCAGGGGGTGCGTCACAGAACCTGTCACACACCCCCTGCATTGCTTGCCTGCACCCGTATGTATTTCAGTTTCCACGGACACTGAAATACACATATGTATTTCATTTCGGTGTCTGCGGACACTAAAATACTGGCATAACATTAAATTCTCTAATATTATGCCGCATCTTGTTTAGAAAGTGCCGTACGGCACTTTCTGAGTGCAAGTGGCGTGTTAGTAGTCCATGCACTACTTGAACACACCCCCTGCACTCATTCATGCTTCATGTCCATTTAGCCTTAACAGCAGCTCATTTTCATGAATGTGTAAGGCACACTGCTGTGGCTACATGGACACAAACCACTCAATGCAGGAATAGCACTATTCCTGTATGGAGTTTTTTGAATCCAGGGGATAGTCTTTCCATAAATATAATGTACTATCATGTACTCCAACTAAACTAAACTTTCACAAATAAAGTATCATATCTTGGAAACTTTGCAACCTAGACAGATTGTTAGAACACTTTTGTTAACCTGACATAACCTGTCACAAGACAGCAAGAAATTATTCTGAGTGCATATTTTTGACATATTTACAGAAATATGAACACATATGCTTGATGGTATAATCAAAAAATAAATAATATTGAATATCTCTCAAGATGTGCGATTTAAGAGTAGAAATAGCAATGACAGTTTTTTTCAATAACATCGAAAGTTTCACCTGATGCATTTCAATCGTAAGTCACATTTTTTAAAATATTAAGTACATATGGAAATCATGCTTATTTTCCTAATTACCAAAAAAAGTGATGTATCTTCACTATAGTATGATATAAATGGACAATGACATGATTGTTTTGTCTCACAGTATGACATTTCATACCATAACCTTCAATATCATGTAAGTCTCTCAGTTACTAAAATATGAAAATAAATATGAAAAATATGAATAATAAGTGGAAAACAGTGATCAATTTCTCTACTGCAGGACATCCTAAATTAATAATTTCAGTGTAATTTTGTTATTGTTCTTTGCCATTTCCAATGATACCTGTTATTAGGTGGTAAGTTAATTAGTTACTTAGTTAAAAAAAGCCAGACAAAAATAAAGGTCTAGATGCCATAAGGCACCATGGGTGTGAACTGGAAGTAAACAATAAAGGCATTACAGGCAAAGGAAAATTTGTAACCATCACGTTAATATACAGGTGTGTTCACAAAAGTCTTAGGTTCATAGGTTCATAGGTAAGTACTAGGCTATCTGCCCAAGGGCATTTATAAGCCTAGCCAGAATGTGTTGGCTTTTGCCACCCCCTTAGATTAGTTCCCTGTGCCTCTGTCTAGCAGAGCCATCAGTTCCCTACGCCACTGTCCAGCAGAGCCATTAGTTCCCTGCACCACTGTCCAGCAGAGCCAGTGCAGTGATCCCCGGAGTAAATTTTCTGTTTCCCATCCACCCGTCAAGGTTTCTCTTGAAGGGTGTTAGTGAGGGGCTCTGCCTAATGTATATTGGAATCCTGTTCCAAAACATGGGGAGTCTCTGGGATAGGAATATATCCCTCCAGCATGTCCTATTTATCGTTGTGGTGAGGTTTATATCTCTAGAGCGTGTGGCTCTGTGGGATTTGTTTTTTTTTTTTTTTTTAGGTGGAGCATGTCCATCAATTCTGGGTTGGACATGGCCTTGTATGTCAGGCAGAGATCACCTCTGAGTAAGCGGTATGCAGCTGAGTACAGCTGGAGTTTCTTGAGTCGGGCTGCATAGGGCCTCTGTTTGAGGCCAGTAATCCTCTTGGTGAGGTACTTTTGTGGCCTTTTCAGCTGTTGCAGGTGTCTTGTAAGGTACATCCCAAATGGGGCGTTGTATTCTATGATGTGTCTAATGAGTGATGAGTAGAGAGGCACAATAACCTCTTTTGTTCTAGATGCGAACCCTTTTGTGATTAGGTGGGCCACATAGAAGGATTTTCTAACCACCTTGGCAATATGATTATCAAAGGAGAGATTACTATCTACTTGGGTCCCCAGATCCCTTATTACATTTTCTGTATTTGGGGGACTACCACCTATGTGGTAGGTCGTGGGTATTTTGTTTTTTCCAAATGGGATGACTATGCATGTGGATATCCAGAGTGATTAGTCTATGGTCTGATCTAACCAGCGAGGGGCTGACCTCTGGTGTGGAACACCGGTTGCCCATGTTGGTGATGACCAGGTCCAATATGTTGTTCCCTCTGGTGGGGGTGTTGACCAGTTGATCTAGGGCATTCTAGTTTATAAATTTTAGGAAGCGTTGGGCAAGGGGGTTAGTACTTGAGTAGTTCTCCCAGTTTATGTTTGGGTAATTGAAATCACCCAGTATTAAGGTGTTTGGTAGGACCTTCATATTTCCCAGTGTCTCCAGAAATGCGGAATGGGGGTCCTGAGCCATGGTGGGTGATCTGTAGCAAGCTACAATTTGGATTGCAGTTTTGCCCATTGTTAGTTGCACATGGATGATCTCTGATGCATTGTGCTTAATTCCAACTGAAAACACATACACTGTAAAAAGTGAAGAAAAAATAAAGTGCAAGTCTATTAACAATTTACATAAAGTAAAACAGAAATCAGAGCACAAAACTGTAACTGTATGCAGTATCACAGAATAAGGAACAATATTTTACTATGGACTTCCAAGTCATCCAGTTATAATAACAAACTAAATGGAGTAAAAATCTCATAAACCAAGCAATCATTACTTTTACTGCTTTACTTTTAATCTGACCAGTCAAGCTTCAGTCCTCCCACCCATCCCCCCAAAATATCTCCAGATTAGTAGGGGGTGGAATACAGAGGATGAATTAAAAACATTAAAGCAATGAGTTGTGTTAATACTATGAAATCTTGTTAACATTTGAACTTTAACAGGGAAGAAAGAGAATTGTTGGAGGGTCATGTGGATATACAGACAATCTTGTGGGAACAAAGTTGAGAATGGTCAGTATATAGGCTAAGGTGCCCTAGCCCCATTACATTGAGGGATAAAGCCCTGGCTTTGCCCCAGAACACCCATGTTTATCTAGCAGCATGGGCACTAGAGAGACCAGACAGGGGACAATGTCACTGAGAATCAACATCAGCGCAGCCATTCTGGGGAGATGGAAGCTGCCCAGACATACTGCAATAATAGCATTAAGAGTCAGGCAAGCTCAGTGTCATAAATGGTAAACTACTCTATTGGGAGATTGCTCATCCTCAGAAGCATGCATGCACCTTCTAAAGTCAGCCATTGCGGAGCTCACAAGGCTGTGTCAGCAGGTGATGGGAGTTAGGGTACACCCCACAACAGTAGTATGACACTGAGCCAGCATCCTCACTGGACCCAGATATGGGACAGGTTGAGCCTGGGTGAGGCTAAGGCAGGTCCAGCAGATTTGGTGAATGAAGAGAACATCTGTTAGCAGCTGGTGGTCAGCTGTTGAAAGGGAGGAAGGAAAAAATATAAGCTAAGGGGCTGAGCAAAGAGGGCCATTAATGAGTGATACTGTTGAGGAACTTTCCTAGTACAACAACATTAATTTTTACACATTGTCTAGTATATGTTTTTTATTGAAGGTTTTATTATGAAGTTTTATTAAGTTTCATTATGAATTGTGCACCTTTTATGTACTATGAATGGAAGTATTGTTTTAGCACAATGCACTTCTAAGGTTAACAGTCAATACAAAATTACTTAATTGGCTGACCAGTGAAATATGATTTTGGAGTATTTAAAATGGGTAAAGCTTTTCGTGGTTGATTCTGATGTAGTCTCCTGAGGGGAGATGGAAGTGCTTAATCCAGATGTTTTTACAATTCACGTTGTGTTTTTTGTTCAATAAATCGTTTTTTTATGTGAGTTTCAACGTGCGTTCATTCATCGAAGTGCCTTTGAATCTACTTGTTCTTCTGAAAAGGGGAACAGCAGGAGGGACAGCCTTTATTGGAGCTGACACTGTGGAATTTGTATTTGTGCTTTGTGCTCTGTGCACTTGTGGTTCGTGATTAAGTCTGCAAGTCTACATTTTTTTTATTTCAGGACTCACACTAACGTGTCTCAGAATTACAGATGATTACCATGAAGGACTTTGGAGAAATAACTTTACTAGTATAGTAGGCACTAATTATTTTATTTCATTCATAGTCACATAAAACTAGAGCAGGCAAGTAATGGGAGTAAGGCAAGAAACAATCTTGAATGATCAACCAGTCCACTGCACACACAAACACACACACACACACACACACACACACACACACACACACACACACACACACACACACACACACACACACACAAACACAGAGTTAAATGCCCACTGTGCATTATCATCTAGGCAGAATTAGGGCACATCTGTGGTTCATCTACCTTCTTCTGAGTAAAATGTGGGAGGAAACCACAACCCTAAAAAAAAAAAACATGTGGACACACAGAATAGACCTACAAGACTCTTTCAAGAAGGTACTACACTCAGGAACTGAATGACAGAAGCACTTCATGAGAGAAAGCAATTTTAACTGGCTCACTGTTGTGTACCTTAAATGTATAATTTTATAAAAAACTGAATGATGTACATGCTAAAATAAAAAAAGAATGGACTGTCTAAATGTAAGGTTATACAATAAGTCCTGGATAATAAAACATTTAAAATACTGACTATATCTAATCATTATAGTTTGTATTTTATGCTAAAATCCAAAACAGGTAAAACATAAATGTCTTACATCAAGATAAAATTTAAAAATTATTGCAAGGGGAGTAGTTGAGCTGAGTAGAGGGATGAGCAGGTTATAACAGAAAAGTAAATGGATTTTAATTATGTATGGAGAAATAGACAAAAAAGCTTTAATCAGCATAAGGGAAGGAAATTTATTTAACATTTGTTTACTGGGAAAGTCTGACTGGGACAGAACCCATTTTTAACAGAGGCTCAGGGAGAAATGATCTGAGCGCATGTCTTTGGAATGTGGGAGGAAACTTGAGCAACCAGAGGAAACCCACGCAAATGCAGAAAGGACATGCAGACTCTGCACAGAAGGTTACCCCACCCAAGAACCTCCTACTGTGAGGTGGCAACACTAACCCCTGCACCACTGCACTGCCCTAATGGAGGAGTGATAATTACCAAAACAGAGAGATTACATGCTTGTATAGTGAAAACTTCATTTGTGAAGAAGTTTTGCTAGTTGACACAAGAAGCAGAGGTCGTGCACTAAAAATATTAATTGGAAGAAAAGATGCTGTTTGACTAGACTTACACTTATAATTACTTTGCTTAGATTTGCAAAATATGCTGTCTAGTTCACAAAAATTTAAGCAACTGGCCCTGCCTTGTCTCATAGAGGAATAACCCCTGATAATGACCCAGACCGCATGACTTCATTTACAGGCTTTGGTGCTGGAGTAGCTGGGTGGGGGAGTGTAGGAATAAGAGGGCAATGCCGGCTTGCTCATCCCCGGAGAGAGAAGTGGTCAAACTCATTGCAGTGCTGACCCACCAGGATGGTTGAGGTCTGGGCATATAGCATTATGGTACAGAGTGATAATTATGCTGCCCATTATTCAGGGAGACTGGCCATCTATACATCTGTCTAGTAAGCATAGCTGCCATAGGGGGAGAGCTAGGTTGAGAGTAGGGTCTTCACATGAATGATGGCCTACTTTTGCCTCTGAGGGCAAAGAATGAGCTCATAGGATACTTGGTTCAGTAAAGGAACAGATGGACTTTAGGGCTCTCACCCTGACTAGGAAATGCATGGTTTTGGCCCTTGCCCTAAGGTGGAACAAACTGATCAGTTAGGTGCCAGAGGGAAGAAATGAAGCAATGGGTGTGAAAACAAAAATAAGCAGCTGGATATATAGAAGGTTTTGATGGCTTGAATAATCAGGTATTGCAGGAAATGTTAACTAAAACATATGCCTCTTTAGCACATTTAACTGGTGTGTTATCGAAGGGGCAAATATTCTTATATATGGAAACATGATTCTTCAGCCCCAGTTTACAAAATAATTAGTTGCAGGGTGGCTACAGAAACTGTGAGATAATTAGCATATTCATTTCTGTTTCGAGGGAAAGAGAAAAATGGATCAAGGATCTTCTGTAATCTTTGCCAGTATTGGTATACCAAAACATTTTCCTTTGTAATCCCTCTCATCAGACCATTGTGAGAAGATAGTCTATCCCCTCCCACTCCAAAGAGGTTCTACAGGCCACCAGTCCCACTACATCACTTTTACCAGGGTGATCTCAATACATATGCTGAGAGGCAGACATTCAACCACTTTTGACCCAGAATGAGTAGTACTGACCAATTGAGGTTTAGCTGACTGCTGCCGCTGCTCCACCCTCTGTCACAACTGTACCTGCAGATCGATGAGGAAAAAGAAGACATTAGTATACTGACATATAGTTCACATACAAATGCAGTTACATAGTGGAGAGGAACACATGGCATGTACACACTGCTGCAGAAAAAGTTGCTCCTGGTGTCTGTGACATCCTGCCATATTCAGCTGTCATCCTAGGCTGCTATATAACAAAGTATAGGTTCATCAGTACACAGCTACACCACATATCAAAAGAGGAAGTGGAAAAATTGAAAACAAAAATGGTTACAGTACATGTTCTTCTCTCACTCTCTCTCTTTTACTCTGGCTCTCTTAAACTCTTCCTCCTGTTGCTGATATAAGTCAGGGCAGGGTTACACAGCCACAGGTCACTCTACTACTGCTGACACTGCTCACTACGATGGATGATTGCAGTGGCATCATTCACCATACCTGCAAAATGATACTAGGCCTTCACCTTCCACAATAATGCCCTAGCAAGTACTCCTGAAAGCTAACCTCTTAATCTCTTAGAGCAAGAAATCTGGACAATGCCATGAATAATCAGGGGACAAAGGCCCAAAAATAGGGATACATTTTAAACCTTTCTCTTACAAACTTAGAAAGTTGATAGAATAACAAGTTTTGCAATAGTATGAATTTTCTGAAGGGTATGACGTCTGAAAGTAAAAAGTCTGCCATCATTTTCTGACTTCAAATTTTAATGATTTGCCAGTGATTTGCAAGAAAACCACAATTTTATGAAAACAGACCAAAAATATGAAGCAAAGATCTGGAAATTCTGCAAAAATCTGTGCAGTTGAGAGGTATGCTTGGAAGTCCTGGTGCAGAAAGAACAGGACAAAATGGTAATTACTGGCATACCATGCTGATATCTGCATTCCACAGGACCTAAAGGAGCAGTGGCCACTCACACAAGTCCACACAAGAAGCAAAATGATAGCCCAGTGTGTGTACAGATGCAAGTTCAGGCATCAAACACAGCATACCACTGCATCTGCATACTGCTAGATGTCCTTTGTGAACCACCATAGTGCTACAGTTCCACACAGACTGTCTGCACAAGTATAGTAGTTACATATTTTCCTGAAGCCTAAGGCCTAGTGTGAGTAGCTCATTGCATTCCAGATCTAGTTCAGAGACAGTGGTACTAAATTGTCTTATCAGCAGAATCACAATGCTCAAAAGCCCTTATTAACATGATATAAAGGATGGGCCTTATTACTGCATGACAAAATGTACAGGTGAAAAATGTGGCATACAGAATTTTAAAGAGTAATTGTGTGGACTTAGAAATACAAATAGTACAGTAAGAAAACCTGCCAGTAATCAACATCTGTGGTAGACGGCAATAACAGTGAGACAGATGTTGTGGAGTATGTGCCAGTGGGAACACAGCACTATGGCATGACATGGCTGATGTTGTGATGGGGCATACCATGAGCATTAAGCACCTAGGGAAGGATAAGACACAGGGGACATAATGACATCTGTGCATTGTGGTAGGTATGGCAATGCATTGCATAGTGGAGTATGTGAGTGTGTACATTTTAATACATCAGGCTAATAACTAGATTCAGGAATGGGTGTATGAAGCCCATGCCCATTGTTGTAGTGTGTACATAGCATGTAGGTAGCAGTGCATGAACCAACAATCCAGTTTAAGAATGGGGCAAAGGAAGGCAAAAGCCATATGTAAAGGCATTAATAGTGTCCCTCCAGCCTATCTAACATATATGCGTGCACATACACACACACACACACACACACACACACACGCACACACACACACACACACACACACACACACACGCACACACACACACACACACACACACACACACACGCACACGCACACACACACACACACACACACACACACACACACACACACACACACACACACACACACACACACACATATGCACACTAACTGACATGTGTAGTCCGCAATTATACAGGACTTGCTATGGACCCCCAGGAGTCACAATAGCTGGAAAGGTTCACCACCCTAGAAGAATAGCATTACTGTAAGCACTATATACACACAGAATATGTATCCTGAGCCAAGGTGTCACAGACAAAATGTATCAGGAGCAGCTGTTTCAGGGAGTGGTACAGGATATGATGTTGTGGGCAGGCATAATAGGTCTATTCAACAGGTTCAACGAGGTTTAACTGAGACTTAGTGCAAAAGGCAAGGGATCAGACATGCCAAGGACATGTCTGACATAGAGGGTAGATCACCAGTACAGAAACACCTCACAGAAATTGAGGAATTCTGAGTGTCCCTGTCTGGGGATGGGGTGTGTGCCCTGATACCTCAGGTAGCTCGAATGTGGATTTGTTATGACAATGATCACCTGAGTGCAGGAGTCAAAGGTTCAGCATATAGAATACTTGCCTTTGATGGCAGAGCATCAGAAGGCTGTGGCTTCTATTTACATACAGGATTCCTGGACTCAGTTTAGTACAAGATGAATAGTTTGTTACAGACCCTAAACCAGGACACTCGAGGGACACCCTAGGAAGCCAGGTCTGCAGTCCAATCCTCCCCCCCATGGGAGTGGAGATAGGGTCGCCATGTCATCTCACACCCAGGGCCAGCTGGAGACATTAGGTTGACCTCCTGTCCTTCACACGGCACTGTGGTGATGCCACTCTGTGAGTGGCACCACCCAGGAGGCAAGAGGCTACATGCCAGAAGGCTCAAAGCAATGCACATTCATCGGTGCCTGGCACCACAGGGTGGAGAGAGAGAGAGAGATTGAGGTGTGCTGTAAAAAGCACAGAGATGTGGGGACCCAAGGCCATCTCTCCTGTGAATTTGAAATCCCTGGGTGCATGGCAAGGGGGAGAACCAGTGTCATGGAAGTCTGGATGAGGGACTGTTTGAGGCTTTGTAGCCAGCAGAGTTCTACAAAGCTAGGAAGGCTTGGTGGGAAGTTCCCCTGAGAGGATCCCAGACCATGCACAAACATGTATGATTTGGCAGCCTTCAGGTGATATGTAACTTGGGGAAAGAGCTCTCTCTTCTGGGTAGGGGAGGTCCATCCCAGTGGAAGTCCAGAAGGGAGGGAGTTATAAAGGGAGTTATAAAGTGGTTGGGCCAGGAGAGCTCCCACCTGGGTGAGGGGTGTCTGGACCATGCCCCCTCTAGGATAGAAATCTAGAAGGGGGAGAGAGATGGATAGTGGCAGGGCTGGCTGAGCTCTTGCCTGAGTGAGAGGGGTCAGGCAGAGCCCCCAACAATGATAGTCCTTAAGAGAGTTCTGCAGCTGATAAAGGCGGGGCCTAGAGAGCTCCTGCCTGAGTGAACAGGGTCAGGCACAGCACCCCATGACAAAAGTCCTTAAGGGAGCAACTGGTGGACAGTGGTGGTGCCTAGAGAGCTCCTGCCTGGGTGAATGGGGTAGGCAGAGCCCTCCACAATGGAAGTCCTTGAGGAAGCACCAGGGCAGATAGCGGAGGGGCTTGGAGAGCTCCTGCCAGGACAAAGGCATCCAACCTCACCCCATAACCGATGGCATCCTTGAAAAATAGCAAAGTCCCCAGAGCTGCTCTGCATGCCTTCTATGTAGGGGGACTTGAAAGCTTTCATGAGAGTAGATTTCCCCCTCAGAGGCCAAGGGGAGTTCTGCAGGGCTGGTTGAGATCAGAGGGAAGCTCCTGTGAGAGGGTCTGAGGGCATGCATGATCCGGCATGATTTGGCAGCCTGCAGGAGACATAGAGGCAGTGGATTCCCCTGACATGGGGGGCCGTGGCTAGAGAAAAAAGTCCCTTGGCCAGGTCAAAGGAGAGGCCTATAGGGGTCAGTCCTAACCAAAGTCAGTAAGGGAGCACTGGGTGGATGGGTGTGGGGCCTACAGAGCTTCTGCCTGGGTGAGTGGGTCATCCAGAGCCCCCCACAATGGAAGCCTTTGAGAGAGTGACTGACAGATGGTGGTGGGATCTAGAAGGCTCCTGCCAGTGGAAAGGCATCCGATCTTACCCCATACCCAACGGCATCCCTGGAAAATTGCAAAGTCCCCAAGCTGCTCAGGATGGGAAAGTAGGGGGACTGCCCGCCCTGGGAAGCCAGGTCACCATTCAGACTAAATGGTCTAAACTTGGACATTTCTGCATCCTGAAGACAATGTTCAGGATTCCAGGACAGAGACTTCCAAATCAGGACTATTCTGGAAAAACCGAGACATTGGGTCACCTTGCTTTAGTATGCAGTTAGAGCAGGTGGTTAAGGCTATGAACTACATCCTGTAGTCTGGGAGTTTTACTTCCTCATTCTCCATTTGACTATTCTGTAAATCTAAGTAAGTCAGTTAGCCAAATAGTACTGTGGGGTAATAGTGAAAATGGTCTCTTGAACTACATGTCTAGTAAATACTTATGAACCTAAGTAGGGAATGCACTGGTTAGAACTGCACATTACATGCTCATATGGAGCACTGCACTGCATGCATGAAGCCACCTTCTGCATACTTGTCCTTTGAGGTTCTTGTGGGTTGTAAAAGCAACAACCTGTATGTCAACATATGCATGGCTCCATATGCCAAACACATATCTTGATGTCTATCACTGTGCACGCCACAGTGGGCTATGGGCATATGTGTGACTATTGCAAATGGTATCATGTGTTTATGCTTTAACAGGTTCTACTAGTGGGTAACCATCCCAATGAGACAACAAATATCTGATGTTGGCAGGTCACCTGTGAATGACAATGATGGTAACATGCACATTGCACAATCTGTGAAATCTTCACAGCTGTTGCAACACTACTGTGAGGGTCACCCACATTCCTCATATCAGAGATCTCTGTGGAGGTAAGGCCTGGCCCCACATCCTTGCTGCCATGATTCAGGGTCTGTCCCTAATCTAGGTAAAACTTTCAGCATAAATTAGCTAATGTGCAGATCACTGATACAGGCAAATACAGCTGCTACAAACGGAATTGTGGAGATGATAGGTGCACTTCATGGTTTGTGCAATGATATGCAAAACTCACACAGTAATATGGATTATACGAACAGGCAGCAGATGGCCCTGCTAATGTCTCTGGTAGCATTTGCAGGCCATGCAAATATGGTCCAGATATGCGGTGTTAGCACACATGCCCTCCATACTCAAGACTACACAGACTGTTTCAGAAATGGATTCACTGTCAGTTATAACCACACAAAATCCAAAAACATAGTGAACCACAATTCCAGTGGTGCACAGCCACAGAACTCTATTCACAAAACTCAAATTCACTGCTTCCATCTCTATCAATGAAATACTTCATCTGAACTACATATCCAAAAGGGAGGTACACTTAAACAGCAAATAGTCACATGACTTTCATAAAGCCAACATAAACAACAAAATTAGCCTTTGGCTCTAAATTTGTAATCAATACAAACGTATTGCTAAATGCTATTATAATTGTTGTACAGATGGTGTGGTTTACACTACAGTATGTCAGAAATCCACAAGCTTTTATATAGGAAATACCAAAAGGGCTCTTCAAGAGCATATTACAGAATATTTATATGACTTTGAATGGCTGCATTATACAAACACTCACTTGTGCTGGCTTTAAGGAATTTTTTATTTATGGTTTTAGAAACAGTAGATAGAAACCTTAGGGGTGGTCAGTGGGGGTGAGAAGCTTAAGTATCCTGATCTGTAGTTACAATCTGGTGATACTGCCAAACCAGAAATTAATGAAAGTCTTTTATTCACTAGCTTATTTAAACTCTGTACAAATAATTTGCTTAAATTTATGTACAAGTACTTGCTTTATGTATGTAACTATGGTGCAGGTGTTTTCCAATTCTTAATTGTTTTTTATAAAGTTATGTGAGTATTTGCTATTTAAGCGTACCTACCCTCTGGTTATGTAGTTCTGATGAAGTCTTTCACTGATACAGACAAAAGCGCTTAACCTGAGTTTTGTCAACAAAGTCACATGGTGATTCTGTAATCACACAGCCTGCCGGCACTGATTGTCAGCAGTATTATGACTGTGGGCACCAATGCTCCTTATGCTCAGGCTGTATGTGAATGGTCCCATAGTTCCATCCTGTCAAGGTTTCTGGTAAAAACTTAGACTGGCAGGCTTGCTCGTGGTCATTGTCCAGGTCAAGTATGATGATGCTTCATACACTTCTGACACTGAACACCCTATTAGGCTGCTTACACAGATGATTCTGTAGTTTATGTTTTTTTTTTATTTAACATTTTTTTACTAGGAAAGTCTGACTGGGAAAGTGGAGGCCCGGGGAAAACGCTCCAGACACATGTCTTTGGAATGTGAGAGGAAACTAGAGCACCGAGATGAAATCCACACAAATGCAGGGAGAACATGCAAACTCTGCAGAGAAGGTACCCCCAGCCGAGAATCAAACTGGAGAACCTCTTGCTGTGAGTCGACAACACTAACCGCGTACCACTGTACCACCCCATATGTATTGAGTGTTGATATATTATTTGTCATAAATTCCATCAAGCCAGGAGACTGCAAGCCAAAACAATGGATGTCACCAATGGTAATGAGTTTACAACTCAACACTACCACAGAAAGATATGATCCATGACTCACGACAAACTCTTTCCAGAGTATGTGATTACTGAATTTACCTTCAATGAGCCTACACCATATTAGCATATTGCTGTCATTTGTTACTGTGTCCCAAGTACCATAGCCAGAATGTTAGGGGAGACATGATTGGGAGATGGGGATCAATCAGTAGTGCAGTACCAGAATTTGTTTCTGTACTGGCATTTCTGAATACTGGCACTGAGGTGAATTTCAATACTGCTTTTGTGAACAAGTAGGTAGTGTTGAAATGCTTCAGCCATGTAGTATAAGTTGTAGCAAGCAGAAGCAGCACATTTTGCTTTTGGTCCTCAAGTAGGAGCTGAAGAGGGGTGCAGAAACATGGGACTGAGGTGGCTCTTAAGGTTATGAACACCAACCAGATCATAATGGGCCTTATTTTTCTCCTCATCTTGGAGTTGAGAGGAATGGAAATTGGACCTGGCCAGCTCCTGAGGTTATGAGTGCCAGCCAGATTTTTTTTTTGCTAAATCAAATTATAAAAGACTTTTCTGTTTTCTTTATTTTTTTTTTGCGTACTCGTAAACTATTCATTGTGGGGTGTCAGACTGGGGAATGATGACGGGTATTGCATGAGCAAGTTACAGGTCTGTGAATCCCCCCAATGAGAAGTGCAAATTATGATGGCCTTTCTCAACCCTTTAGCATGGAATTGGAATGGTTATAAATAATTCTCAGTATTGCCAGTCTATGCTCTACCTTGCATAGCTTGAGTATAATAATGTATGTGCCATTTATTCTGTGCTGTCGGTGTCATGGTCCATAGCTGTAGATCAGACACCACCTCTTTACCAGTGCCATGGTGCAGTGGGCCCACCTCTGTCTCACATATGATACCATTGCAGTCTGTTCATCTCGAGAATCTTTACCCTACTATTCTGCTACTGGTCCTGCGTTTATGGTGGCCCCTGCTGTGATTTTCCCTACTGCACTAGCTGTTTCCAGACTGCCTTAATGTACAACATGGCAAGTACAATGAAAAATGTTCACAGGTATCAGCAGCTTATCATAACACTCTACTGATGCATCAAGGCAGTAGGATCATCCCTTCAATTGTACAAACATGCATTCCATGATATTACATGTTTCTGCATGGGTTGTGTTGTACACTATTTCTGCAATGGCCTGGGGTTCTAGATAGACATTATTATCCATGACTTTAGTGCATTTTCAGCATTACCTGCAATGCACACCAGTCATACCATCATATATGGCCTGTTCCCTGCTTGCACGTTAATTTTATAAGAGCAAAGGCACCAAAGGTAATTTCCATGGAGGTGTGGATAGCTAGCTAAACATGGCTGACAACATCACGAGTAGTGGCAGAACCATAACTAAGGCAGGGCATTGGGACAATTGCCTCAAGCAAGCATAAGCCATTAGGGAGTGTAATCAGAAGTCGACTAAAGGGCATGAGTACAGTACTAGTATGGGCTTAAGAAACTACAAGCAATACTGCAGGTTCCTAAATGAGTGCTGGTACTGTAGTCATGGACAGTTTTCCTTTTCATTGTAACTATA
Source organism: Protopterus annectens (assembly GCF_019279795.1). Taxonomy (NCBI): domain Eukaryota; kingdom Metazoa; phylum Chordata; order Ceratodontiformes; family Protopteridae; genus Protopterus; species Protopterus annectens. The sequence continues at coordinate 530,469,099 of NC_056729.1, read as the reverse complement.
AGATACAGTGCATTACATATATGACAGACTCCCATACTGATAGTAAGAGCTACTGATACAATGGCACTCTAAGTTTCATTACATGCCAGCTGGCATTAGAAGATATGTATATGGACATTTATATATATATATATATATATATATATATATATATATATATATATATATATATATAGCATATTCTAACAATTCCTGCAGTTAGCACATAGAATTATCATTATTTACTCCCATGATACAGGTAGATTGCACTGCAGTGAATGTTATGTAAGCAAATTTAATATTGAACAGTGTCACAGCTGGATACACACAGGTATAAGTGAATTTAATACCGAACAGTGTCAATGCCGGATCTACACAATGTGTCAGACATGGGGCATTAACACTAGTAGGGAAAATAGCTTTATGGGCAGATTAGACTAAGAAGGAGATTTTTTGTGATCAACAAAAATGTTTTGCTTGTCACTTAATTACTATAGTCATATGAATTCCATCTGTAGCTCACTGCTGTTAACAACAAGTCCTCAGCAAATGCACAGTGTGCACTGCCTGACAGCAGACTGGAAAACCTTTCTTAACACTAGCTCTCAAGAGCAATATAATACATTTACCATAACAGTGCTCTGATAATGTTTTCAGTGACAGACTTAGCAAGCATCTCAAGCAGATTCTCATAAATTCTTCAACATTCTCCAATGATCTTGCAGTGAAACTGTCTATGTTAACCATAAAACAAAACAATTAATCCTTTAAGTGGAAAAGAACAAAACATTACAAAATTAATCTACCTGGTGAGCCTCACCTAAGATCTCACACCATGAAGAAAATCTTGAGAAAATTCCACCACTGGCAGTACACAACTATACCTTTCTCCTGGATGCTGCTTATACATATATATATATATATATATATATATATATATATATATATATATATATATATATATATATATACAATATCAAAGAGTCAGCAGAAACTACTGTTATAGATATCATGAATTCTGAGAGATTGTAGACTTAACGAGGCAATATGTTGCCTTATTGCAGACATATATCACGTGAACCAGCTAACCTTACCTCTGTAAGGTGGATTGATAAATTTCAGATAAGGTATGTGTCATAGGTTAGGCTCAGACATTTTATGACATAAGGCCTCATACTCCTAGAAAAAGGTGGCAAACCCTAAGGGTGGTTATTGTGGCAAGGTGCAAATGACGACTGATAGATTGCATTGTATATTCAATGATATTATGATCCTAAGGGGAATCTCAAAAGTCACATATAACCACCTCAATCAAACTGAAAAAATTTAAAAAAGACATATTAAATTGAATATATAAATGAAAATAATAAAAACTGTGACTTAACTTCCTAAACATTGATGTTGGGCATATATCTAACAACTCTATATATGTTAAATATTATAGATACATTAAACAAATTACACAATGAATTCAGGGAATGATAATGCAAAAATGCAACATTAAGCTATCATGCCTTAAAATGATTTGTATAATGCAGCTACTTCGCATATTGTTGGGTCTCTGATGCAGTAAACTATGCATAACCTGTTACAGTATAGTTATATATAAAGAGGTCAGCATAACACAGCTGTGGAGAGAGGACTTCAGGTCTTATGGAGATGCCATGAGATACAAATGGCAAATTCCTTATACAGTAATGTAGACTCTAAAGAGTGCATTGCACAAGGTGTAGGACAGGATTTGTTCACACACTATGGATACACTGCTTTGCTGCCTGCCATAATGTTATATATGCAACAGGTCCCAGAAGAAACAGGTGTAAACCCTGAAGAGTATAATGGTAGGCTATCTCTCAACTGTACAGATTTTCACAGACTGTTCAGATTTTTGGTTCAGATTTTTGGCCTGTTCATCATAAAATTTGTTGTTTTCTGGCAAATCATTGGGATGATCTGAGGGTTGAAATAATTAAATAATGATATACATTTGAATTTCAGACTTCAGATCCTTCAGAAAATGTATGTTGAAACAAACATTGTCACCCTAACAATTTTCTAAGTTTATAAGAGCAATAGTTAAAATATATCCCTATTTTTGGACCTATGTCCCCCTATTTTGTCAGGATTTGTCCGGATTTCTTGCACTAAGAGTTTGAGAGGTATGGCTTATGTGCATTCTGCAATGAGATACTAACATCTGGATCTATATCAGGATACTCATTAAGCAACACAGCTACTGTAGTCCAGAAGGTCCTTATTCTCACTGCCTTCTAAAAGGAAATGTTCTATATGACATGCAACTTCTTGTGGCTAAGCATTGGCATATTTAAGGATCCATATCCATGCGCTACACCCCTTTTCCTAGTTATAAAATGTTTAGTTATTTTATACATTTTCTGTGGAGTTCCATGGATTACTTTACAATGATTATTTAAAAGTAGAGTTTGATCTACACTTAGGTATATTTTGGACTTTTTGGATCAAAATCATTGCTTTATTCACATTCAACAAGCATTTCTGTAAATGCAAGATGTTAATCTTTAGCATCATAATTGTTTGAAATGCCCCTACATCTGTCCAATCTGTTCAGTGGCCTTCCAGTTCTGGAATATTTGAAGGTGCTGTTCAGTATGAACATCTAATCTTCATAGTTTTTACCCCACAAAAACATTTTCTGGAAAGAGACAGTGGATCATCTGTTTCCATTTCTTCCTGTCCTCTGCATCTTGCTCTGTCACACCAACCACCTGCATGTCCTCTCTAACCACATCCATAAACCTTATCTTAGGCTTTCCTCTTTTCCTCTTACCTGGCAGCTTCATCCATAGCATCCTTTTCCCAATATACCCAACATCCCTCCTCAGCACATGTTCAAACCAATGCAATCTCACCTCTCTGTCTTTGTCTCCAAACTGTCCAACCTAGGCTGGCCCTCTAATATACTTATTCCTAATCCTGTCTACCCTCATCACACCCAGTGCAAATCTTAACATCTTTAACTCTGCCACATCCAGCTCTGAGTTGTTCCTTTTTGTCAGTGCCACTGTCTCCAACACATATAACATAGCTGGTCTCAATACCTTTTTGTAGACCTTCCCTTTCACTCTTACTGGTACTCGTCTGTCACAAATCACTCCTGACACTCTTCTCCACCCACTCCACCCTGCCTGTACTCTCTTCTTCACCTCTCTTCCACACTCGCCATTACTCTGAACTGTTGATCCCAAGTATTTAAACTCATCCACCTTTGCCAACTCTACTCCCTGCATCCTCACCATTCCTCTATCCTCCCTTTCATTCATGCACATATATTCCATCTTAGTCCGGCTGACCTTCATTCCTCTCCTCTCTAGAGCATATCTCCACCTCTCCAGGGTCTCCTCAACCTGTTTCCTACTCTCACTACATATCACAATGTCATCTGCAAACATCATAGTCCATGGGGACTCCTGTCTGATCTCGTCTGTCAACCTGTCCATCACCAGTGCAAATAAGAAAGTTACTTCTTAGAAACTTAGTTACTTCTTCAAAGAAACTTCTTTGCCATAACTGCATGTATTAAAACTCACATCCATACACTACTGCACATTTTTTCTATCTGAGCATAGTTTGGTTGCATCTGTAAATGCTGTAAACCTATGACTCTGTCAAACTTTTCCATATTTTCATATTTCTGTTGAAAAACATCCAAATCATTTTGAAATTATTATTTTTTCTGTTGCACATTTTTACAAAATAATTCTTTCTACCACAGTTTCTACAAAACTGGTTAAACATTAAATACTTCTTCTGCTTGAATTTATATCCATATTTAGTACAGAATATTTGAATTACAACTTGATTCTACTTTTTGATCCTCCTCATTGGTCATTTGTTTAACTGAGCAGCTGTATTTCATTCACTCTGTATGCTTCCACAAACTTTAATAGGATCAGACCCACTTCTGTTAATACTCTGACATTTTTTATTACCATAGACAATTCTATCTCTTCTTAATGAATCATGCAACTCACCAAATTAATTTTTAGCTAAATTCTTCAGCTCAGTAATTTAGCATCTGTTCTATAGTCTCTGTATGAAGTTTTGCCCTTGTAAGGAACAGTTGGAATTAAATTAATACACTTATTCTAGGCTCAGAGTAGTTACAAAACTTTTCTCTAACTTTTGCCATTTGTCTTTTCTTCTGCTTTTGAAAGGTAAAAGTGTTAGATACCAATAATGCTTTTCCCCAGCATATAGAAACCTGAAGTATTTTACCCTCTTGAATATTTGCCATTCTGCTTGAAGTGAGGAATAAATTAGGGTAATCAATTAAAACATTAAGACTCCACAAACTGAGTTCTACAACATCGGTGACTGAGTGGCCAAAAAATGGCTTACATATGCTAAGGTCAAGATGGCCATTTCTTGGAATATTCCATTTTCTCTGAGGTATGGCTATCTTAAAGTTAGTGTATATACGTTTGTTGGTGTGAGGGGGCCTGCCCCACAACACTGGGGATGCAGGGGGCTACCCATGCAAAGAAAAAAAAAGAAGTTTAAAGGAGAAGAGCAATGTTTGAGATTCACTCTTCTACTGAATTTTCAGTCTTTTTTATTTTGTCCTATCGGAATTCAGCATTTCAAGTGCTGACTTTTCAATAGGAAGCTATAAATTGGGTTTCTGGATTTAAAGGACTTGCTAGATAGGCCCAGTGACAAAGAATAGGTAAGATCAGCAATAAAGGATGTTAAACAGTAAACAGTGGTAGGAAATAATATGTTTATGATTGACTTTTGCAAGATGAAGAACTAGTTAGAGGTAGAACCAAGTAGAACATTTAACTTGGAAAGGGTGGAGGGACAGCTGTCATAGATGGTTGAGGAGATTAAAGTAGTACTGAACTGAAAGAAAATTGGATATGATCAATGATCAGTGCAGGCGCATTAAGACCTATAACCCTTATAAAAAAAAAAAACAGATGTGAAAATCCTATCCAAACTACAGGAAAAATGAACAGTGCATGAAATACCTAAATATACATGAAGGGCATGTTAGGTTTGTGAAAGGGGAAGGTCTACAAATAATTGCTGGGAGGTGCTGTAATTTATGTAGAGGGAAAGGAGTAATAATAAATAGGCTCAAAATATTCTCCTTGCCATTAAAATTGTTTGAGTCTCAGAACTAAGACTTCATATTGAGGATCTTAGAAGATTTAGGAATTGTAGAGGCCTTTTATAATCCAGCAAGTACTATGTACAGAGATTCCATAGCCAGAAGAGTAGTAAATGGGTACTGTACTGTACTGACAGCATGCTACAAACAGGGATAATACAGGGGTGGTCACTCTTGCCAAGTCTATCACAACAGTAGACATGCAGATTAGGGAAGTGAAGAAGGCTTTGGAATATAACAAGAAGAAGGGGTTGGGAAAACCAAAATTCCTCTTATCTGAAGATGACTTCACTAAAATGACAGAAAGCATAGGCAGGGAGGCAAGAATAGTCCTCACACATTTGAGTTTTTTTGCAGGAAACCAGAAATTAATTATAATATCAACAAAAAAGTAATAATAAGAGTAGGGATGCACGAGATGACAGATGGCACTATAAATGAATGAGAAATAATTGAAAGAAAACTATAGGTGTGATAAACAATATGAAATGGAGAGAACAGCTATAAAAACAGTTGAAAACGCGTCAGTGATGAAGACAAAATAGACATTAGTAAAATGATAAACCCAAGACTTGGGTATGTGATTTTATGTATTTATATATATATATATATATATATATATATATGTGTGTGTGTGTGTGTGTGTGTGTGTGTGTGTGTGTGGGTGTGTGTGTGTGTTTGTGTGTATTTCAAGGCCTCTGAGTCTCATGACCCTTCTCACTTTACCAATACCATCCATCAGGCCATACCTCCTTTCTCCAGAAGGACCATACTGGTCAGTCCTGGAGTAAATTTATGAATACTCATCCAGTCATCTAGTTTATATTTAAGGAAAGCTAATGAATCTCACTGCTTAACATACAGGGGAAGTTTATTTCAAGTTTGGGAAGTGCTGGGTTATAAACCTGCCTCTATACCATGTTTTGTACACCTAGTTCTGAATATTTAGGTCGCTGGTTCTAGTACTGATGTCAATGCTGAACTTGTGAAAAAACAGGAGGTCCAGGAAAATCAAGTTTCTAATGACACAGCAAGTGAGACAGAGTTCCCCCCTCAAAAGTCTGTAATATGTTGAATAAAGACATAGAGCTTCTTGAAAGCTAAGTGACTTTAGGCTTTTGATGTTTAAGATAGGAACCATTGGGACCTTTCTAATTGTTTGATATGTTTAGTGAGATACATTCCAAAGCAGGCATTGTATTCAATATTTGGCTTGATCATGCTGAGTATACACAAGCAATTACATCTTTAAACCTTTGTGATATTCCTTTGGCAAGCAGCTAGACAAACTCAAAGGATTTCCTGGTAGTCATTGTCAGATGATGGTCAAAAGAGATTTTCCTAACTAAATTATCATTTTGTAGACATATATTGTGAAGTAGTATGATGAGGGGAGCAGTTGTCAAACTGAAGTAATGATATTAGGCGTTTTAACATTAAGTTTGACCCCAGATCTAGTGCACCAAGTGTTTACTAGGTGGAGTCTATTTCAGAGCATTTGGGTGTAAGAGAGTGACTTAGCCACAACCTTCAATTTACTGTCATCTGTAAATTTTGTTGGCCTAAAGTCTTGGCTCTCTGCTTGAGAAGTAAAGACCAAAAAGGAGAGGTCCCATTACTGAGCCCTGAGGGACACTGATCTTCACTTTCATACTTTCTGCTGAGACATCTGCAACTTGCACTGTGGATATTCTGTCTTTAAACCAGTTTGCTATCCAACTTACCATATATATGAAGCTATTTTTAAAGCATTTAGCTATTGCATGATGCCAGAAGAGGGAATGATGTCAAAGGTCTTGGCCAGGGGCAAGATGTACACTGCATGACCACCAACTGCAGCCTCTGTAGCCCTTTCAAAGAAATTTACCAGATTAAATAGACAGTACTTAAAGTTCGCAAAGCCAAATTGTTGGGAGTCAAATCTAACAAGATTCTTAATATCGCAGTTTCTGAGGTCAATTAGATGAGGCTTGTAAGGCTGATGGGTCTTTAATTACCCAGGTCAGTTGTAAGGCCACTTTTATAGAGGGTCATCATAATTGTTGTGCACCATTCATCAGGAACACAACTAGTTGCTAAACTTAAGTTAAATAGTTCATAGAGTGTGTCTGCAAGGGCATGTTTACCACTGTTAATTAAGTAACCATGTGTATTGTTAGGTCCTGTGGAGGAAATATCTTTGGTCTTGGTTAGCATTTTCAGTTAACAGTCTTAAGAGATAATTGTGGGAGCAAAAGATTCAGATATCTGTGGGTTTTGAAGAGAAGTGTCATGGATGAAGGTGGCGCTACATTTGTTTGCAAGGATATTGGCAATGTCAATCAGGTCAGAATAGGAGGTACCGTTATGAATATGTTCTGACAATGTAGGGTATTGTTTTTCAGTTTTCTAATGTAGCTAAAGAAGGATTTATAATTATCTCTGGTTTCGAAGGCCAGCCTACGTTCATTGGCCCCTTTAGTGAACCTAATAGTGTTCTTCATTTTTTTATAATTATTTAGATACAGTCCTTCAGAAGATGGGTTTTGGATCTATTACATAATTTATGGAGTTTTTTTAAAAAGATGTCAAGGCATATAGCCATGATAGGAAGGAAAATGTGATTAACAAAGTCCAAAAGAAATGCAACAAATTAGCACCAAACAAGAAGAAAATGAGGATAAGCAAAAGAAAACTGAGAGCTGCTACAGACACATGGGGATGGTAGTTCTAGCTTTTGAGAAGTACAGCAGGATATGTATATCATCTAATGGCTAAGGAGTTGAGAGATTATGATGAAGTCTAATGTCTGGTTAAGTAATTTGCTCAAACTCACACAGCAGGCAAATGAAGACTGTGGAAATCAAACCCAGGAGTGAGGCAAGGTCTTGGTCTAACAGCACATAGTCTTAAACCTATAAACCAAACTCAACAACACATTTCTTTCCTGACGTATAATGTTCTAGCCAGATATCGACATGACTGAACCCCAAAGAGAACTCGCCACACTGCTACTCTCTTGCTTACTGGCTCAGATTTCTTAAGCTGGTATTTTATTGTAACGTAATGCTTTTTATTTAGCTAAGCATCATCTCCTAACTCTTGTCTCACTTCTTCTTTTCTTCCTTTTGCCACCAAAGTGTTCAACAGTTATTTTTGAAACATTCTTTCACCGTTAAATTTGGAGCTAGCCAGCCTTCAAAAGACTCTTCTTTCTAGTATACTACAAAGTCAGTCCCTGCCCCCTTTGCTAGTGATAACAACTCTCTTTTCACATATTTAAAACTATCAGCCAAAGTCAAATATTTAGATTACCCTTCTCATTTTAAGGTCAGCAAGATCCATTATTTACATAATGAACTGCTTTCTAAAAGACCAGCAAGTCATCATACTTGGCTAAATCCTAAAGAACTCCTCCTCAGATGGGACAAAAAGTATGTTTTTGGTACTCTTGCTAATTCAGATATACTATCATTTCAACCTCTTTCCTTATGCACCAAGCAATCTGACAATGTACATGTCCTCCTCTCCTACATGTTCACAAACCATCACACTCTCCTGCTCCATGGCTAAACAGTGGAACTCTCTCGCCACCCACCTACACAACCTACCAAACTATAACAATTTCAAATCTCAGCTATTCTCTCATCTATCTTCCAAATGGGAATGCCCATGTCATACTCCAACATAACCTCCTCTCTTTCTACCTTGCATTGTGAATTGTGTTTCCTACAAGACATCCTGAGTCACTCTCCCTTATGCTAGGGTCAGATGTACTCCCACCTAACTGAGATTCTAAAGTTTCTAATAACAGTAGGAATATATGTTTTTATGTTAATTTCTAAGGGCAAATAACAATATGTTTATATTTGTTTATATGTTAACTTACTGTATACTCTCATTAATTATGTTTTTGTAACATCTAGTATGTAGTTTGTAGTCTCTTGGATCTTTTCTCCCCAGGCCTCCACTGAAAATGGGCTCTTTATGCCCCAGTGGATTTCCCCGGTCATCAAACTAAAATAAATAAATAAATAAATCAGAAAATAATCTAGGGTATTGTTTATTTATCTCCTTGTGTATATGTTTGCATCTACTTTGATCCTGCTCTATGACTATCCACACCACACACCTTGAGAAGAACATTAATTATTCTCTCCTGTTACAAAATATCCAATTTTCTTGCACCCAGGCATTTTTGGTAGTTGGAAAAAAAAACTTCTATTAGGTTACATTGACTATGGACTTCCCTTGCTCATATATGTGTGCACAAAGTCTCAAGGACTCTCTAGTATCTGTGTGCAGAGCTATTGTGCTGTCACCCAAACTTGAACAATACTGCACAACCTATTCCTGTGCTAAATGGCTTCCAAATAACTTCAGAGCGGGTTTTTATTGTTACTCTTACACACAAGCCAGTTATCATAAGAGACTCCTCATCCCGACTATCTTCAAAACTGCACCTTATAATTTCTCCATAGCCCGTATAAATTACTCTTGTAACTAATTTTAAAACACTGTTCTTCAGAACCATACCTCTCAAGTGTACCTCATTACGAGGAATGTACCTCATTTGGGGTCTTAAAAAGTTCATGTTCCACAAAGTTCCTCAATGTTCCACATTGAAAGACTTTGACACACATTCAGTGTTAGGAATTTTTTTAAGTGAAATCTATGGTAAATAGAAATGAATCATATTAATTCAGTAAAAGCTCTTCTTTATAAGTAAAACCAGCATATTTTAACCATCCTATGGCCTTCCTAGTTGAAGTTGTTAGTAAGCTATTAGTATGTGTTCCACATTTTGCCCATTTGTTCCACATTATGAGGGCTAGTGTTCCTCATTTTAGAGATGGAAGGTTGAGAGCTATGTTCAGAACTGGAACTTTCTTTGCCTCCCCTGAATGTGCAGTTTTAATTCCTATACTTATACTCTTAGACAAACTTTTTTCTGAAAACATCAGAAAAGTTTTGTAAAAAACTAAAAGCTGTCCTAAAAGATTGACCTGCTCTTGTTTTGCAGAAACTGCCACAATGTAATTCATCTTCTTTTCACCTACCTTATGCTCCAACACCCACCCTCACTTTTGTTAAAATAGTTAACTCCTGTTAAAATAAGGCTCAAATTATTCATTATCCCAGCCTTAATTTTCAGAAGAAAACCTCCTCTGTGAACACAATAAGTAACTTAGTTGTTTTATTCGTATTCTACATTTTAATTTCAACACATTACTAAGAATATATTTTATTCTTAGTTTAATTTACTTGTTTCTATTACTGTAATGAAGGCATATGGGATGGACACATATCTATCTTCTGTTATACTATCTTGTGTCTTACTGCATTACATCACATATTGTGTACAATATTAGACTTTACTGTTTTTATTCACTTGTCTCTATTACCAAAATAACTCCATTTGCTATATATGTGGATGTGTACAGCGTAATTATTACACATATTCTATAATGGCTTGAATTCGCAAACAAGCTTCTAAATAAATCATTGATTTTATTAGATTATCATTCTGCTCTTGCTCTTTGTATACAGGGTTGTGATGGAAATGGATCCATTTGGGACCAGTTCATTACTCAGACTAGCAAACAATAAAAAATAAATAAATAACATAACATATAACGGTTGATTCCTCCATGTGGGGTTTGAAACAGACCCAATCATTCTTCAGGAAAGGCAAGAGCTCTATGGTCCATTTGGTCACTTTCTGAGCTGAACATCCCATTCATTTCCTGGAGGAGTGAGTCAGAAGGTTGGGAATCAACCTGTTCCCAGTCTAACCCCTACCAGTTTTGGTTGCAAATTCTCTGTTTGTTGCCAAGTGCTGCTCTCTGCTGTTTATGCTTTCATGGTCTTGTGAAGTGCAAAGTATTTTTGTAGGTCACATGGTGCTTATTATGGAGTCTGTCAGTAGCATCAAATCTCCACCTTCACCAAGGATGGGCAAGCTGCATGTGCCACTGACTCCCACTGGCTCTTCCAGCTTCCTGTGCTGATATTTGAATGCAGGTCATCTGGGGTGTAATAAATCAAGGTAACTGCATTCTAAATTTAGCTGAGATGGTCATGTATTAGACTGTGGTATGAACGTACATATTTGCCGAACTGGAAATGTGTGCTCATGATTGGTCTTAAACCTTTTCCCTAATGTAAAGAGATTCCATTGATACCTACAACTGAAGGGTAATGGCATGTACAGCAGTTATGGAGCCCACCACTGTAACATAGGCAGACTATATCAACTTCTTTAGGAACTACTGAACAAGAACATTATCCATCCTATGTATTTAATTCACAAATCTAAGCCTACAGAACATACATATATACATATATGCATTAGTGCTATGTGAAAACCAGCATGACAGAGACAAAGATGGAGAGAGAGAAAGAGAGAGACTGGGAGAGAAAGATAGAAATGGAGTCCCTTCAAGTTTCACTGTGCAGGAGAAATTGTGCAAACACAGCATTTCAATGTATATGTAATCTATGAGAAAGGGTGTCCACATAAGATTATGGAAACTCAGAACAAGAAAACATAGTTATTGAATCTGTTCACCCCCCCCCCATTTCATTATCCAGAAATCAATCAGTCAATCAAACAATTCAAACCAAAATCAGTCAAATAAAACTCCTGAGCAGCACAAAACTCACTAATCGATATATAAAGGAAGAGTTGCCCACAAGCTAAACACAACTTACTTTGGGGCCAGTAATGGCATATGCACATCAGATTCCATTCCTGAACAAAGAAAAGAAACATATCATGGGAATTGTGTTTTCACAAACTATATTTTGGGCATCTGTTTGTGTTCCTTGGCAAAACAATTTACCTGAATTAGTACCATGTAATCGTTGCTTACCAAATATATTTAATGTAGTCTGTGAGTGTTAATATACCTTTAACATTGAAATAAGGAAACATTCCTGTAAAAGCACACTAACCATATTGAAATGAGTAAGATGACACATCTTGTATGTAGTCAAGAAGAGAAGGAATCTGTTTGTGAATAAAGTGATATAGTTCATATTCCAGAGACTGCACCAGTGCTTCCGTACTAGTAAGAGGCCATATGCATAACTTACAGCCTGCTGTACTATTCTGGCCCATTTTAAAAGGCTGGGTTCTCTGTGATGCTCACTAAAATGAATTACATGTTGTTCTCATTTAATGAAACTGTCATTGTTCTCATTGTTGATTTTTGTCAAAACTTACAGTCCAAGTTTCAAGTGACTACAGCCATCTGTACTGAGTTTTCAAGAAGTGGTAGGATATTCTGAAACAAAATGCTGTTAGAATTTGTTAACAGTATTTCACAGGTTTATAGTTAAGTACAAAGGTAGCTGCCCTTGTAGATCATTTTAAGCCTAACCAATTTCCCTTATTGAGATTCAAACCCTGTACCTCTTGTCTGTGAGGTAAACACCTTAATCATTACACCAACCCCCAAATGCTGTCTCTAATGTCAAGCAAGTGCACAAGCACACACACCCCAGTTGATTGCAGTGAGAGCAGAACCCCTACCTATCTTACAAGGTAAAGAACTCTGTATTTAAGGCAAGCGCCACTGCATAAGTCAGGTAAGAAGCCAAATGAAATTCAAAATGTAATATAAGCAGCTTGTGAAAAGATTACTTTACAACAAAAAGAATTATATATCAAAAAACTGAAAGAGATGTTTGCTTCCAATGAAGAAGTGACCTCCTAAAGTAGACCGCAGTTCTGCATAGATCAATGAAGGTAGCTAATTCAAACGGGCTGGAGTGTGGTAAGTAAAGGGTACCCAGACAGATCTATGGATTGGTTAGCAACCCTCACTGGGTGATTTGATAGATACAGCAGGAACATAGTAGACTAAAAGCCCTTTTAAATTGGATGAACCTAAGTGGTGCAGGGTGTGATGAAAGGAGATACTGCCAGCCCAACTAGCTAGAATTTTGTAAATAATTATATGTCTTTGATGAATATTGAAATGATTTCTACAAGATGCTTGTGTTACAAATGTATTTAAACTGTATGCCATGTGTATATCAAACTGCTTGTACAGACACATGTGTTGAAAAGGGTATTTGCAGAGTGCTGTTTGAAATGTAGCCACAGTGTGCTCTACTGGAAAAGAACAGAAATGTACATGCATTATTGTAACTGTTTCAATGTATATATTTTAACAGTGGAAACTGGAATACAGGAGGTTAACTTCAGAAATATAACTGAAATTAAATTACTTTATGGCTAGGCTATAAAAGATGGTATCTTTCAGTCTTCAATACATCAAGAAACACAGTGTCTGTAATAGGAAACATTCTGTATTGTCTTTAGTGTGAAGTAACTACTAGTCTTAAAAGCATGAAGGAATGCAATTGCTTTATGACTTCCAGCATCTGCCAGAGATCTAAGGAGAAGCCCTTTTCTGGATATTTTACATGTAGATGCTAAATACTGCCAGCTTCATCAATGGTTGTTGGCCTGGGAACTAGCAGTCAGATGACAAGAAATTATGTCATTCTGCAAGTTATCCCAGCAGTAATATTTCATGTATTAATCTGAGAAGTCTATTCGTAAGACAGAGCATTCTGCATTCTGTATTGGACCTGACAGCAACTAGAAGATCCATTCACCACATCTGCTTTACTCTAATAGTAAGTTACTAGGGAATAGTAATTATTTAAGATTCAGTCTTGCAATGCTGTTTTAAATATTTCCTGTGGTTTTGAACTCTGATGTCACTGTGAATATATATCTAGCATTGTCTTATTCTTTATTATTTATTATTAAATAATATATTAATTAAATATATTATTAAATATAATTTAACCTTTCATTGTGGCTGATCTGTGTAGACATATTTAAGTTCTGAGAGCACTTGCATATTTATTTTGTGACACTGTGTGGGCCACTCCTAAAAGCCGTGCTCTTGGTCAAACTACCACTCTTTTTTAAGGGCCATAAAGTAGCTGATAAGGGGTTATGGTGTCAGTAATAACTATCTTATAGTCTGAGCAGAAGGGGGCATAGCTAGTAAACCTGTGTCAGCCTTTTCAGGTGTGTGTTTGTGTATGTGTGTGCATGTGTGTGTGGGGCAGGGACACAAAGCATTGGTTGGACAGAGAGAGTGCTAGAGGACTTGTCTTGGAACCTTGGCTTAGGACTCAACTCTATAGCTGTACCAGTGGGGAGTCTTACTGATCTGGAGAAAGAGGGAGAAATCAGCCCTGGACTCATTGTGGCCTCTGTGCACTCTTAACGGAAATTGCACATGACGCAGAGAACTGCATCTGAAAATACTGTGTGTGTGTGTGTGTGTGTGTGTGTGTGTGTGTGTGTGTGTGTGTGTGTGTGTGTGTACTTGTTATCCTCTCAGTGTACATCCCCCACTGGTGCCAGTGGTGAGGATTGAGACTCCTTGATTACAGGTCAAGTGGTGAGGCATCACACAGGGCTCAACAGGTAATGAGCATTTTACAAATCTGGATGTCGCCATCAGACATTCCAGTTTCTGCAAAAAAGGTGTAACTTGACAGGAATGATAGTTTGCTGTGGAATTCTGCATCGTCTGAAGGTTTCAGATCCCCATCAGACTACCAAAGATAAGTGGAGCATTATCAGTGTGTGAACCACTGAAGCTAAGTTTGGTGGCTATACAGAGTTAAAATGTGGAGAAAAATAGTTTAGATGAAAATAACATGTCTTGACAACAGCCATGAGTGTCACTCTTTTGTTAAAAATTACATGTAGGTCTTAAATGTGAGAGACAAATTCCAGCCTGTTCTCCCTCCTGTATATTATAAGGGGGAGAGGAAGTTGCTAAAGCACAGACTTATACACCTGTCTCAGGCTATTTGCAGGTTAAGCTTAAACTGATTTATATATTGTCTATGTGCAAACCTAATGGCAGGCAGTCAAGTGTGGTAAGCTCTGGCACAAAATTCCTGCGTAAAAGAGAGACAAAACTGAATATCATCAGCATATTACTGATAAGGCATGCCACTCCTCTGAATGACCTATGTGAATGTAGGCAAACACATACTAAATGACTATGGCACCAAGAGGGTGGTTCAGGGAAACTCTGAGTCCATCCTGAAAGGTAAGAGGCAAACCAATTGAGCACAGTACTGCAGTAGTCACAAAATACTGTGTGTTACTCAATCATCATGGGTTTTGTCATTGATGTGAAATGCTGCTGCTGAGAGATCAATGGGAACCAGAATGGAATGTAAACTTCAACCAATGCCCTTGAAAAGGTCATTGACACCCTGAGTTAGGTACAATGATCAAATATAAAATGAGACAAACATGAGTCAAAGAGGTGATGAAATATATGGCAGGCATGTCTTTGCTCATAAGCCACTTTTGTGATAACCTTGTTTAAAACAGGAAGGCTAGAGATAGGGTATTAACTATCCAGATGGTTTGAGTCCAAAGATGTGTTTTGAGTATATAAGTCTCTAAGGCCACTTTTAATATTGATAGAAAGATCCTACCTCCCAGAGTCGACTGAACAGTCCAGAGAATGCCTGGTCCCAGAGAATTAAGAAAAGATCTCACCAACCTAGATCAACAAAAATCTAGTTTGGAAGTAGTATAGGGCAAGGTTGAATCATGCATAATCAAAGTAAATGCGTGTTAGTTCAAGAGCAGACTCACTGCAATACACTATGACTGCAGTATAGAAGAAAACTGGCCAACATATCTGCAAAAAAAAAAGTGTGCCTCTTTCTGTCACTGAAAGGGAAAAAGGCTGGAATGTACAACCATCTCATCACTCAGAAGAGCTCCAACAGACAGCGAGATGCAGCAGACATCTTATTGGATGAATAATCTGTCTTCTTACATTAGGTCTCTATCTGGTATGCAAACCAGAAAGCATCAAGACTAAGGTTAGTATCAGACAGGTGGGTATTTTACCAACAGTATTGCAACATCTGCACCAGTCCATGCATAGCACATGTGCCCTGATTGCACCATGGCTTATGCAGACAGACCATATAGGATGTGCACATGCTGTGCTGGAATGTATAGAGCAGCTGTCACTTTTTTATTAGAATTGGCAATGAGGGTTCTGGATCCGTAAAATTATCCTCATACAAGAGCTGATATAGTGCCAGCATCATAATTCCACTGGTGATGTTCCAAGAGTCTCCACAGCAAATCCACTCAGTACTGAGTGATTTAACTGGTGACAGGCCTACCCTGAAATAAACAGTATAGTGATCCAATGTAGCTATCCAGTTCTCCCCCAGATAATTATACTCCAGACCAGGCTGAACCACCATATACAACAGATATCCAAACACATGCATTACACTTGTAACAAGCTCAGCAAAAACAAAATTCTGATACCAGTAATACTAACATAGAATCATTGTATTTTTCCAGGGATTGACTGGCAGGAAGATTTTTGCAGGTGCTCTGAGATTATATGTGAAAACTGTTTTGCTGGCTTTATAACTTAATTAGTTAAGACAAGTTGCCAAGTACCTACATTTTATTGTCATTAGTTTTTGTGTGACAGTGAGGAGCATCTCTTAATCAGAAAGGTTACATTTATACCTGTATTTTATAATAGAGTATGCACTTTAACCATGTCAGAATATGATATGGTGCAACATATACTGGCAACTTCCAAAAAACACTCCATATCCCTTCATCTTAGAGATAATTACTGGCTTGGAATCTGATAGTATCTTCTAAACAATATTTTGATGTATTAATGTACAATGTCCAGACTGCTATGAAAAGCAAACAATGAAAAAAAATGATACTATATCCTATCAGTCAAAGATGAGACCAACAGATGTAATGTAAAAGTACAGTAATGGTCAAAGATGGATTAATGCAGTATTTATGTGTTTTGTCACTTTCAAAGATTAACCTAGTAAAGGTTCAACAAACTGTGAAATGCAGTGTCATATTGAACAAATCAGATATGCTGGTGGCCATTAAACCCCATATCATGCCTGAATTACCCTATTAGATACCTTCCTCTTCAACTTCTGTGTTAAGAAGTGCAATGAGAAACTTTAGCTGGGATGCAGCTAATGACATTTCACAGCACTTTGATTTTACTCTAACCAAAGAATGCACAACTGCAGATAAATGCACGTATGGCCAACTAATAGCTGTCTGGCATATGTACCATATGTAAATAGGAAAACTTTTGGGCAAACTGTATTTGTAATTGTATCTTTAATTGATTTACAAATATAAAGTTCATGTGATGACATTGTTTGAACTTGTTACAATATTTCTTCCAAATATATATATATGCATCAATAGTGAGGATATGTCAAAATATTTCTAAAACATAACATTACTCTCAATGAGATGATGCGGTGTAAATGTCACTAACATCATAAAACGTATATAGACTATTAGTATCTGAGATGAACAGTGTGTAACAGTTTTCATGCTGTGTCCACGTGCATGTTTCTTTTTTATTTTGTTGTTGAATACACTTACCAGGACATAGTGGTTAGAGGTAAGAACAACTCCAAGGCCATTCAGCTGTTTTCATACTTTTTCTTCTGTTGCATGTATTATTTATCTGCCACAGTCAGTACCTTTCTAACTTCATCACCAAAGTTCTGATTCATTTCCCCTGCATAAAATTTGTTCATAGGCTCATAGATGTATACTAGGATAGTGACTGACTGGGCCTTTATAAGCTTAGCCATGAAACCCAACTTAACTATGTCCGTATGTATCATGGGTGTTTATTAGGAGTGATTATGTTAGGATGTTTCTAAAGGTTATGTGGGGGGGTATGTTAGTTTGGGCATTATTGTTTGTCTTTGCTTATCAGAGACATGAGGGCAAGACCCAGGGTGAATTTCTGATTCCCCATCCATTAATCAAGGGTTAGGATGGGCAATGCTTCACATGGATGAGGAGCCTATTTCAGAGCATGGGGATCCTCTGAGACACATATCTGTGTTGTTAGCATGTCTTTATATGTCACAATCAAAACTGAAATCCTTGGATCTAGTGGTTCTGATGCTATTCATTTTGTAGATGTGCAAAATGTCAGTCAGAGCTGGATTTGAAGATGCCTTGTATGCCAGGTGTAAATCGCCTCTCAGTATCCTGTAGGAGACTAAATATAAGCATGGGGCTTTAAGGCAGTCTGTATAGGACAATGTGTCTGTACCCTGGATTCTCCTGTTATGGAACCTTTGTGGGCATTCCATCAGTTGTATTTGTCTGGTCAGATATATATAGCAAAGGAAGCATTATTCTCAATGATGTGTCTGTTAAGGGCTAAATAAAGTGGCAGTATGATTTCTGTGGACCTGAATGCCAAGCCCTTACTTATAAGATGGGCAACAAAAAATGATTTTCTTACTACCTTGGCCATATGTTGGTCAAAGGCTAGATTACTATCTACATAACTTTGCTGATCCCTGACTACCAGGTCAACACTTAGGGGTGTCTTATCTATGCAGTAATTAGCCTGGATGGCAGTTTTCCCAAAAGGCACTATAATGCAGTTCTTGGTACTGAGTTTTAATTCATGACTTTGGTACCATTCATTTGTCTGTGTTAGACCCTCTTATAAGATGTTTGTGCCATGGGAGAAACCTATGATAGCTTCAGATTTGCAGACACTTCAGAACCTGGTCAGTCAAATGCCCTTGACATTAGTCTTTACCTTCTAGAAGTAGATGGCAAACAGGAACAGTCCCAGCATGGAGCCCTGAGGTACCTTGCTGGTGACCAGTCTCAGTGGAGGTAGTCTCACCAATCTGTTCTTCCTAGGTCCTGTCTGTGAGCCTGCTGGAAATCAATGAGTTACATAGGGGTTTATGCTCACTTTGGTGACTTTGTCAACTATGCCTGAGTCAAGTATTGTATCGAACGCCTTAGCCAGGTCCAGGTAGGAGGTATGCTACAGACCTGGAACTGCATATCACAACGTATAAAGCAGCAAAATATATATTAAGTATTATTTTTATTTAATGCCTATTATTCCGAGCTATGATCTTTGTATTGCTTAAATTTTTTTCTGTATACCCGAAAATTGTTGCAGTCCAGCTTAATAATGAGAAATAAGAAATCAGAAATGTTTACAATATAAAAAACATCATACAACATTTTTGTTTTCAAATCTTTATTTTAACTCACAGATTCAACTTAATAATTGGAAAAAGAGCTATGCCTTAAAAAAAATCATACAACAGTTTTGCTTCAAGTGTTTATGCTGAATTAATTCTGCAAGTAGATAGATGAATTAGGGTATAGCTGCCACTATATCGATGGTCCCAAGAAGAAACAAAGGAAAATTAACTGTGCCTGTTTTTGAAAAAAAAACAGCCTA
Organism: Protopterus annectens; assembly: GCF_019279795.1. NCBI lineage: Eukaryota > Metazoa > Chordata > Ceratodontiformes > Protopteridae > Protopterus > Protopterus annectens. Next base: position 530,449,659 of record NC_056729.1, on the reverse strand, counting down.
TATAACCTCAATATATTTAATATGTCTGTTCCTGTATGGTTATTATAATATATTCAGGAAGAGGTTGTAGTTAGCCATTGATCATGCTTGAAGTATTAAGACTACCCTTATAATAGATAAAAATTTGAGCATGCATTTTCAGCACAGTGACTTGGATGTACACGACTGGTGTGATAATTAGCTAGGCATGACAACTGCAAATATCTTATTGATGCGTATAAGGTATATGTGACTTTTATCTCAGTTTTCTAATCAATGATATATCTAATAGTTCTTTCTTTTATCCACATGATATATTACCTAGATTTCATTAACTAAAAATAATACTTAATACTACTCCCATATATTTTCCACCTTTATATGCTGAATAGTAAAATAATATAATCCAAATGCAAAATACAGTGTTTTCAAAGACTTTTGTTTATCACACTTTAGAAAAGAATCGTCTTTGGTGACTGGAAATGCTTAAGTCTGTAACAAAAAAATGCATACTTATAAATTTCCCTCAGTACTCCATAACATCTTAATTGCAAGATGGAAGTAAGTACATTTCTTCATTATTCACTGAATAAACATATAATCCTCAATAATTCAGGTCTTATTTGTACTATTTGCAGTTAATAATTGTAATGATAGTTACCCACAGTTCTGAGTATTTGAAATACCAATTATCACCACACACTTGTGATGTATGCTTAATTTATATTGTTTCATATGAGTTTCACTAGCTATATCCTTTTTTATTTCTGTCTTAAAATCATAGCAGGAAGTATTCATTACTTTTCCTGCAGATAACTGATTAAGAAAAATAGATTTTGCTGGACTTGAAGTCCTGATAAGATACAGGCTCCAATGTAATTAAAATTGGTTGCTTTATCTTTGAAGATGTAAAAGTGTGCAATTTGTATTTTCACAGATTGGGTATCTACTATAATAAAACAGGTCATTTTATTGGTATGCTGAGAACATTATTCTGGCTTGACTCATGTCCATGACAAATGCCCTTGCAGTGAGCCTTCTCCTTCTTTTCCAATTACAAATTGTCACACCACTATTATACAAAGAAAACAGTGTAAGGTTTAATAGTTCTGTGCTCACTATGTGGTCCTAAGTATAGTGAGTGTTCTGAATGTCACATTTTATGAACATAAGATTTGTAAATTGATTGACTAATCGCAGTTTTAGAGTATGTTTTGGTAACTATTGATTTAATCATTCACAATAATCCATGAGTGCAAAATTAGACTGAGCTATTTTGTTTTATCTTATCTAATTTCATAAAAGCATAAAACCATTTTTATAACAGCATGACACTGGTATTCAGTATTGCTTCATGAAGTGTATGAGAAGATGCCATGTAGCTTGAAATAGCTGAAGTAATTGTTTTCTTGCACCTGAGACTGATAAACGGTACAGTATAATATGATAATCATGCTTTATTTCACTCAGCAGTTTATTAGTGTTATAATTTCTACATTCTGTTACATAAATACATTGTACTATGGTTTGTACATTTTTTTTTATTTTCAAAGCATACGATATCATTCATGTTATCAGCTGTACACCTGGTCAAAAATTATTTTACGCATCACAAGCTGTTGAAACCTCTCTTTAAAGACTGTATGAGTAATTGTGTTGGGTAATGTGGAGGTTGTTGTGAGGTATTTCATGTTGGATGTGGTTGTGCAACTGTGGATTTAGTAAAGAAGCTGTGGGGCAATGTCCTTATGTCACAGGATGTGGGATAGGAAGCCCCATATATAAATCCCCTTGAGAAAAGACACACATTTTTCTTTTATTTCTTTTTTTTTTCTTTACTGTTTTGTTTACTGTTAATATTTTATTCTATTTAAATGAGTTAATAGTGTGCACAGTGAGAGGCTTTGTTATGTGAATTAGACACAGTAGGGTGGTTTTAATAATGCATGTGGTTCTGGGTTTAATTTGATTTTTATGGATTTTGTCCGAATTTTGAGAAAGAGCATTCTGATTTTTTTTTTGAATTGCTCTGTAGTTTAGTTTACAGACAGGTTGTGACTCACTGAATTGGATGGTCATTGGGATATCCTATTGATGTAATTCTGGTGATGAGCAGTGCCCAGTTGAGGAATAACAATATACCTTTTTTAGATAGATGGATATAAAGATAGATAGATAGGTTTGTTTCCATTACAAACACACGTACTCACACACAAACACACACGCCCACACATACGTGTGTGTGTGTGTGTGTGTGTGTGTGTGTGTGTGTGTGTGTGTGTGTGTGTGTGTGTGTGCATGGGTGTGTGTGTGTGTGTGTGTGTGTGTGTGTGTGTGTGTGTGTGTGTGTGTGTGTGTGTGTGTGTGTGTGTGTGTGTCTGTATGTATACAGAAAGAAAGAAATGAAAGAAAGAAAGAAAGATTATAAATGTTAGCCTTTCTTAATATCTTTTCCTCCTGTCTGGTGGTATATAGGTATACAGAAATCAAAAACCAAGCAAAGATATTACCTGTATATTCAGGCATTCCCAATTAAAGCAAGAATGTGAAGCCAGAATACACATAACCTTACTGGGGGAATTAACTTTATTTTCAGACTTGGAAATTATACATGGAGAAAGTCATTGCTCTGGTACCCACCATTCAGATGGATATTGTTAGCTTAAATATCACATGTATAACCGTAAATAAGTAAAATAACAAAATACAGCTACAGGGACTATATACAAGAGAGAGATATGGAACACTGTTCTAAATTGGCATGGGCTTTTTAATTCAGGAATGTATTATATATACCAGTTTCTTGGATTACCTGAGTATTCACGATGATATACAGTGTATTTCTAATGCAGTACTTACAGTAATCACTTTAGCATACCATCTCTAGCAGTAAATGTTTGCTGAAATCCCAATTGGGATGTCACTTGTACTACCTGCCATATATTGTTAATTCTACTGTTAATAGTTAAAAAGTAATTTTGAGTTAATCTATGTTTTTGTTTCTTTAAAAAGAAAGGTTCCTGCACATTACTGCAAAATTTCATTGTTTGCTAAAGTGTTCAAGTGATTACATTCTCTTCTTAGGTTTCAGGATCATTACCTTTCTCCAGAACTGATCAGTTTAACAAAATAGCAAACCAAAGAACATTACGGAGCATGGTCAACATTCTCCTCCCATTATTGTTGTCAGAGTGCAACATGAAATGGTCTGTTTTATTTTATTCTATTATTCCATTTGTTTACCAGGTAGGTGGGCAGGTCTATCAACCCTTTTCACCTGTGAGCAGAGACACCACAGTAATAGAGTTTATAAAATGACATCAAACAGCAACAGGTGATAATAGTACTAGTTATACAAAATATACATGATTCCAATTTGATTTCATATTGCAGTATATATTACATAATGTACAGTTTAAGCAAAATCAGGGTATGTGTAATTTTAGCCACTAGTAGAGGGATAAAACCTTAAGTATGACCCAGGTGACCCAGGTTCAATTAGTGGTTCAGGTGACTGATGGACCAGCAGGGAGGGATGGCTCTCATAGGCATCTACAGTGACAATTTCAAGAGAAGGCTGGGGATGCATGCCACAAGGTACTCATGCCTAAATAGGACAATAGGGTGTAGGCATTCCTGAAGAGGAGAATAGAGTGTAGATATGCCTAAAGAGGGGAATAGAGTGTAGGCATGCCTGAAGAGGGGAATTTAGTGTAGACATGCCTGAAGAGGGGAATAGGGTGTAGACATGCCTAAACAGGGCAATAGGGTATAGGTATTCCTGTAGAGGGGAAGAGGGTGTAAGCATTCCTAAAGAGGGGAACAGAGTGTAGGCATGCCTAAAGAGGGGAATATAGTGTAGGCATGCCTAAAGAGGGGAATAGAGTGTAGGCATTCCTGAAGTGGGGAATAGGGTGAAGGCATTCCTGAAGAGGGGAATATGGTGTAATCATGCCTAAAGAGGGGAACAGAGTTTAGGAATGCCTAAAGAGGGGAATAGAGTGTAGGCATACTTGAAGAGGGGAATAGAGTGTAGGTATTCCTGAAGAGGGGAATAGGGTGTAGGCATGCCTAAAGAGGAGAATAGGGTGTAGGCATGGCTGAGCTGCTGCAAAGGAGGTATGGTATGCCACACATCTCAGTTGCATTCCTGGCCCTTAGGCATGCCATCCAGACCACATAGGAGAGAGGAATTGAGTGGTCCACAAGTAAAAAGATCCCCCCATGGAAACTTAGACATGCTATGTCCTCATTCTATCACTTGCATCAGCATATCAGATTAAGTCTGGATGGGCAAGGAAGATAGCAGGGAGTTGGGTCTGTAAAATGAAGGATGGGAAGGAGCAAAACATAATGCAGAAAAATGGTATGTGTTACTATCCCTTGTTGAACTAAACAGTAGAAACATCTTGTATATAGTATTTACATATATTGTCAGAGATATTTAGGCATTGACTCTTCAATGCATTAGAATATTTAGCCACTATCCTTAAAGCAGCTACATCTGGTTTCATTTTGTGGGAGCACCCTTAACTTGCATTTAAACTCTCTATCGCCCGCACATCCTACTCACCCACTTTTCCAATCTATGACCAACTCTCCTCAGTCACACTCAACAGTACATACCAACCCAAAGCTTCCCTCTGCAACTACCTCATTTTTGACAACTGACCTCCATTTAGCAGCATGAATTAATTGTATCAACCACGTAAAATAATCTTGTACCACACAATTCCTTTTCCTTCTTTAAAGTGCCTAGATATGAATCTAAATCCAACATGTCAAGTACAGTAGCTCAAACTTTTTTCCATAGGGATCACCCCCTTTATTTTCTCATATATCCTTTAAAAAAGTTCTAAATTCTCTTGAACTCCTTCCCGTAAGTCTTCTCCCATTTATTTTCTTTTATTTCATAAATTTTCCTTGCCTAGTCACATAAGCACCTCACATCCAGATAATACATATATAATCCACCCAATGTCCAAAACTTGTTCTGCAGTGTGATACCTTCTTTTGTCACTATTACTGGTGAATATACCAACTGTGCAATTTTTTGTCTACATACAATATACTAACACCACTGATTTTAAGCCTTGTGACAAGTTCCAAAAGCTGTTCCTTATTCCCCCACTTTTCCTTATGGCACTCCTTCTTATCTGGCATGTCCTATTTTCTTTTTCCCTGATTCTAAACATCATAATTCTTCTGTGTATCTTACTGCTTCCACCATTTTTCTTCTTCCACCCTTCCCCAAGGCGCGGCCTTTTCACTACTGCCTTCCTTATAGATGGTCCCCTTTTTATACCCCCAGTAAATCACTCACTGCTTTCTTAACCTTTTCATATTCAACCACATCCCTTTTCTCAATCCATATTCCTGAACCAAATCTTTTTATCTGCCTTCCCTTTTCTCTGCACAAAATGAATCTACATTTCTTTCTAAGACAGCACCTCTACCTCTAACCTTACTCCTCTGACTGCTATCATAATATTGCTTGATGTGCTAATGTTCATAAAGTCTGTTCATTTCTATATTTAATTAACTTTCATTCCTGTTTTAATCTATCCGCCTCCCTTTACTATCCATTCCTTCTCATGTAACATCTAATGTAAATATTCTCTGATTTTTCACTTATTATTTGAGCTATATTTATACTAATGACATAGCTTTTGAAATGTAGCTGCACTGATGAAGAGTTGCCCTATTCTACCCATTCAGTCCCCCAGCTTCATTTAATAATTTGGATAATTTTCTCCCTTGTGGATTTCTCAGGCTGGTGAATAAACCACACAAAGCACTCTGGAGGGATAATAGCCTTTATGAGGTATTTAAAAAGTCTGAACAATCTTGAAGTATACAACACGACTTGCCTTCTCATGTAGCTATTTCATTAGGCTTTAGTGGTATATACCCCTTATATGGCATAATGTTTGCACATGTTCCACCTGACATGTACAAGGCCTTATCCCAATGTGACCACCTAGATACAGCAGCAGCAAAATCATCATTGTCATAATTATTATCCCCGGAAAAGCAAACTTCCACTTTCCAACTGCATGTCCACCTACTTTTTTCACTAACTCCATTCAGACTTCCACATTTTTCTTCAATGTTTGCAATAAAATAGGTTATACCATAATCCCAAAATACATATTTCAATTCAGTACATCTCTTCTACACATGCAGAATGTACTTTACCTATTTTCAGTGAGTGACCAGCCCATCTGGACTCTTCAAATATCCCTGGTAGCTACTACACTACATTTTTCAGCTGACCAAAAGAGTCATCTGTAAATAAATTGAAATACATCTTTAACATATTTGTTTCACTTCACTTGTCTTGCATGCCTAGCCGTCACCTTAATCTATTACAAAGCAGGTGCAGTGAAAAGAGAATTCCCTGCCTCATCCCTTTACTAAAATGAACATCTTTTGTCTTTATTCCATTGACAGCAACTCTAGCTTTTGGGGTGCTAATGCAATGCTCTCACTTGTTATACTTAAATGCTAACTTCCAGATGCCCTGTTTATAAACTCAACAATCTTTGACATCATCAAATCTCTTAATGCCCTTCCATTGAACCTGGTAGTACTCAACAAAAACACTTTATATCTCACTAATCAAATTGATATGAAGTTATGTCACCCTCTTTTTCTTGACAAACACTATCATTATGTTTACTTTGGTCTCTATCAATTCCTCATTACTCAATGACCCATTAAACACCAACTGTCTCCTTCTCAACCATCTTTTAATTGTCTCATTGAATCACCTTCTCCTCCATGCTTGCAGACTGTTAAGTTTTCAACCTACCCTTGCCATTCACCTCAATCAGCTTCTGCTCTCTCACCCTCTGGAATTCTGTCCACCTCCCATACATTTACCTTAACCTTTTCATCTTTCTCTCTTTCTCCATCAATTGATCTATGCAGGGCTTTGTAGAATTTTATAAAACCTACTGCATTTTTAGTGTTAGGTTCCATGATCTGGTGTTAGTTTACCTGTGGTACATTCCTTGCACAGACTTTCAAACAGGACAAGATCAAACATTGCCTGATAAACCATGAAAGTCAAATCTAAGTAACTTAAATGAAATTGAATATGATAACTCTTCTTAAAATCTTCCTGAATTTTTCAAGGTAATTATTTTTTTAGTGAGGAATGACTGTAAAAGTTTAAGCTGCTTCAGATGGCTTGTTCATAAGCAATACAATTCAACATTATGTTCACCAATGGGTTATACAGAGCATTATGCAGTAGAGTATTCTCCCGCAAATGAACAGCCATCTTGTTTACAACCTCATGACCTACTTCTTTTATAATTATGACACTTTTATGATAAGACCATTTGTTTTATATTCATAATTTATGTCAACATCTAAGGATGATATATGTGAAAATGAAAAACAAGTGTAAACTGCATGCTCAATACATTATATTTATAAACTGGTGTAATTTTATTATGCCTTCTTCAGTTCTGCTCCAGAAAAAGAGAACATTATCACGACAAGCTTTATATGTACTCAACTTATTTCTGATGCAGTGAAGTCATCCTGTTATACTGACATAAGAATTTTGCAAATAAAATCCCATCATATCTCCCATGCATGCCCATGAGTCTATTTTTAACTAATTGTATTAAATAACAACATTTGCTTTATAATATTTCAGCCAACAAAATTAAAAATGTATTCATACAATCAGGGCCTCTAAAGTAGCAGAATATCTAATATGGGTATAAAGTGATTTTATATCAGCAGTGACTAAAATATTACATGGTGCATATTTCACAGATTAAAGTCTTGCTAGAAAATACTGTGTCCATTACACAACTTTTTATCTTCTTTACGCAATCTTTTAAAAGTTTCTCTGTCAAACAGCAAGTGCAGTAAGGTATACATAGGATAAAATAATCAGGGGGAAACAGAAGATGTAACATTTTCCTATAAGCTTTCATTAATACATACATCATTGTCTATCCTTGTATGCTCCACTTCACAAAAATTATACTTATATCATGCGCTAGGCTTTCAGAAGTTATATATCAGAAAGATGCAAGTGATGTGTATTTTACATGCCATCTAATAACTATTTCTATGCATTTACATTGGATACCATAGTTATCAAGGTGTGTTTATAATAATACACTTTTGTCACTCAATGGCACCTTTCATGTTTGATGGTTTTCTATAATTATGTTGCCACTGACTGTAAGTGTTAATTTTTAATTAATTTGTTTATACTTTATACCTCTTTCTCTGACAACATTTTAAAATCAAATTTCTCAGAATTGTTCAAACCATTATACATTAGGATGGCTATCAGGTACCAAAGATTTGTGATGCCTTTAAAGCACAATCTTTCAGAACAGGTAAATAAATTAACTTTATAATTAATTCTCTATATAAAATATAATAAGACCAAAACAATACTAACAGAGATGAAAGTGACTTTGAGCTAAAATCAGTGCCATTATTTAATAAAAATCTGTGCCATTCAAGACTAAAAATAGTTATATAACAAATTATTATGAACATAAGTTATTGTAGATGGGTTTTGTTGACAGACTTGTTAAAGATATTTTTTCTGTTTGTGTTCTGTAGCCACTTGATCTATCCACATATTCATCCTATGAAACTAAGTTATAGAGTTGTAATTTTTATCTGTGGTACTAAGTAGATTGTTCAGTTCCACATACACTCTATATTGACCTTCTTATAGGTTTATTAAATTCATTTTTAATCAGGTCGACATACAGTCTATACTGACCTTCTTATAGGCTTATTAAATTCATTATTAAAAGTAATAGGTTTATTAAATTCATTTTTTAATCAGCTCGACATACAGTCTATACTGACCTTCTTATAGGCTTATTAAATTCATTATTAAAAGTAACTCTTTCAGTTATTGGTGAAGTATTCATTGTATTTTATGTTGACATGTACACACCATTCATCACTATTTCTAATCAGCATTAGTGGTATTAGACTGTGCCCCTGTATCAAACTCTGAATTGGCTTTCTGTTTTAAATTTTACATTTTTCATGAAAAAATGTCCCAATTCATATAGTCTGTAGTATCTCTTAAAATTTCTCTAATTTTCTTTTATGATTATAATTGCTCGCATCTCTATCTGACCTATTCCTTAAAACAGTATAATTGACAACATGTTCACAAAGTTACATGTTGTCTTCTAAGACAGTAATATTATCTTGTAACCCTGCTTCAGCCATTCCATCACCTTCTAATATTCATTCTGTAAGTTTGAGAGGTGTGTGAGGTTACAAATCTTGCCATTTCTTGTTAAAGGTTTCTCAGTTTTCTCCATAAGTTGAGTGCTTATAAAGATGCAAGCCTTGTGACACTGTTTTTGCTTGACAAATGTAATGAATATGTCTCTCTGGTTAGAGAAGATTCTTGATTTTATTCTAGATATTTCTAAAGGCATAAGTAGTAAAGATAGAGCAGCAACTGATGTATTGCAGATGCCATCCTTCTAATCAGGGCTGTTTTATCTGTTCTCATTTCCTGGATGTAAAACTTTTAACTGAAATGTCTTTAATTTAGCTCTAGGCAGGCACAACACTATCACAAGCTGTATATGTATATGTTTATACATAGAAGAGTCACCTATTATTTATATATTTTGGGAGTTGTTGTAACACAGCAAATCAGACTTTCATGACTGGCTTGAGTCAGTTTTACTGAGGTATTTTGTTATGAACACTCCATGCTTCCATGGTATGGTGACTATGTTTACAATATGGGCCCACTGCTGATAGTTTAGTTTTTTTTTTAAATATGCTTTCACCCCACAGAAACAATTAAGATAATGGTAAAAAGGAATCAATTTTCTGTGAGAATGAGACAGTCTTTACACAAACCAAGCTAACTGCTATCAGTTCTTTGAAAGCTGTCTCATAAAGTACTTCCATTTCTAATCTAATGTAAAAGCTATCCGTTGTAAAATATAATTCTAGTGAATGTGCATTGCTAGGAAATATATAGATTAGTTTTGTCAGGGGCCACTACAGTGGTGCATTTTTGTAATAAGATTTTTTTTAAATAAATGATGCATTTTATTTTATCAGTTTACTATTATTTTGCAGGATAGCGGTGCATACTAATTTCAAATGGAGATTTTAAAAGTAATTTGGAAAATGTTTAAAGGAATGGGTATTGGGGTGTATAATTACTGGACAGCAATTGGAAGCATGAGAAGGTATTTAAATTAGTTCAAGGAAACCTTTACAATACATAGAGTACTAGCAGGAGTAAACAAGAAAGACGAAGACTCAAGCAATTTATTTGTTACATTTTGGTAACCAGTTAATGGGACTTACTGGCAGACCATTTCTGGCAATGACCCAAGCCCAATGGGCAGAAATTTAAAAGAATACAATGGGAGTATCATATCAAAAATTCACATAGATGCAGGTGTTCCTATTTCTCTGATTATTGCAAGAATGCCTGAACAAGGGAAATTACATGATTACGTAATACAGTAGTTTGAAACAAGACTTACAATAAGTAATTTGAAAAGTTACAAAGAGAACAGTAAGGCACTTAGAAATAGTCGAACAAGCAACAATCATGATACTAGCATTCATTTAACAAATGGTCATTCTGACTATGCATGTATCACTGCAGAGGCAGAGAGCATAGGTTATGTGTAGAAGCCCAGTGTTGAATAAAGGTTGTTCATAACCCTTTTTATAGAAGGAGCAAGCTGATTTTTCAATAAGAATTCTATTACTTTGCTTTTAAATGCTTCTGTAGTGCTTTATTATCTAACTTATGATGGGAGTTGATGGGTTAGGTTTTCCTCATTTACATCTCTAATGGAATAGTTTAATTATCTGATTTGTATATTCGTTCTTAATGGAGGGCAGCATCCTAGTTTAACAATTTTGTAAATCTGTATGAAGAGTAGCAGTGTTGCCCATTCATTAGCAGGTAAACATTTAATGGATTGCAGTAGCTGGCAGTGATGGGTTAGTTGACCTGCAATTAAAGAAAGTTTACAACTTTGTGTAAGTATAACACACATAGATGCACACCTGTAAGTGAAAATCTGTGGTACTGATGTCATAACAGTCACCAGTGTTGAAATATAATCAGTATATATACAGCCCATACATTCAGCGTGACTTTAGTCCCTTGCCATTTCATCCGGATACCCATTCACACTAATCTTTACAGGAATCTATTAATACAAGGAGTAGGAATGTATGCATGTATCTGTAATTTAGGATGTGCCTCTGTGCACATTTGACTACAAATGGCATAGGTATATATCATGGTAAGTCTAATTATATGTTATCATGCATTTAATTACATACATAAGTATGTATACATGATAACAGACATAACCAGCATAACATTAGCATACACATAGTATGGCATGAGCTGTAAGGAGCATGGTTTCTACCCAGAATGACACTTATGGTCCACTGCTACAAACAAACACACACACACACACACACACACACACACACACACACATATGCACATATACTCACACATACACACACAGTCATGAGCATGTTCTTTATGTGTATTATTATAAATGTATAAGATGAAAGCTGTAACACTGACAAATAGATGTATACCATTATAGTGTTGGTGGGTGGTCATGCAGGACATTGAAGGTCTGCCAGAGGAGGTGAACCAACATGACCTCCCATATGCCCCACTCATGTCTGACAATACATGCAAAGGTGGCATGCCACTGGTGAATACCCATAACAACATCTGCCTCTGGACACTGAGTTCCTTGCCTCCCCCCCATCAGGAGTGGCATCGAGATTGGTGTCCCCAGGTGTGTAGATATCACCGTGTATGTATCTTAGCCTGACCTACACAACTACTAAAAGTATGATGAGCAGGGTCTATATTACAAGACCAAAGACGCATTATTTCAAATACATCTTGGTTGAACATAAAAGGCTGAAAATGTAAAATATCGAAGCGGCTGTTAAGCAAAAGTCTTTCCCTGGGAAACAATTCGCTTGGCCGCTTTGGTACTTTGCCATTTTTGGCACTGTAGTGTGGTCTCGGAGTTGTTATATTTAAGTAGGGGGGTGTTTAATGTAATGTTTGAAATAGTTTTTTTATTTTTTTTGTTGTTGTTGGAACAGTGATTTTTTTCCCTTGGAAAAAAATCACTGTTCTGACACTTAGACATTGTAAGCTTTCGCTTACATAGGGTTGATTAACTACCGTTCACTTTTTTAAGCATTCAGTGATCTAATATAGACCCAATGAGCATATATTACATACATCTCATGTCTATTACAGCTGATGTCTCCACTTGAACACATACTGATCCATCAGATGAGAACAGACCTGCTAATGTCTTACCTTTGCTGAACTCTGTGCTTTTAATGTTATGATGTATATATATATATATATATATATATATATATATATATATATATATATATATATATATATATTTATAGCTGTTTTTGTGGTATATATTTCATTTATACTTTGCCGTCTTACAGCAAGAGGTTCCCTGGTTTAATTCTTGGCTGGGGTGCCTTCTTTGTGGAGTCATGTCCTCCCTGTGTTCATATGGATTTCATCTGTGTGATCTGGTTTCCTCCCACATTATCAACAGATGCAGCAGGTGGAATGGTCACTCTGAATTGGCCTTAGGTGTGAGTGTGCTTGCGAGTGTGCGGTACAAATGAATTACCATGGGAGAGCTAGCCACCCAGCCGAGTAAAGCTTAGCTGTAGATGATTGTCACTGTTGAAGTGACACCCTGACATAATGTGCAATTGAGAAAAGAGGTTTAGGATGGATGGATGGATTTGACATTTAATCACCATGAAAGTCTGACTGGGCATCAATCCTATTTTCAGTGGAGGCCTAGGTAGAAAAGCTCCATAGACATTATACACTGTGTTAAGGTCAATAATATCTACATAGTAACAGTAAATAAAAAAATGAAATGTACAGGGGTGAAAAGTAAGAACAACATATACATATAGCAGCAGACTATGTATACAAGATAAATACAGTTTAAATAAATAAAATATTGCAATGGATATGAAACAAACAAGAAAGGAAAGATAACTTTAGTAGAGAGAACAAATACAGTAATAGAGGTATCTAATAGGCTATAAAAAGGCAAAATAATCATGGGTGAGATTCCAGGTAAAGAGATATTACTGATGGGGAGAGAGAGAGAATAAAGTTGGACTAGGAATCAAAGGAAACGTAGAAGGAGATTAGAAGATAACAGAAAACAGAAAGAAGAGAGAAAGAGCAAGAGAAGAAAGTGAAGAAGGGAATGTGTCATTTCAGCATGGAGCAGCACAAGTGCAGAGAGAGGAGTTTAGAAGGAATTATTTTAAGGAGTATTTAGACATGATTTCTAGGTATTAGACATTATTCTAAGGAGTGTTTGGGCATGTGACTACCATGTAATACGAATTCATTAAGGAGTGTTTGGAAATGTGAATTCTAGGTATTAGGAGGTAGTGGGGCAACTCAAGCCACTTGGGCAATTTAAGAGCAGAGTATTGATGGGAATTATATGGATCATTGGTTGCAAATCTAGCTACTTTGATATAGCATGTGAAGAAGCACATGGTACAGAATTGCCTACTCAGCTAGCATGTAAGGATTCTGTCCTGTTCCTTTTGTATTATTTTGAACAGGCTTTATCACACAAACGGAGTAATTTTCACAAGTTCTGCAGTATAATATAAAAGCTCCTTACCCATTTCATAAACACACACACACACACACACACACACACACACACACACACACACACACACACACAGATATGTATATATATATATATATACACACACACACACACACACACACACACACACACACACACACACACACACACACACACACACACACACACACACACACACACACACACACACACACACACACACACACACACACACACACACACACACACACACACACACACACACACACACACACACACACACACACACACACACACACACACACACACACACACACACACACACACACACACACACACACACACACACACACACACACACACACACACACACACACACACACACACACACACACACACACACACACACACACACACACACACACACACACACACACATGTATGTGCACTTGTTTGTGTTAAAATGCTGCAATCTCAATATTTGAAGCACCAACACGTTAACATCAACAGCAAAATATCAACATGCTTCTGCACATGCTACAGTGATTTAACATCAGAGCAGAAAAGTAACACAAATCATTTTCATAACAGAGCAAGCCTCCTTGCACATTCCACGGGGGGCTGCACCCCCCCACATCCCCTACTAATTATATATGCAAACTCTCAGACTGCACAATTGCCATGTTAAGAGTATATCCCATCCATCTCTTCTGTCGACCAAAGTATGTTGAGAGCATTTTGCTGACTAAGACGAATTATATGTATATATATGTATGTATATTATGTATATATATTTGTGTGTGTTTTATATCTATATATATATATATATATATATATATATATATATATATATATATATATACACACATACACACATATACATGTAAATGCGTATATACTTTAACTAAAGTTATGAAATGTCACTTGTACTACAACTATTTTATTACTCCATTGTCATGAAGGTTTTCAGTGGTTACATTTCGTAAACAGAACAGAGTTGTGATTTTTTTTTATTTATTTTTCAAAATAAAATGTAACATCTATTCAATGAAACATATTTGAATGTGACTTTGATAATGGTTGTAATAAGAGTATGCTAGGAGGTTTCCATGAGCAACTGAAAATTGCAAGATTTGTAATCTAACATATAATTTGGCAAATTTACCAGCTATACTTTTATTCTCTACACTTTGCCTTTGTAATTACAATCTTCTGGTTCTTCATACTACCTGAGATATAACTGCATAATGGCATTTGAAAAACACTTGTTCTAATAAGTATGGTAGTAGAAACAATTAAAAAACAGTGCTAGATAGCAGAAATAATAGATCAAAGTAGGCATTTCCAGGCTTTTATAATTTTTCTCCTTCTTGTTTTATTTTTAATCATTCTGTTCCTTTGCAGCGAGCAATTATACAGTCCCGTTTAAACTTACCTTATTCTAAGTCTAAAAAATTTCTAAACAGTAAGTAAAATGCTTGCATTTCCCAAAAATAATCCAACACATTTTTTTGGCATCCAATCAAGTCTTTTTTCAGAAACAAGAAAGTAGTTGTACTTTAAAATCATCTGTTATATCATTAAAACAATTGAAGTGTACATATCTAAATATTGTTAAATTTGTGTATATTCAAAATCTAAAATATAGTACCCATCCAAAGTTTAAGCTGGGGCATTTTCTTCTGTGTACTGTTGTTAGGCTTTCTGACATTTGACTGCAGTGTTTCTTATTATTAGAAACTAGCAGAGTAATCATACAGAGAAACGTGTGAATAATGTGCTTTTCCAGACAAATCTCATTGTGTCACATACATTAACATTTGTTGCTGGGCCTGCCTGTCATGAAATAAGATAAGTGTATGAATGATTTGTGTTTTAAGAATGAAAAGCTTCATACCTGTAAAAACAAATAACATTTCTGTTACACAGCTACTCTGTCCATGCATATTATTGTTAATACAGTTTCCTTTAGCTCACCAGTGAAATCAAGCAGAGTTTTGCTATCTCTTCCAGTGACTGCATAGCATCTCTGTTTAAGTTACTATAATGTGCATGCACCACTGTTCAGAAATGTGTAAGCAAAAAGATGGTAAATGTCAAAGCACACTAGTATGCCCATCTTCCAATTGTCCTTTACTTAGTTTATCTTTAGTTCTTTTTTTTTTCTCCTAACTAGCACTTGTTTTTACAGAGCTACTTCCAACACCTCATATGACATTGATTTGTTTTACTTGCAGTATCAGTAAACACTCCATATTATAGCTGTGGACTGGGCTTGTCCCACTAAGCATGATTTATATAGCAATTGGTATATCAAAAACACAGCTTTCAAGAGTAATTTTTATGTGTGAGGTGCTCCACTTAAGCAAACTATCCTTATTTATTACTGTAACTTTTTATATCAGATTATAATTTTGTATTTTATTCCTTAACAATAGTTTCTTCTTTAAGTGAGCGTGCTTATTCTAGAAATTATTTCCTAGCAAGTATTTGTTATACTTTCTTTTTTATGAGTATCAAATAGGTCAGTATATTGGAGGGTGCTGAATAAGTAAAGATTCTTGGTAAATGTTTCCGATTGCATTTCACAGTACAACATTAATGACACATGCTTTATTTACCTTAATTTGTTGATGATCTTTTTTTTCCTATAGTATAATCATACAATTTCTGTATTGCTGGACCAATGTAGCCACAGGCACTTTTCTAACAATTTGTCTATACTAGAGTTTTCCCTGCATTTAATGATTAATATGTTTTGCTAGCATATTGTAAAATACGTAGCTACATAAACATATTCTTGTATACAATTCAATTCTGACAGCTACCAGTGTCTGATGAGAAGCTACAAGAGCTTATGCATACAGGATGACTTTGAAATGTTGTTACTACATGATGCCATGGTGGCATTATAGCCAGAAAATTTTATATCACTTTCATACAAGACTTTTTTCCTTTAAAAAAATTGAGATTTTGTGGAATCAAGGCTTGCTATTAAAAGAGACAGGAGGGAGTTCAATAAACCCTACATGGATTGATTTTCCATGTAGGCATAGTGACATGGAGGTTTCACGGAACTAAGCAGCCGTGTGATCCAGTAAATAGAGCAGAGTGGCGTGCACAAGCGTGCAGACACAGAAGTGTCTGTAGCATGCAAATCACCTCATAAGCAGGTGAATTACATGCAAATGAGGGTGCTGGAGTGATCCAGCAAGCAGATATACATTCCTGCAGACCTTGAATTGGTGTCCGAAGTTTACATGGAAAATTTCTATGTACAAGAAAGTAAAAATGGAACAGGGGCTGTAAAAGCCCATTTAGAAGGTCAGAAATTGCAAAGTAGGCACAGGTATGTGCAAAACTATGCCCTGTGTGTCCATAAAATAATGCAAAATAATGAAATAAATGAATTTTTTTTAATACCCAGATTACGTTTGCATGGTGCACAGCAGCACGAAAACATGCCATTATGCAAAAAATATATATTAAAAAGTATAAAAGCTAAAAATAAGAAATATGTGAGAATAATGCATTATAGGACACTGCATAGATTATGTACAATGGTAGAATTCAGTGGTTGCTAAGGAGGTAGAGCCTGGAATAGTATAGTATCCAGGTTGCATGCATGGATCTGTATGCAAATGAACTGAGGTTACTGAATAGCAAAAATGGGCTGCTGTGTCCGCAGATAAAATCCATGTAGCCCCAGAACCATGTTGTTGTCCACAAAAGAGCTAGCTAATGTCAAAATGGAGTGTGTCGCTGTATGTTTAAGCTGACTGGAGCTCAGCAGTGCCCGTTTGCACTGCGTGTCTCTCAGCTAAGCAAGGGGGGGTGTCCAGTGCTGCTAAGCTTTGGTTAGCTGCGGGGCGCATGTTTGAGGTATGCTAAACAGTCTTGTGCATGGCGGTGCATGGGGGTGTGTCCAGTGTTTACACCAGCACCACAGGTTTGCAGGCCATGCCGTAGTGCTTAGCAAGGAATGCTGTTTAAAAACAAAAAGGACATTGCCTGGTAAAGCCAATACTGTATGAAATACTGACAACCCATATTCTACTTACACAGGGGCTATTCAAACCCCTCAATGATGTACCTGGCAGGTGGACTGTATCTTAGTTAGCCAATCACATAGGCTGCATTTGCACCATATCACTATAAAGTATGCATACACCCTACAGTCTGATTTTTCCCCCCATACTCTGCACCATTGGAGTACAGAGTTGGGAATTTTAACTGACAGAATGCTAGAGGCTGCTGCTACTCTGCTACATCTGTATGTGCTAGAGGCTGAGGTCAGTGCTAATGCTGCCACTGATAATAGGCCTAGACTGAGAAGGAGAAGCATGTTCAGGCCCAGAGTAACCTTCCAGGTGCTACAAGAACTGGAGATTGTAGAGTACTACAGGGTAGACAGGGATATACTACAAGAACTCACCGAGCTCTGCCGCCCTCAACTCAGACCCAGAGCCAACAGAGGGGAACCCATCCTAGTGGAGACAAAGGTATGTGTAGCCCTTAGAATAGTAGCTACAGGTACTTTTCAAAGACCAACTGGGGATATGATGGGGTCTCACCGGCATCTGCATCCAGGGTACTCCACCAGTTTGTGGCTGCCATGCAAACAAATGCCAGTGAGCACATATATTTACCCTGCACCCTTGAGGACAAAGCCAGTAGTATGAGTCTATCCTGCTGTTAGCACCCTACCCTGAGGTACTGGATGCCATAGACTGCACTCATGTACACATCAAAGCACTGCTCAGTGAGGCAGGTTGAGGCAGGTAGAGCCTACATAAACTGCAAGGGGTATCACTCCATCAACTGCCAGGTTGTGTGCAATGCCCAGGGAATTATCATGAATGTGTGTGCCAGCAGTCCTGGCAATTATCATGAGTTCCATATCTGGCATGCATCACAACTGTACCAGATGTTTGCCAGGGGGGGACATCCTATACAGCCATCTACTGGGAGATGCTGGCTACGTCCTGGAACCGTGGATGATGACACCCATTAGAAATGCACACACACCTACCAAAGAATGCCATAATGAGGCACATGCACAATCTAGGAACATCATAGAGCATGTGTTTGGGCTGCTCAAGTCATGTTTCTGAATGCCTAGATATATGTGGTGGAGCCCTGAAGTACTCTCCAGCCACATGTGCACTGATGTTCACAGTATGTGCCATGCTACACAATATGATCCTGTCTAAACAGCTGTGGCAGGATCATCACAGGGGAAGGGACACATAGCCCCCCCA
Organism: Protopterus annectens; assembly: GCF_019279795.1. Taxonomy (NCBI): domain Eukaryota; kingdom Metazoa; phylum Chordata; order Ceratodontiformes; family Protopteridae; genus Protopterus; species Protopterus annectens. Next base: position 530,430,713 of record NC_056729.1, on the reverse strand, counting down.
CCAGTGCCAAGGTCCCCGCAGCCACACCCACAGGTGGACTCAGAGAAAGAGCCCCCTGAGGCTGTCCCTGTAGGTAGGCATAGGCATGACCAGTATTCCATGGCCTTGGAAAAGAGTCAAGATATAACACATGTACTGACAACCTAGGGTCCTAGGGACTGACACCTTACTCCTACTCACATACATAG